>NC_060083.1:10176671-10486006 GCF_922984935.1 Meles meles
GGCTTGCTGTAAAGATGAAGTCACCGATTCAAGTATTTACTGAGCATCTACTCTCTGCCAAAGACGAGCGGGTGCTCCGTAGCCGCTTCCTGCTGGGGGCCTGCTTGCATATGGAACAGAGCAGGCACACGCTTTCCAAGCGGGCACCCGGCTCTCCCAGCCGGTGCCTCTCTGGACCAGAGGGAGGCAGACGTGCCCCGGGGACACTGCCCGTCTGGTGGCAGAGCCAGAGCCGGGAAGCCAGCAGGGCAGCATAGTGAGCCCCGCGACTTCGTTGGCCTCCCAGGGCTTTTTAGGGTCACACCCTTCATCAGGTTTACTTTCCTGCACTAAGAAGCTATTACCTGGGGGCCCCGGGGGGCTCAGTCGGTTAAGCATCAGCCTTGCCTGGGTCATGATCCCAGGGTCTTGGATCGAGTCCCACGTTGAGCTCATTGCTCGGCGGGGAGCCTGCTTCTCCCTCGGCCTGCTGCTCCCGCTTGTGCTCGCGCACGCTTGCTCTTTCTCTCTCTCCGAGCAATAAATAAATAAAATCTTAAAAAGGAGAAACTGTGATCTGTTGGTTGTGATGCACTGCTCGGTACTAGATATACAGGGGCTCCTGGGTGGCTCAGTAGGTTAAGTGACTGGCTTGATTTTGGCTCAGGTCGTGATCTCTGGGTCTGGAGATGGAACAATGTGCCAGGTTCCACGTTCCATGGGGGTCAGTTGGGGGATCTCTCTGTCTCTCTCTCCCCTCCCCACATTTGCACTCTCTATCTCTCTCTGAAATAAATTATAAAAAAATTTTTTTAAAGACTTTTTATTTATTCGACAGAGAGAGAGAGGGAACATAAGCAGGGGGAGTGGGAGAGAGAGAAGCAGACTCCCCACTGAGCAGGGAGCCCGATGCGGGGCTTGATCCCAGGATCTGGGACCGTGACCTGCGCCAAAAGCAGACGCTTAACAACTGAGCCACCCAGGCACCCCTAAAAATTTTTTTAAGATTTTATTTATTTGACAGAGAGAGAGAGAGAGAGAGAGAGCACATGCAGAGGGAGCAGCAGAGGGAGAGGGAGAAGCAAACTCCCCACCAAGCAGGGAGCGTGATGCAGGGCTGGACCCCAGGACCCTGGGATTATGACCTGTGCCGAAGGCAGACGCTTAACGCACTGAGTCACCCAGGTGCCCCCAAATAAATAAAATATTTAAAAAACAAAAACAGGGGCACCTGGGTGGCTTGGTTGGGCACCTGCCTTCGGCTTGGGTCATGATCCCGGAGTCCTGGGATGGAGTCCCCCATCAGGCTCCCTGCTTGGAGGGAAGCCTGCTTCTCCCTCTGACCTTTCCCCTCTCATGCTGTCTCTCTCTCTCTCTCAAATAAATAAATCTTTTAAAAAAAGTTAAAAACCAATAAAATAAAACATACATGTAAACACTAGCATCATAAGAACAGTCATGTTACACCACACTGTATTCTGTTAAATGCAATAGCATTAGGTCTAAAACCCCAGTGTATATACCTTAATTTTAAAATATTTTAATTATGGCTTATTAATTATATAAATATTAATATAATATATAAATAATGACATAATTATTACATGAATATTATAACAACATTTAATTATTTAAATAATTGCCGGGGCACCTGGCTGGCTCAATCAGAGGAACATGTGACTCTTGATCTCGGGGTTGTGAGTTTGAGCCCCACATTGGATGTAGCGATGACTTAAATCAACAAACTGAAAAAAGATCAAAATAAAAAATAGCGCTAAAAATGCTACACATCGCTTGAGCTTTCGGTGAGTCATAATCACTGACCACAGATCACCGTAGCAAATATAACAATGATGAAAAGTTCGAAATATTGGGAGCATTAATGAAAATGTGACACAGACGGGAAGTGAGCAGATGCTCTTGGAAAAATGGTGGCAACACACTCGCCCAACACTGGGTTGCCACAAACCTTCCATTCGGAAAATATGCAACCAAAAAAGGAGGTTTGCCAGTAAACGGTATGGTCTGTAAGAGAGTGGAACCCGCACCGGGACGAGGAGGGTGACCTCCCAGGGCAGGCGTAGGGAAAGGGCTAACAGAATGACGTAACAGAGAGTTCTTCACCTGAATTGCTGGCATTTCTTTCTTAAGCTGAGTGGTGGGTAGATGAACTTGCCTTTTATACATATGTTCATATCTTTCTATGTATCTGGACTACTTCACAATTAGGAAAAAGTTTAGCACAGGTCCTGGCTTTTGCCCCTCCATCCCTCAGCCTCGCTCCCCAGTCTCAGAACTGATCACAGGAGCAGGGAGAGATGGAGGGGAGCAGAGGGAAGAGTTTGGAAAGGCTTCCTCGAAGAGGGGTGTGCGGTGGATGACAATGGGGAGGGGGGGATGCCGCTGCCTTGCTCCCATGCTTTGAGCCCAGCCACGCTTTCCTCTGAAGAAGCCACTTGCACACAAGAAATCCTCCCTCCCATGGGACGCCTGGGTGGCTCATTCAGTTAAGCGTCTTCCTTCAGCTCAGGTCACGATCCCAGGGTCCTGGGATCAATGGGCATCATCAGGCACTTTGCTCATCTGGGAGCCTGCTTCTCCCTCTTCTTCTGCCTGCTGTGCTCTCTCTTTCTGACAAACAAATAAAATCTTAAAAGAAATCCCCCCTCCCACATACAGCAGTCCCCTGGTACTAATTGGCATCCTGCTAATTAGCCTCATTGCCAGCGGTAAGTGCCTCTTTCCCAAGGGGACCGTTACCTCATTAACGGTGGAGGGGGATGGTGGAGACAGCAGGTATCCCGAGCTGGGTTGGGGCTGGGCGGACTTCTGCTTCGAACTGTCTTGTCGGTCTATCTGCAAACCCCTGGAGGACTAACCTATCCCTGCCCTCTTCATCAGCTCACTCATTGATTCAGTATCTCTTTATTTTTTTTTTGAAAGATTTTATTTATTTGAGAGAGAGAGAGAGCACAAGCAGAGGGAGCCCCAGGCAGACGGAAGGGAGATGCAGACTCCCCGCTGAGCAGGTAGCCCAAAGCAGGACTTGATCCCAGGACCACGGGATCATGACCTGAGCCAAAGGCAGACACTTAACCAACTGAGCCACCCAAGCGCCCCTCAGTGTCACTATTAAACACTGCCTATAAGGCAGGCATCAGCAAATGTATTGAGGACCTAGTGCATGCCAAGTGCTTTACATATCTAATTTTATCCTAATCTATTCTCTATTTCATAGATGATAGAATTGAACCTCAGAGAGATTGACTTGCCCAAAGGACTAACTTCAAATTCTATTTTTTCCTATTATCCCATGGACTTGATCTTGCATTACCATATATCCAGTGCCTGCTCAAAGGACAGACGCCTTCATTCACTTAACATGTTACTGAACCTCTAATGGGCGCCAAGACCCGTGCTGAACAAGGCTGACATGATTCCTGCCTTTAAGGAGATGCGACAGACATTTATAATCCGATGGGTTTAAACCATGTCACCATGGGTTTAAACCAGGCAGTTAGAACGGTTTAACTGAGCCTTGGCACATCAAGGAAGGCTTCACGGAGGAGATGATTTAGATTATGTAGGGCAAAGCAAGGCGCAGGCAGAGTGGGCGTGGTCAGAATATTCAGAGGGAAACAGCAGGTGTGCAGGCTGAAGGAGCATGAGCTGGGTTCCAGCCGCTGGGTGCAGGTTTCACTATGGGTAGAACATGTGAGATCGGATGGCAGAGTGTTGAAAACAATGCAGGAGAAGCAGGCAGAATCAAAGGGTCTTCCATGCCATACTTGATTCAAAAGTGGGGGCGCAGTGAAGGGTCTCAAACAGGACACTGAACATCAGAATTGAGTTTTGGAACAATCACTGTGAGTATGGAAACCTGACTTAAGGGGGTCCAGGCAGGGAGACCAAGCAGGTGGCTGATAGAAAGTGATGGAGGTAAGTGGGGATTGTGGCGTGGACAAGGGCAAGGCAAAGAGGAGGGGAGGGTAGCAAAGCGGGTCGTGCATCCAAATGTGTTAAAGGATCCGGAAAGGAGGGTGTTAACCCCTTTCTAAGGACTTTTCATTCAAACTCTGCTAAGTGATGTTTGCATTAAGATGGGTGGTGGGGTCTTTCGGAGACCGTACCGCTGGAAGTGATCTCGGGGAGCGAACAGCCTTATTCCTCAACTTCTCAGGGAAAGAAAAGCCCAGAGAAGCAAAGCAACTTGCTCAAGGTCACACAGCGTGACAGTGGCAGAACATGACTCCTGGTTATTCTCATAGCGTCACCCAGGCTCCAGAGAGGCTAATGGCTGGGGGTGCTGCGCCCACACTAGACTAAGATGACCCATGCAAGATCTGGAGGGGCTGGACACAGGTTCCTCCGTCTCTCGCGGCCACCCCTTCCCCCACGCGCGGCTCCGGTCATCGGTCAACGAGCAATTGCTGAGACAGAGCCTTTGTGCAGACAAAGGTGTGCGGGAGGATTCCCGGTCTTGAGATCTCGGGTCTCCCCCCCACCCCACCCCGCAACACTCCCGACTCCAGCCATGTAAGGGGGTAAAGGGCACCCTCGAGGCTCCCGGCGCCCCCGCCCAACTCCCACGTGGTTTCTCTAGCCAAATTCTCAGCCCGAGGCCCCTCCCTCGGCGGCTCCACTGTTGCCATGGCAATTAGGTGGGTGGACAGCCCATCCTATCTAGAGGCCACCCAGCCCTCGCGTGGGGAGTTACCATAACAACCCCCCTAGTAATAGGGGGGTTGGGCCCCGCCCCCTGCCCCCGCAAATAGAGGTGGGTGGCTTGATTGGCAGCGGGGCACGCGAAAGAGGAGGGAAAGGTAAGGAAAAGCGTCAAGGGAGAGCGAAGAAGGAAATGGGGGAGAGAAAGGGCAAAACACAGGGAAAGGGAAGGAAACGCGTGTGCGCACGCGCGCCGGCCGGTGGGCGCGCTCCGCGGCCGCCCGGCCACCGCCCACTTCTGCCTGCTAGGCTCGCGCGGTCGCTCGGCCCTCGCGCGCGCCTTCCGCGCTCGCGCTCCCTCCTGCGCCTGCGCGCAGGTGTCGGCGCCGAGGGGGAGGGGAACCCGGCGCGCCCGCGTCACGTTCCCTCTTCCACCCTCCCGGCGCGCGGCCACTCCGCGCCTGCGCAGGAGCGTCGGGAGGCTCGGGTTGCGGGCTCCGGGCGCTTGCTCCTGTCAGTCGGTGGGTCGGTCCTCCCGCCGGCCCTCCCCCTCCGCGTCCTCCGGGGGAGGCGCGGCGGAGTCCGCCCCCGGGATCCCCCGATGGGGGAGAAGCGGCGACGGCGGCAGCGGAATAACCGAGCCGGAGCGTGAGCGGCCCCGGGGCCCGGCTGCCCGCGGAGGCCATGGGCGACCCAGCCCCCGCCCGCAGCCTGGACGACATCGACCTGTCCGCCCTGCGGGTGAGCGCGCCGCCCCCAGCCTCGCCCCGGTTCCTGTCCCCCCCCGCCGCCGGGGAGCGCCGCGGCAGCCCGCCTCACGTGCCCCCCGAGCGCCCCTCCGCCGGCCCCGGCGCCCCCCGCTGCGGGGCCCCCGCCCTCGGCTCCCCTTCTCCGTGCACGCGCTGCAGATTCCGGGAGCCGGGTCGGTCCCCGCCCTGTGCTGCCCCGCCCCCACACTCCCCCGGCACCTCTGCCGGCACGCGGGCCCCGACCCCCTTCCCCCACCCCGCTGCCCTAGCCCCAGCCCCGCCACCTGCAGAGTCTCGCCGCCGCCGCCCCTCCCCGGCCCCGGCCCCGGCCCTCCTCCGGGCCTCTTGCCAGCCTTGCCCTTACTTGTGTCTCCTTCCTCCTCCTCCTCCCCGCTCGCGGCGCTTCGGGTTTTGACTTTGCCCCTGTCCTGACAGCTCCCCCTCCTCGCCCACCCCTGGACCGCCCCTCTCCCCTGGCCGGCATTTCGGCCCTCCCCTTGCACCCCGCGCCTGCTGCGGTCGCCCTCGTCCCGGGGCTCGGCTCTCCGCGCCTGCTCTCGCGTGTCAGCGCAGCCGTCCGGAGCCAGGCATTTCCGGTCTCGGTCCCCGCCGGTCGCACGGCCCCCTCGGCAGCGCCGCGGGGCGGGGGCGGGGGGCTGGTCCGCGCGCGAGGCCCCGGCGCGGCCGCCGGGAGGACGTTCGTGTGCATGGACTCGCCGGGACACAGGCTGCGGGCGGTCTGGGGAGCCTGGAGAGCAGCGGGGGCGGGGCGGGGCGGGGGGAGGCGATGGAGGTCTCTCCGGGGGAGGGGCCCATCGGGAAAGGGGGTCGGAGGGAACAACCACGGCGGGGAGTTCTTGGAAACACCTATTTATTGTCCCTCCCGGGGCACGTGCCGCCCCCGTTTGGGAGCTCGGGGAGCACTCGTGTTTTTAAGCAGAGTGCCGCTCGAGGAGCAGCGTAGGACTTCAAGGTGAACCCGCCAGGGACTATCCGCCCAGGTGCTGTGTTCGTGCCCTGGGCTGTGTTCTTGCCGTGTCCCTGGGGCTTCCGCCACAGGCTGGGATGTGGGGGGCGGCAGGAATCCCCCGTCGCTTGTCGCTCCGTCGGCTTCTCCCGAGGCCCCTGTTTCATCCGTCTGGCTTTGGAGCCAACCAGGGAACGTGGCCAGTAGTGGGAAAAGGCGGTCAGCCACACCGGTGCCCGGGATAAGCCTGGAGGGGGAGAGGGGAATTGAGGAGAACAGAGTCATGTCGTTAATTGGGTTTCTCTAGGTGACACAGTTTTTCTTGACATTCAGGGCATAATTTGGTGCTGTGTTGGGCCAGGAGACCTGGCGTGCTGGAGACAAGGTGATAAGTTGATAAGTTGCCGAGGGAGACGCGGCGTTGAATTTCATTCTGTGTGTGTGTGTTGGTGGGCAGAGGGTCTGGTAGGGTATAACATGATGGACTTCCCGGCTCCCCTTAATGTGCTCTGCTCCAAGAAGAATCCGTCTTCCCTTCCCACCTTGGTAGTTGATTAACCCTGGTCACGGGTCCCTGTGGCTGTGAGGGTTGACGTACAGTCAAAAAACGGGAGGGTCCAAACCGTGACCTTCGGTTGAAATCATGTGGGACTCTGCTCCGGCTTCTCCTTTCCTTGAATCCTCCAGTCTCGCCTGGACTCCCCAGCCTGGGATTTCCAGCAATTCTGCAAACGCCCTCTGACCTTGGCTGTGGCATTTCCTTTCTGGACTTCTCTGCTAGAAGCAGAAGCTTCCTTCTCCTCTCCCTCCCATCAGGAGCGCCTCAGACCTGCTCCCAGGGCATCTGTCTTTCCTGTCCCCTGCTTCTCAAGGAAGCACTCCCTGTCCCCTTCCCTGTCCCCCTCCCTGTCCCCTCACCCCACCACCACCCAGCTACTGCAGGTTAGGGCGGGGAGCTGTGCTTTCTTTGAAACGGGGCTAGGGAGGGCCTCCTTTCTCCTTGCTGCTGACCTTTTCTCAGTGCCTGTCCCCTCCGCTCCACCTCCAGAGCTGCCGTGGCCCTGGGGAGCGGCGGCTCACTCATCTTCCTGTTCTGTGCCTGTCTGTTCTCCACTGGGAACCGGCAGCCAGCAGAGTAGCCTGTTTCCTTCTCCTACCGCATCTTGTGTTGGGGGCCTGGGGTGCTGGGGGGACAAGAGGGGGATATGTTCACTTACTAGCTGGCCTTGCAGAGCCCACATCGTCTTTCTCCTCATTTCAGGGGAAGGCTTGGTTTTCAGCTGGTGATGAGAGTAATAGTCCCATAGGGGGCCAGACTGAATGGCACTCAGCTCTCACCCCGCATGGAAAGGCCCGTGGGCTTGCCGCTTTGTGAGCCTGGGCGCACTTGACCTCCGAGGCTCCATTTCTCTCCCAGCCCAGGAGCGTGGGGCTGGGCACTCCTGAGTTCACGTCCCAGCTTTCTTGCTCGCGGTGGAACCTTGTCAGAGCCCAGGGAGAGCCCTTCCTCCCGGCTCCGTGGGGTGAGAGTCGCGGTGCGGGTCTTAGAGCGCCGTGCATCTCCCTGTCCTGCACGGGGCACATGCGACCGTGTGCTGCTCCTGTCACCACACGGCAGTCAGAGACCGTCCAGCGTCCAGCGCAGCTGCCTCCGATGCAGCCCCAGCCCCCGCCGCGTTTCTTCGGAAGTTTTCTCTAGCATCCCTCCGGCGGCTTTCTTCTGCTTCGTCGTGTTCACCAGCGGCGGACAGATACCCTTGTTTCTATCCACCTCGACGGGAACGAGAGGTCAGTGGGAGCCAGGATTTGGACCTTTTGGCTCATTTTTGCCTGCCACTGTCCGTCGGCGTCTCGGACATGACGCGGGCTCAGTGTTCGTTGGACAGACGCGTGTGATGACACGGGTGCGCTCTCCGCACGGTGCTTGCTCGTTGAGCATCCAGGGAGTGTGCGCTTCCACATCCTCCTGCCCCTCTTGTACGAACCCACGACTGAGAATCTCTCTTCCAACTTGTGTGTGGAATCAGACCTTGTCTGGTGGTAAACGGAGTTCTGGAAGTCTCCATCTGCCTGTGACACCCTTGAAGCAAACTGAGGACCATCCAAGAGAAAACATGGGCCTCTTCTTTCAGACCTCCCTGTGTCCACGCTCGGTGATGTTCCAGAAGAATCTTCCGACTGTGGCTCTTGGCTTCCTGCAAAGGAGACGCGTCCGTAAACTGGACGGGACGAGGAGGGAGCAGACCCCGGGCTGACCTCTTTCCCTTTGCGTCGCTCTTCTTGGTTGACCCACTTCGTACATCAAACAGCTTCTCTCCGCTGTCCGGGCAGCTCAGAGTTTCAGGCCGTGGCGTCCTTGAAACTGTGGAGCCGCGTTCGGGGTCACAGTGTGGCGATCCCATCGTGGCGCCCTGTCAGGAGGGACTTGTTGCTGGGTCATCGTGCAGACAGGATGGCCCTTTCCTAATGATTTTGTGTTGTCATGTCTGTTCTTTGGAGAAGGCTTTTGCCGGCCCTGGCGCCGGCAGGAGGCTGTGGGGCCAGCACCGCTGGGAGAGCCGGCAGCTCCGGGCCGCTCACCGTGCAGCTGTGGATGGCACCTGCTTCAAGCAGGCTGTGGGAAGCCTGACCTGCAGCAGAAGGAGGGGCGTCCGGGAATGACCCCCCGAGAACTGTGGGGGGCAGAGTGGGGGGCAGTGAGGTGCAGGGCTGCTTGGGCAGAACAATGGAAAGAAGGGGACAGGGAACCTGGCAAGACCAGCTGTTCGTCCATCCGCCCCGCACAGGGGACCGCCCCCCCAGCTGTCCGCTGTCCGACGGAACAGATTGCCCTGGTCCCGAGAGATGGGCGGACAGGGACGGTGTGTGGAAAAGCGAGCTGTCGACGGTGAAGACAGCAGGAAGATGGGTCTGCAGGGGGGCCGGCCGGCCACCCCCACGCCGGCCGCGGGACCCTGCAAACAGTGGGCCGTGTGGAGCGCTGACGTCAGAGCCGGCCTCCGCTCCTTTGACTCGGGACTCAGTGCCTCATGTGGGGCAGCTGCCCCGGTTGGATGTGGCGTGTTCTCCACTGTCATTTTTGGGGACAAGATGGCAGGATGCACGCAGCCGCTCTTCACAAGCACGTGCCCAGGCCTGGGTCTGTAAGTGAGGAATGAGGAGGTCACCCAGTGCGGGCAGGTTCTGGGTGCTGTGGGGAGGGTGTCTCATTGGGCTGGGTGCTGCGCCGAGCTGTGGCGTCGAGCCCCGGCACAGCTGCCTGGACATGTGTGTGCAAGCCCAGGCTGCCCCTGCCTTCCTGCCTTCCTTTTGTTTGTTTGTTTTTAAGATTTATTTAGTTTGTTTTTTTTTTTAAGATTTTATTTATTTATTTGACAGACAGAGATCACAAGTAGGCAGAGGCAGGCAGAGAGAGAGGGGGAAGCAGGCTCCCTGCTGAGCAGAGAGCCCAATGCAGGACTTTATCCCAGGACCCTGGGATCATGACCTGAGCCGAAGGCAGCTGCTTAACCCACTGAGCCACCCGGGCGCCCTTTATTTAGGTATTTTAGAAAGACTGGGGAGCAGAGGGGGAGGGGCTTCAGGCAGACCCCCGCTGAGCAGGGAGTCCGCCTTGGGGCTCCATCCCACTGCTCATGCCGCCGTGACCTGAGCCAGAACCGGGAGTCGGACCTTAGTCGACGGGGCCACCTGGGCGCCCCACCAGGCTCCCCCTTTCCTAACTGTTGCTGCGTTCTCAACATCGTGGCATCCTCGAGGTCGGGAGGTTTTTATTCAGTCCGATTCCTATGAATTATACCGATTTTCTGTTGTCCTGTCTTCGTCATCTCGAAATCTGGTGCCCGGTCCTTTCTCCTCCTTAAGCGTCCACCTCACACCCCCAACTCCCTCCAACTCTCCTGGGTCGCAGAAGCAGAACGAAAAGTAGTGAGGTTAATAAGTCACCTTCCACAGGGTTTTCGGAATGCCCCCAGAGCATAGGGAGGTGCCAGTCTTACTCGGTAGTAGACGCGGGCCCTGGCCACCCCCGCGCCCATTCTCTCCCTCTCCTGTTCTCCCTGCCATTGTCCTCCTCGCCAGCCCGGGACTCTCCCCTCCACAGGAGGCCCCTCGAGAGGCCAGCTGAGGCTTTTCGTTCTTTCTAAGGGTAGGGAATGGTCCACGGGGGAGAGAGGAAAGGGATGGGATCGCAGTGACCCAGGTTGCCGCAGGGGTTTTCAGTCCAGCTGCTGCAGCCTGAGGACGTGCTTGTTAACTGTGGCTAGGCTTCCTGTTGAGTTGCAGAAAGATCCGGAACTAGGCACAGAGGATGAGCGAAATAGACTGGGTTTTCCTGCAGGCTAGGCGTGCGTGGAGACATTAACAAAATACTTGGACATACGTGTGTATGGTTACATGTCCGATTGCCGCCCGTGGGATAGACTGTATTGGAAGACCAGTATGCGTGAGCGCCTGTAGCAGAAACCACTTGGCTTTTCGCAAGACAAGAGTATTTGGTTGGTGAATGAGAGAAGAAGATTGCATGTCCAAAGACCGAGCTGGCGCTGCCACAAAGAGACCAGGTAGAGGAGGACCAGCGGGAAGAGTTTGGTGACCGCCAGAATCCGGAGACCCTGAAATGGGGCCGTGCTCGGGGCGGAGCGTTTACTCAACAACCAAGTACCCGGCCTGAGGACGGGTTGGGAACTCGCGGCTTAAGGTCCAAAAGGATTTCTTCGGAACCTTCCTGTGGGAAGGGCATATGACTCAGGCGACCCTCCTGTTTACTTATTGGGGGGAGGGTCTGTGTGTGGGGTCAGCGGGAACCGCGCTGCAGAGGGCGGGGGAGTGTGCTCGTTTCTGGAGCAGGGGCGTGAGGGACAAGGGTTATCACTAGGCCGGTTATCTCGGGTTTGTGATAAAGGGGTGTGCGTCCAAGGCACACGGCAGGTTGTGTTCGTTCACACGCGTACACAGTGAGATGATCACTACCGTCCAGCTCCTTCACATTCCCATCTGCTCACAGGCGCACCTGCGCGGGGGTGGGGGTGTCACCGGTGGCCGTGAGCCGGAGCGCTGGCTGGGCTGCGAGGTCGGCATGTCTCCCAGGAATAAGCACAGGCTGGCCCAGCCCTGGGCCTGGCTCCTGCTCTCGCGGTGTGTGGGCGGTGGGATTCCTCCCACAGCTTTGGGAGGTGCTGTACGCAAGTGGACAAGAGAGTCAGTTTGCACTGTGTGCAAGTAGAGAGTGAGTGCAGGGGGACTGTTCCTGGCTTTGCACGTTTGGAATGAAGCAGGGCTGGGGAAGCCACCGTCTTGGCCTTCTCAAAGGAGACAGATGCCAGGAGAATGAATCTGTGGTGTCCGGAGGGGGGGCAGTAGGGAGACTGTTTGGTGGCACAGCCTGTGGGAGGAGCCGTAGTGGCCAGAGAGGGATGAATGGAGGAAGGCAAGGAGGGGACTCTGCCTAGGAAACATGGGGTAGCTGGTGAGGAAGGAGGCCAGAAGGCCTTGGACAGCAGAGGTGGTTAGACCTCAGACTCAGCTGGGAAGTGAGTGTCCTCACAGCGGGAGGGTCTGCAGGACCCGCCCTGAAGCCCCGGCACCCCAGAGCCCCCCGCACCTGGAGCCTCCCACACCCCAGAGCACCCAGCATTCAGAGCCCCCTGCACCCTGGCACCCAGAGCCCCCCACACCTGGAGTCTGGGCTGCAGGGAAGCCACTCTGTTTCCTGGCCTGTGGTACGAGAGGGCCTCCTGGGAGCGGGCCTGCCCAGGGCTGGTCTTCTGGGGGAGACTGGGGGGTCCTCGCGCCCTCCTCCAGCGGGAACTGTTGGAGGCGAGGACTGGAGGGGCTGGCGCTGCTGAGCTGCTCCCGGAAGCAGCCGTCTGGAGGACTTGTCCCTGAACGGCGAGCCGTGGGGCACAGACGGAGGACCAGCGGGGCCGCGGTACGAGAAGGCTGCCTCCTTCAAGCCACCCGAGTTTCCCCTTCCTCCCAGAAGCCTCTCCTGACCGTGCCAGCCCTCACGGGTCACCTCCTTCTCCTCACAGACCCTGTAATTCAGCATTTGGATACCTCCTTCCTCGCACCGAATGTTGTTTTATGGTCTTGTCTGTTCCAGCGCTTCCTCAGGGATCGGGACCATGACTGTGACCCTTCCTCCTTGCTGATCCCTCACAGGACGCGTAGGGCTCCAGGAAGCACTCGCTTCGTGGGAGATGCGGCTTTGAGCCTTGCTGTGACCTGTCCTCTCCCGCTAGATGGGACCTATGGGCAGTGAAGCGTGGCCTGTGTGTCCTGCCTATGCGGCGGGTCCCTTACGCAGTGGGTTCCTTATGCAGCCATCCTTGGCCAGGGTGGTACTGTCCTCCCTCGGGGGGCTGTCCAGAAATGCTGGGCAGGGCCGTGTAACGGTCACTGTGCGTGCAGGGGGACCGGAGACGTTCATGCCCCGAGTGTGGGCAGCACAGGGGAGAATCCCGTTTCCACCCGGGCTGCCAGCGGGGCTGCCTGGGAAGGTCCTGGTGTAGTCGTGTGTGTGTGTGTGTGTGTGTGTGTGTGTGTCCCCCCTCCACCCCGCCCCGGTCCGGGCTCTGGGTGGGGAGAGCAGTGCGGGCTGCTCATGGGCTCGGTGCCCGGCACCTACCTGTCCTGACAGCTCCTACGCATCTGCCCGCTCGCCTCCCAAGGTAAAGCGGGCAGGCTCCAGGCAGACTGGAAGGAAGACGGTTCGCGTGTGCTCTCCTTACCGCCTGCCCGCTCTTCTTTCAAGGCACACTTCCGAGAGGGTGGCTGATGCGCAGAGTGTTTGGTGTTTAATTCTGAGTGGCTGGGGATAGGAGTCTTCAGGGAGACAGGTGGGAGCGCCCCGCAGCCGAGCACCAGCGGGCAGAAGGGGGTGTGCCCCGGGGTCTGGCAGGGGAGGCCGGCGCACGCATCTCTCTGCTCGGGTCTCTGCACTCTCAGCTTGGCTCCTGGAAGGCAGAGGTGCGGTGAGCGAGCACAGGGAGGAAGGCAGCTTGCGCGGGTACACTTTGGGGGTGGGTGAGGGGCGGGGGGTAGAGCAGTGATGGGGACAAGCTGGTGAAGCCCGGGGACGGGGCTGCCATCGCTTCTTGCTGCCTCTCAACCTGGCCTAGAGCAGAGCGTGGCGGGCTCCTGGCCTCGTGTCGCCAGGGCGTGGAGACGCCGTGGTCCTCTGACCTGAGCAAGGTCCCTCTCTCTGGAAACCACCTCGGGCCCGCGTGTCGGACAGCGCTGGGTTGGGGGGGACAGGTGGCAGGTGGCCCTGCCGTTTGTTCCTTTGTGCTTTGGACTCCCAGCGAGCCCCTGTTCTCTCCTATCCGTTCTGATCCATCATTTCTGTTTTAACGGGAGGGGTTTTGGGGTCGGAGTGAGAACAGCGAGGACACTAGCGGTAGCTCCTGTGCTTACAGACGCTCGCCCGCCCTCCCGGCAGCCCTTCCCAGCGGGCCATCTCCTCTCTTTCAAGGTGGAGTCGCCAAGCGCGCGGAACGTGGGGAGTCCCGGACCTCGTCCAGGGTGGGCCAGCCGGGACATGGCACATCTCGAGGCCGACTCAGGTCTGACTCACCGCACAGCCGGAGCGTGTTGGCGCCTGAGCCATGGGGCTGCTCCCGGCGGGCAGGGCGTGCGCGGGGCCGTGCGGGGTCGAGGGTGCGGCCTGGCTTCCGCCCGGGACGGTGCGCTCGGAGCAGTGCGGTCTCCTCCCCGCTCCCGTCGTGAATGCAGGCTCGTGGCGGGCAGCCTGTGTGGGCTCGCGCAGGGACGCGCCACTGTCCGTGTTTCTGGGCCTGCAGCCTCTGGGGACTTTGGGAGTGTGGCCTGCCTTGCGGACAGCCCATGTGAGACGTGGTTCCTGCCCTTGGGGGACCCACGGTCCGGATCTGGGTCTTGGGAGAGGGCAGGCTTTATTCAGACCCGTGGGCCATGTTCTGAGAAGAGGGAGTGAGACGTTAGCCTAGGTCTCTGAGGACGTTGGCATTGGTGGGCCCGGGCCAGGAGTATGAAACTTCACGGGGCCTGTGCCTGGCACAGATAGAGATTTCAGGGCGATGGGCTTCCGGGCAGAGAACTCTGATGACGGGAGACAAAGACGTGCACAAGAGTCCAGAAGATTGGGGCACTCGGGTGTCTCAGTCAGTTGAGCATCCGACTCTTGTTTTTTTTCAGCTCAGGTCATGATGTCAGGGTCATGATGTCGCATCCCGCTTCGAGCCTGCTTAGGATTGTCTCCCTCTCTCCCTCCGCCCCCGCCCCAACCCTGTGCTTGCTTTGTGTGCTCTCTCTCTATATATAAAATAAGTAAATCATTAAAAAAAAAAAAAGAATCTGGAGGATTTCGTTTGGAAGAAAGAGTTGAATGATTCAGAAAAGAGGCCTGTTGTTCCACAGGAAGAGAGGGAGACTGTCTCGTTCCTCCCTTTAAAAAAAAAAAACAAGTTCTTTACTATAGTTGCATATGCATAAAATTTTACCATCTTCGCCAAGTTAAGTGTGCCCTGCAGGAGCACCGAGTCCCCTCCCCACTGCCATGCGGAAGCTCTGGCCCTGGAAGCCTGCGCTCCTGACCCTCCCGGTCCTCCCTGTGCGCCCCGTCCCCAGGGTGGGTGGGGTGTGGCTCTGGCTGGCAGCGGTGTTCAGCAGACGTGTACTGGGGTATCAGTAGGGACCATTCTGGGTGTCCAGGTGCTGGAAGTTCAGACACGGACAACTCTTGTTAGGGCAGCAGGTGGCGCACCCCGACGTGTCTCTGGTGGGGTGAGGGGCTGCTGGAAAGGCCTGAATACTTAACGGGGGAGGGGTGGCGAGCTGCTCCAGGTGTTTTGGGGAAGACGTGGGCAGCCCTTGAGGACCCTTCGGGGGCCCCTCATGGGCCTCCAGGACTGTAGGGTTTGGTGCGGGGTCAGCTGCGTCGGGGGTGCCCACAACCCCGGCAGACCCAGAGTGGGACCTGGAGTTGGGTTGGGTTTTTTAGGGTAGAGGTGCCCAGTGAGATGGCCTACCCGGCCTCCTGGCCTGCCTTTGGCCGCACTATTTGCCATTTCTTCGTTGCCCTTCAAGGGAAAAGAGGGGAAAGGCAGGCTTGGGATTCGAGTCGCCCAGGGCGCAAGGAGGGCAGGAGACTCCATCACAGAGAGGCCCAGGCCACGGGGGCCTCCAAGCCAGTGGCTTGGGCATGGTGACTTAGGGTCCGTGTTCGGGGCTTTGTCCCGGATCAGTCTTTGTGGAGGACTTTTTGTCTGTCTTCTGTGCGCGCCCAAGAGGAGGCTTCCCGTGCTCCCCTCGGCTCCCAGGCCCTCCTCCCCCCGCCCCGCGGACAACCATCTACAGCCTGCAGTGCCCTTACCTTGAGCGGGGTTTGAATGGGGATTGCTGGTTTTTCTTGGATGACCTGCTTTCCGTGATGTCAGGGCTCGATGTCAGAATGAAGCTGTGCTCGGCTCAGCCCCCCAGAAGCACTGCCTGGCTTGCGTGTCACCTCGTGGTCCGGCAGCATATGCCGCCTGGGTCAGGTCGTCACCGCCGCACTCAGACAAGTAGGATAAGGGCCAGTGTGGAAGGCAGAGCACACGCGGGCCATCTTCCCTTTGTAAAGGGGCCTGCAGTAGGTCATCGGACTCCCCGCGCTCACACGCTAACCGCCTGCCGCACGCCTCAGCACCCCCTGCAGCCCAGGGCTCCCGTGAGGTCCGCCTGGGGTC
Source organism: Meles meles (assembly GCF_922984935.1). Taxonomy (NCBI): domain Eukaryota; kingdom Metazoa; phylum Chordata; class Mammalia; order Carnivora; family Mustelidae; genus Meles; species Meles meles. Next base: position 10,192,739 of record NC_060083.1, read on the forward strand.
CGAGGGGCATTCTCTGCAGATCTGCTGCCCTGGCCGCCTCATGACCTCAGATGGGGTCAAGGTGACGACCCCAGACAGCTGCCTCGGGAGGCCCGCAGACACGGGGGCCGCTGGGGCTGAGGCATCGCAATGCTGGGAGACCCGGTTCCAGCTTCCGGCCCGTCGCTCGGTTCCCGGGTGCCTATCGTCTCTCTGGGACCCGGCTTCCTCGCTTGCGGAATGAGGGGTGAGAGCAGTGACTGTTCATCCGGCTTCTTTACCCTTTGTGTGCACCAGCCCTGCCTTGGGGGCCGTTGCCGTGCACGCACTTTCCCCTTCTTTCCCCTCTTCCTTCCCAGAAGTCTTGGAGGGCCTGCTAGCTGGTGCTGCCTGTTCTCAGCACTGCAAACACACGAGCAGTAAGATGCGTGACTTGCAGTGTGCTGCGCGTGAGGAAAGGCACACTAACCGGGGGGCGAGTGTGCAGGGGAAGCTGGGCTGGAGGGAGTGGAGGGAAGCTGGCCTGGGCTGGGGGCTGGCCAGGATGGGACAGCCCAGGGTGACATCCCGGCTTGTCTGGGGAACAGCAGCGCCTCTGTACAGACCTCAGGGGGCAAAGCTGGGCTGTGAGCTTGTGGCCGGGCATCTGGGAAGGACACGAACTAACGGGAAGGCTCAGAAGAAGGTCTCCAGGCCTGTCTGAAGCACAGACCTCTGTGTGCGCTCTGGGGACTGCTTCCCGAGTCCGCTAGGCCCCAGGGCCAGAGCAGCCGCACAGGTGAGGACTGATCTGGGGGGACGGGGAGGGGCCTGGACTCATGGGGCCTTCCCTGTTGCTCGCCCCTGAGAGCACAGGCCTTGGAGCCAGAGTCGGATTCACATCCGAGTTCCCAGCGCTTGCTGGGCGACCGCTGGCCATGTCTGTTGCTACCCCTGTGCCTCATTTTCGTCAAACGAGACAGCCAGACCCATGTCACAGGGTGTGGTGACGACGTGTGGGTGACCGCTTGCTGGAGGTGGGAGTTGTCTGACTGCACTTCGGAAAGGCCCAGGAAGGGCGTCTCCTGGGGTCTGTGGGCAAGCCTGTCCTCCTTGGCATGCTGTTCGGGAAAGAGTAGCTGGCCTAGGCCGTGGGTGGGCAAGTCACCGAGCCCCCAGGTGGGAGCATGACTGGCTTCCTTTTCATTGCCCTAGAGCCTTCCACCATCCCCTGAAGGGTTGCCCGCGTTCCTGGAAGAGATACTGCAAAATCTTGTGTCTGAACCAGACGCTCCTGTTGTTCCTGCCCCTGAGTCAGGAGGCCTGTGCTGTGCCCTCTGCTGGGAACTCGCCCTCTGCTGGGAGCTCGAGCCCACCCAGAGAAAGTACTGGGCCCAGGGGCAAAGCCTGGCCTCACCCTGGCCGCGCCGAGGGGGACGCGTGGCTTTGTTAGGAAGTGGTACCCGGGACTCAGCTACAGAGACCTGCAAAGTGCTTAGCCGAAGGCCCGGTTCTGGACGCCAGGCTGAGGGCTGGGGCGGCCGGGCTCCCCCGGCGAGAGAAGGAAGGCTTTCCTGCCCCAGAGCCGGGAGCCTTCTGTAGCCCCAGCGGGCCTCTCCTGGCCCCCTGTGCTGCCGGGACCCTGCCTTCGCCCTTCCGGAAAGGCTGCTTCCCATAAGTGCCCAAGGGGGGCGCTGCTCTGCTCCTTTCATCACCATGGTCATGGTCACGTCTCCCGCAGGTGCTCCATCGCTGTTGGCTGACGGAATATGTGAGCCGGTTCACCAGGCCCCCCACCTGGCGGGAACGCCACCAGGGAAGGTTCCCCAGGAGAGCAAGGGAAGGGTTGGGGGAGCCGGTTGTCTCCATCCTGCTGGTCAGGAAGCTCTCCTGTGTCTTTTCCCTCCCCACAGCTGTCACTGGCTCTGAGTTGGCCCCTGGTGGGGCCGGGAAGATCTGGTCCCCACCCTTTGAAGAATAGTCTGGGTTTGCCTTCCTCAGTCTGTGATTCAGACAGTCCTCCCCACTTCCTGCTGGCCTCGCCCTCCCCCAGCCTTGCTGCCTGACTCAGGTCTGTGCCCTCTTCCCTCCCTGCCCTTCCCACGGGCGCCTTCTACGCCCCCCCCCCCCCCGTCGCTCTTGGGGGATCTCTCCCAAGGGTGTCCTCACCACACCTGGATGGCCACCGTCTGGAATTACTTAGTCGTAGTAGTAAGTATTTATTATGATATGTAACATAATATATATTATTACCATTATTATTTATTTATCATTATCTTTTAAAAGTAGTCTTTCTGCTCCGTGTGGGGCTCGAACTCACGAGCCCGAGATTCAGGAGTGGCTCCGCCTCTGAGCGGGCCAGACGCCACCCCCATGCCCAGAGTCAGAAGCAGTGAGGCGAGAGACAGGCCACAGGTTTCCTTGTCCCTTCCCCGGATCTGCGGACACCTGACTTCCCAAGGAGGAGGTTGGCAATGAGGTATAATGATTTGTTTGTGCTACAGTGGAAACCCATCAGTGAGAAGCCTTATTATTACCCAGCCCCTGATTACTGTGTCCTCCTCCGTGAGCTCCCTGTCTGAGGCTGAACCGGCTGGCAGTCCCTTCCCGCCCCCTCGGACCCTGCTGCCGCTGCCTCTGCCTCCCCCTCCTCCCTCCTCCCCCCTCCCTCATCTTCCTCCTCCTCCCCCTCTGTCCTCCTCTTCCCCTCCACCCTCCTCCTCCCTCCCCCTCTTTCCTCCTCCCTCCTCCCCCCTTCCCTCCTCCCCCTCCTCCCCTTCTGCCTTCAGCAGGGTCAGCCTTCCTCGCTCCTCCCAGCTCCTCTCAGCCCTGCCTCCAGGGCAATCAGTCTGCACACCCACCCCCCCACCGTCTTTCACCTGTCCTGTACTCGGTTCCGCTTTTGACTGGTTTTTCCTCTCCCGTGTTGCCAGTCTTCACCCTAAATCCCCAGGACACCAGCAGTGTTCATTAGTCACCTTTTGACAGTTTCCCCTTGCTCTCTGGGAGGCAGTCTCTTCGTAATGACTCTGTGCGAATTTGTAGCACATAGTGAATTTCAGAACGTTTTCCCATCCAGGAATTCTTGGGACGGGATTGAGTAGACGAGGAGAAGGGGCTCTCACAGAGGAAAGGACCTGCTGGTTTGCCCCCATCACATGGAGGCCTCAGAACCCGTGCCAGGTCTTCTGGGTCTCAGTGACACGGCGTGCTAGCCAGGCTGGGCTTCGGTGTCCCTGCCCTCCTGTGCCTCCCATCCTCCTGGGAGCTGCCTCCGAGGCAGGACCTTCTGCCCCTCTCACCCAGCCCAGCTGTCTCCTTCTTTCTCCTTTCTCCTCCAGGACGTTTTCCCTGGATCTCTTCTTGCCTGCTGGCTTCCCACAGTGTCTGGACCCTTATTACTGGTCTGGTTTGGGGGTGCCTGGCTGACTTGGTTGGTGGAGTGAATGTGCAGGTCTTAATCTCAGGGTCGTGAGTTCAAGCCCCACGTTGGAGCCCACTTAAAAAAGAATCATGTTCTTGTTTGGGTTTTGTCATCTATGTAGGAGTTTGCTTCTTTAACAAAGTCCACTTTCTAGAGGCCCAGATTCACCCCGCATATAGGTTATGGGGCACCGAGTCATGCGACAAAAAGGGGTTCACTCTAGCAGCTGCCATAGTGCATTGCTTTTAAGTAACTGTCGTGGATTATTTGGGAGGAATGGAGATAAACCCAAAACTAGCGTTAGAAACCATCCATGGTGCTAGGGAGGAAGGAAGAACACCAGCTTTCTTTACTTCCTGTATTCGTTCAACAGACAGGTTTCGAAGGGGTCCTGACCCGTAAGAATAGCCTAGCAGAGAGGCAGAGAAAGACTTGGTGGCAAGAATGTGCTTGTGCCTGCAAATGCGTGTGGAGCAGCTGGGGCCTCGCAGAGGACGACAGGGCTGCAGTTCAGGTGGGGAGCGCTGAGCCAGGGCCTGGCGAGTTAGAAGAGCCCAGGGAAGTGCAGGGCCCTGGGCCTCCGCCCCGACAAGAAACAGGTGACCCCAAGGTGGGGTTGGCAGACTCCAGATGAGTCCCGCCTGGGAGGCCAGCGTGGAGGCCAGCTGGGAGGCGGTGGGATCTGAGCCTGAGGATAGCATCTGGTCCGCAGATGGCAAGTGAGATCTCCGGGAGTGGGTGGGGCTCCGAGGGGGGAGAAGCGCTGCCTGGCGAGGGAGTGGGCGGGGCGGCAGCGCAGGGTGGGGGCAGCGCCGTATGGGCGGCGGGAAGCCCCCTTGGACCCTCCTGGAGCTCAAGAGTCCCAGCTGTGCCTCAGCAGCTGTTTCCATGCTGGGAGCCTTGATCCTCGTCTGTGAAATGGGTTGGCAGGTCCTGCCTGGCCCCTGCCAGTCCCAGGTGCAAACACCGGGCGGCAGAGGTCTGGACGATCGGGCGTTGGCTGCGGAGCTTCCCAAGCGCACGGTGACAGAAGGGGCTGCGGTGGCCGCGGGTGGTTCTGTGACTGCGCCGCGACCAGACCGCTCCCTGGCTTGGGACCCTTGAGGAGCACAGCCCCTGAGCTGTGAGGAGGCTGAGGCCAGGCCAGGGCAGACTCCGGGGGCCCGGCTTGGGGCAGGGGCGTGGCTGAACCGCAAGGCTGTGAACGGGGGCTGTTGCGGCTATTCCCTTCTTTGCCCAGAGCAATATGGAGGCAGGTGGGACCTCGGACACACGCTGTTTATCTTCTAGGGGCTGGGGTTTATTTTTAAATTCCTGACTGTGGTGATATTTATTTTTTCTTTTCCCTTTCCCCACTTCTCCCGCTCAGCGGCAGAAAGGGACCATCTGTCCCCTGCCTTGCCTGTGGCCATTTTAGAACCCGCCCCACTGCTGGTGTTCTGGCCCCTCTCCTCCTTCCCTCCCTTCTGCTGCTGACTCCCCCTACACGTCCCTGTCCCCCACGAGGCTCTGCCTAGTTCCCTCCCCTCCACCTGCCCAGGCTCCTGTCCGTGTGTCCCTGGGGAAGCTGGGCATGCAGGCGTGCAGGGGGCCGCTCGCATCCTCCCCCCTCCTCACTGCTCTGACTGGCTTCCTATTAGAGTGGCATTTGTGTTCATGCACGTGTCATGTCTGGACCTGTTTCTGCCTCTGTGCGTGCGAGTCCAGGTCACATGTGTGTGCATGTCTGTGTGTGTGTGTATCCCCTTCTGGAGGAGAGGCTCAAAAACTCTGGCTCTCCCCAGCACACAAACCTTTCTGGGTTCCTTCTGTCCCCTCGGCCCCTAGAGCCTGCTTCTCCCTCCCTCGCTGCCCTCCAGTTCCCACCTTCCTCCTGAAAGCCCTTCCCTGAACCCGAACTGAACCCCTGAACCGAACCAGAATCCCAGGAAGAGGAGGGCCGCTCCAGCATGGGAGGAAGGGCCAGGCGGAAGGGGGGCGGAGAACAGAGAACCGGGAGCGACTTTCTGGAGATTTTAAGTACTCCTGGGTGGGGCAGTTGATGGGGGCTTGGTGCCCTGCTCCTGGGTGGGCTTCCTTCCTCACCGGGAGCCTGTCCTCACATGCTGTGGTTTGGAGCCTGCCTCCTCGGCGAGGAAGGGGCAGTGACACCCTCCCCACCCCCTCAGGTCCTCACGGGCACGGGGGGCGCCACACAAGTGGAGCTGCCTCCTGCAGGGGAGCCTGCCTGGTCTCTGCGGGCCCGGAGGAGGAGGTGATTGGGTGAGACTCCCGCCTCTCCCGAGGATCCACTCCCCTCTGCCTCATGCTCTCGCACACTTTCCCACAAACGCACACCCGGCTGCGGCTGCGGAGCTCTCTCCTGGGCTGGCAGGCGCACTCGGCCTGGGGCTGCTCCTCGCTCATTGGAGGATGGCTAGACGGCCACCCTGAGGTTCTGCCCCCTGCAGTGTCCCGTGTCCCCCTGAGACCTGAACTGGTGGGGGAGGCTGAGCCCCGCCCCTTAGCCTATCCCTGCCTGGCCCTGGCTTCCCGGGAGTCCTGTGGTTGGTGATGGGACCGAGGGCAGGTCCCAAGCTGCCTGTGCTAGGCAGCCACTGTGTGCACGTAGGCTCCTGGGCTGCTGGGCTTGTGGGGGTGGCTCTGAGGCCGCTGTCTGGCCCCAAGGAGGGTGAGGGCCCCTCGCCAGCCTGGACCTCGGTACCACGTGGCCTTTGCCCCTCTTCCTCTCTGTGTGGGCCTTTCGTGGTCACAGGACAAGCTCAGGCAGCCAAGCCTATTGTCTCCCTCTGGGAGGTGGGCAGAGGGCCACTGTGCCCGCCCACTCTCAGGATCAGAGCCACGGCAGCCCGTTCCCCCAGGCTCCCCCAGACTCCTCCAGGCTCCCCCAGGCTCCCCTAGGCCCGAGAGCTGCGTGGCCCGGGGCTCTACTGTGCTGCCGTTGTTGGGTCCCTCTGTGGACCACAGCTCCCCACTCTTTCCCTAGAGCACCTTCCTGTCTGTCTGTTGTCTGTCTGTCTGCCACAGGTTCTTCTGTGAAGACCTGCCCCCACCCCTGCAGCCCCGCCTCCTGTCCAGGGCACAGTGGCACCTCTGGGCCCTGCGTATAGTGGCGGGACCTGTCAGGGCTCATCCCAGTGCCTAAGTGCCACGGGGGCCTGGAGCGCAGGACAGACCCGCCCTCCCCCACCCCCTCTCCCCAGGCCTTACAGAGTCCCCTTCCTGCCACTCCAGAGCCTCCTAGAATCTCTTGGGAATTCTGAGTGGACGGACCATTCCTGCTCTGAAATTCTGTAACTCTAAGACCTATGGGAGGGGGAGAGGCTCCTGGCTGGCTCCTTGGAGAATCATGTGCCTCTTGATCAGGGGTTGTGACTTTGAGCCCCGTGTTAGGCGTAGAGGTTACTTTTAAAAAATAAAATCTTTTTTTTTTTAAAGATTTTATTTATTTATCTGACAGAGATCACAAGTAGGCAGAGAAGCAGACAGAGAGAGGGGGGGAAGCAAGCTCCCTGCTGAGCAGAGAGCCCGATGCGGGGCTCAGTTCCAGGACCCTGAGATCATGACCTGAGCCGAAGGCAGAGGCTTGACCCACTGAGCCACTCAAGCGCCCTTAAAAAATAAAATCTTTTAAAATCTTTTAAAAAGGCCCATGGGTCAGCAGAAAAGTTGGGGGGTCCATTTCCCATCATACCTCTCTGTCCTGCTGTGGCACACGTGACTCGTCAGTGCATTCATCCTGTCCCCTCCGTGCTGGTGTCTTGACTTAGAAGCTCCTAGAAGGTAGAGCCAGGGTTTAAGGAGGCCCCGTGTGACAAGCGCTTAGAAAAGCTGCGGCTGACACCGGTAACAACAGTTTGCATTGGTGACGAACTTCACAAAGCCCTCCCCCCCCCCCCCCCCCCGGGGCTCCATCTGCAAGTGGTGCCAACACGGCGCTCTGGCCGCTGGAGCAGGCCCGTTGTCCGTGGAACAGGACCGGATGCCAGGGTTCAGCCCTGCCAGGTTGGGGCCACTTCCCGGAAATGTCACGCCTGCCCTAAGGTGCTGGCCTGCCTTTGTCCATTCTGTCACCCCCCGCTTTCCTCCCAGACTGCAGGGAACCCGGAGCTCTCCTGTCCTTCTGTCCCTTTCTTGGTCCCTGCACGCTAGTCTGTCTGTGCCTTGCCCTATGGCCTTGGCCCTCTGCTCCCGAGAGCCTGATTTTCAGTTAGCGCACCCCCCCCCCCCGCCCACTGCATCGCAGCCTGGGCCTGACCGTGAACTGACTGGCGGTGCGTTCTCTCTTGGGAGGTGGTCACAGCCTTCATACTGAACCTCATCTCAGCCTGTCCCGCTACCGTGTTCAACGGCCGTGGGGTTCAGGGAGGGAAAAGCAAGGTGTTAGCTGGTGCTGGGCCCCCGGCCCTGGACTGGGTGTCCTGCTGGTTGTCAGTCCGACTTGCCATTTCCCCCTTGTCCTTCCTCCAGATAGGAGCTGTGGGAGGCCTGGGAGCTGCTGGAGGGCCCACAGAGCAGGGACGTAGCGCCAAGGCCAGGGCACTGGCCAGCAGAGCCAGTGAGCAAGGGAAGGACCCCAGTGCCGGGCCTCACTGTCACTCACTGACATTTGTCGGGCCCCTGGCCTGCACCTGATGCTGGAAGGGTCCTGGGGCCATAGCTGGGGTCACCAACTCCGTGAAGTCTTTAAAGGGGGGCTTGCAGGGACCCTGAGTAGCTCCCGTGCACTGAGAGACGTGCCTGGTGCTGGGAGGAGGCAGGCTGAGAGGCCGCTGTCCCGCGTGAGCCACGTCCCAGCTGTGTGGTGCGGCATTGCCTGGCGGTGGGACACACGGCCCTAGCCCCACAGCTGCTGCTGCATGGGCATACATGCAGGGTGATAAGCCGTAGGGGACGCCACGTAGCAGGGGGCACAGTCCCCCCGGAACCTAGCTCTGCCGGCAGCAGGCCTCCCCGAGAGGGTGTGGTTCTTGTCTCCCAGTCTGGAAGCGCTCCGGTCCGGAAGCTCTCAGGAGTCACCGTCGCCCTACACGCTCCCTGTGCGGCACAAGTGCACTTGACCCTTGACCGCTGTGGCATTGGGGCGCCCCTGCCCCGCACAGTCAGAAACCCGCATGTCATTCTTGACTTCCCTAAAACCTAACTGATAGCCTGCTGTGGGCTGGAGGTCTCCCCAGGAACATGAGCAGCCGATGGGACCGCATCCTTACGGAACAGGGAGGCCTTGTTGCTCACTGCTGTCTTCTGGCACCCGGCAAGGACGCGAGGACACGGCCTGGAGGGGGGGCACCTTCGTGCAGTGTGCATGGGTGTGCTACAGCCACCGACGGGGAGCCAGAAAGTTTTCTCTTCTTGTTGAAAGGGAACCGAGGGTGGTTCGGTGACTTCCCCGCAGACACACAGCCTGTTCGCAGCAGAGCCAAAAATAGAAACCAAGTTCTTAACTCTTAATCCTGTAAGTGGTTGTATCTTTTTTAAAGATTTTATTTATTTATTAGAGAGAGAAAGCACGCGCGGGGAGAGGGTCAGAGGAAGAAGCACACTCCCCACTGAGCAGGGAGCTGACCCGGGACTCGATCCCAGGACTCCAGGATCATGACCGGAGCCACCCGGGTGCCCCAGGTGGCTGTGTTTTACCATTTTCTGTGTTTGGCTCAGGACCTTATGTGTTAATAGACCAAAAGCACGTAGGGGGCTCCCTTCCATTTTCGTAGGGCCGCTTTCTTAGTGTGGAGCCTGTCACTAATCAGAATTCTTTATTGAGTGCTATGGGCGCTACTCTCAGAATCGTTTTTCTTTTTTTGCTTTTTTGGTGTTGTTTTTTTTAAAAGATTTTATTTATTTATTTGACAGAGAGAGAGATCACAAGTAGGCAGAGAGGCGGGCAGAGAGAGAGGAGGAAGCAGGCTCGATGCGGGGCTCGATCCCAGGACCCTGAGATCATGACCTGAGCTGAAGGCAGCAGCTTAATCCACTGAGCCACCCAGGCGCCCCGCTTTTTTGTTTTTTTTATTAAGTCATCTCTACACCCGATGTGGGGCTCGTCCGCCAGTTGGCAGGCATTGGGATTATCCCTGCTCTTGGGCCGCCGGGGCTGATGCTGCTGTCAGCCCCGCGTGTCTGGATTTGGGTGCATACGTATGTTTTCGGTTCTCCGGGGCATCTCCCTGCTGCGTCCTGTGATAACTCTCGGTCCCGTGTTGTTTCCCAAAGTGGCTGTGCCATTTGACATCCCCCCAGCGATGCACGAGGGCTCCGACTTCCCCGCCTCCTCCCAGTGCTTGTCATTGTCCATCCTCAGGACCGTCCCTGTCTTAGTGGCCATGACATAGGAGCTTGTGTGGTTTGGGTTCGAATTCCCTCGTGAGTAATGACGTGCACCTTTTCGTGTGCTTATGGGCCACCGTAGGTCCTCAGATGTCTGTTCAGAAATTTTGCCCATTTTTTAATTGGGTTGTTTGTCTTTTTATTGTTATTTTGTTCTTTTTCTTTTTTTTTTTTCTTTTAAGATTTAATTTATTTGACAGAGATCACAAGTAGGCAGAGAGGCAGGCAGAGAGAGAGGAGGAAGTAGGCTCCCCACCGAGCAGAGAGCCCGATGCGGGGCTCGATCCCAGAACCCTGGGATCATGACCTGAGCCGAAGGCAGAGGCTTTAACCCACTGAGCCACCCATGCGCCCCTATTTTGTTCTTTTTCTTAAGATTTTATTTATTTATGTGACCGAGAGCGCACAGGTAGGCAGAGCAGCAGGCAGAGGGAGAGAGAGAAGCAGGCTCTCAGCCGAGCAGGGAGCCCGATGAGGGGCTCCATCCCAGGACCCCGGGATCATGACCAAGCCAAAGGCAGCCGCACAATCAACTGAGCCACCCAGACGCCCCTGTGATTTTGTTTTTAAGGAGTCCTTTTCTAGTCTACGTGCAAGTCTCTTATCTGATACATAGTTTAAAATGTTTTCTGTCCTAATGTGGCTGGTCTTTTCACTTTCTTCATGGTGCCTTTGAAGCACAAATGTTTTAATTTTTTTTTAAAGATCTTATTTATTTATTTGACAGAGAGTGACACAGAGAGAGAGGGAACACAAGGAGGGGGAGTGGGAGAGGGAGAAGCAGGCTCCAGGGACTTATGTGGGTTTGTTTGCTTTCGTGGTATACGCTTTGGGTGCCCTTTGTAGGAAACCATTGCCTGATCCAAGGTAATGAAGATTTACTCTTGTGTTTTCTTTTAAGATTTCCATGGTTTTAGGGGGCAGGGAAAAAAAGATTTTTGTGATTTTAGCCCTTACATTTTTAGGTCTGGGATCCACTTTGAGTTAAAGTTTTGTATGGCACAAGATAGGGGTCTGACTCCATTCTCCTGCACGTGGACACTCTGCTGTCCCGGCACCATTTGTTGAAAAGACTTGACTGTCTGCCTTGGTACCTTGTCAAAGATCAGCTGACTGTAAACCGAAGAGGTGGCGTTTGGATCCTCCGATCCAGAAGTCTGTCATTCCGCCACACTGCTGTCTGGAGTCCTGTAGCTCTGAGTGAGTTTTGAAATCAGAAAGTGGGAGTCCTCCAGGGGCGCCTGGGTGGCTTAGTGGGTTAAGCCTCTGCCTTCGGCTCAGGTCATGATCTCGGGGTCCTGGGATCGAACCCCGCATCGGGCTCTCTGCTCAGCAGGGAGCCTGCTTCCCCCTCTCTCTCTGCCTGCCTCTCTGCCTCCTTGTGATCTCTCTCTCTCTGTCAAATAAATAAAATTTTTTAAAAATTAAAAAAAAAAGTGGGAGTCCTCCACCTCTGTTCTTCTTTGGCAAGATCGTTTGTCTCCTCTGGATCCTTTGCATTTCTGTACAATGTTTAGGATAAAATTGTCAAATTCTGCAAAAATGCCTGCTGGGATTTTGATAGAAGTGCACCAAACCTGTGGACTCTAACAGTATTGAGTCTTCCAGTCCATGAACATGGGAAACCTATCCGTGTATGTGGTCTTTAACTTGCTCAAAAATGTTCATAGTTTGAGTGGCTGCGTCTGACACTTCTGGGCTTAAATGTATTCTTTTGGATGCTACAGTACATGGAATTCTTTTCTTTTCTTTTTTTTTTAAAGATTTTATTTGACAGAAAGAGAGATCACGAGTAAGCAGAGAGGCAGGCAGAGAGAGGGGAGGAAGCAGCTCCCTGCTGAGCAGAGAGCCCGATGTGGGACTCAATCCCAGGACCCCGAGACCATGACCCAAGCCGAAGGCAGAGGCTTAACCCACTGAGCCACCCAGGCGCCCCTGGCATTGTTTTCTTAATTTCATTTTTGGGTTAGTCATTGTAGAACATAGAAAAGGGGTTGGTTTTGTTCATTAGTCTCACATTCTGCAACCTTGCCGAACGCATTGACGCGCTCTCGCAGAGTTTTAGTTGATTTCTTAGGATCTTCTGTACACGTGATTGTGTTATGGGCACACAGAGACAGTTTCCGTTCTTCTTTCCCAGCCTGGAAGCCTTTTATTTCCTGATCACACTGGGCGGAACCACCAGCATGACATCGACTGGAAGGGGCGGGAGTTGACAACCGGTCTTGCTCTCAGGTCATTCGCAGAACAGCACGTCTCCACGTGGTCCTGTTCTTGAGGAACTCAGTCGCACGGTCTCTGCTGTGCCATTCATACATGAAACCGACATTGACGCTCACGGGTGGGACAGCTTGGGGCGGGCTGGGGTAGCGGGGAAGACTTCCTGACACAGGCAGGAGTTGGCTTGGCGGAGGGAAAAGGTCTTCGTCGGGCAGGGTCGGTGCGTGAACGTACAGGAAAATGGGCACGAGCGAGTCCCTGCGCATGGAGGGGCTGCAGAGCTGTTACAGGACGGGAGTTTGTCACACGGGTCCCGCTGCGGGGAGGCCCGCACCCCACCCACCTGTCAGCACCCCCTGAAGTGCGAAGTTTCTAAGAGCGGGTCCACCGACCCACCCACAGTAGAATCGGGGTGGGGGGGGGAATCTGTCCCATAGATTCGGCCCCTCGCGCCACACCCACGTGTTTTGTGGGAGGCCCGGGAGCCCAATCCCAGCAGTGTCTTCCCCAGGGATCCTGGTGGATCCTGAAGGCATCTCCTCCCCAGCTTTCCCACCTCACTTGGGCCCGCCTCCGACAGAGCAGATGATCTGCCCGCCCATGTGGTCGGTGAAGGCACAGCCCCCGGCTGCTCCTGGGGCTCCCTCATCTTCCTGCTGGCCTTGACCGGCCAGTGTCTCTTCTCAGTCCCTCGGGTCCTCATCCGCAGCCTTGCCGCCGTCCCTTCCCGCCTCCTGGTGTCTAGCCGGACAGGAACCTGGCGGCTGAGACCAACTTTGAGCAGCCAGAGGAAAAGCTGGAGGGTGCTTCTAGCACATTCTCCCAGAGCTGGGCCTGTGTGCGGGGAGGAGGCAAGCCGGGCTGCCTGGTGCTTCCCAGGCACAGGGCACCGCCTGCAGGGGTGCATGCAGACTCCCAGCGGTCAGAGCCGCCGAGCACACGGACGGAGTCGAGGATAAATGCGGGCATTTGAATGGGGCCTTCTGGACCCTCGCATGCATGTAGGGCAGGACCCGGACGCGCCCGAATCGCTCCTGGAACCCCGCGGGGGACGCAGCGCACGTACAGGCTGAGAAGTCAATTCAGCAGGCTTCCTCGGTCTCCTGTCTTTTTTTCTTTAAGATTTTATTTATTTATTTGACAGACAGAGATCACAAGTAGGCAGAGGCAGGCAGAGAGAGAAAGGGAAGCAGGTTCCCTGCTGAGCAGAGAGCCCGATGCGGGGCTTGATCCCAGGACCCTGAGATCATGACTGAGCTGAAGGCAGAGGCTTAATCCACTGAGCCACCGAGGCGCCCCGGTCTCCAGTCTTTTTGTCGTCTTCCCTCCCATGGGCAGGGGAGACCTTCCTGTTTTGGAAACCCTGTGACCCTGCTGTCCCGTCATCAGAGTCCCCTTCTGCTCAGCCCGGCTTCCCCAGAGAGCACCCGTGGGCCCCACTTCCTCCAGCCCCGCTCCCGGCTGCAGCCCCCCCCTCCCAGAGGGACTGCAAGTCTGTGGCCGCTGGTACTCTCCTCAGTGCCACCCGTCCTGCTGTCTGCCATGGGGTACAGGGCTGTTCCCCAGAGGCCGGCTTTTGGGTTCTTCCTTCCCTGGACGTCTGTCTCCCATGTCCACTCTCAGTCTGTCTCCAGTCCCTCGTTCCTAATTGCCTGACGTCCCCTAACATCGCAAATGCAACATCCAAACCAAGCCGCCATCCCCGGCCCAACACCGCTGGCTCTCACTTTCCTGGCGCCCGCCAACCGCGCACCCAGCCTGCAGGAGCCTGCCCGGCGCACGTGGCCTGCTTCAGCCTGTCCCCGAAGCCGCAGAATGGACCTTCCATCCAGTCCAGCCTCTGTGTGAGCAGGACAAAGCCCCAAACACTTAAATGTTCGCGCAGGACAGAGCTGATGCCCAGGACCCCCTAGAAGGCCATTTTTCAGGGGCTCCCACTCTGCCTGGCAGCTTCTCGATGCCTCGAGGGCCTTCGCTCCCTCTTTCGCTCCCTCTTTCGGCATAAAATCCTAGCGTGCATAGGGGTCCTCGGCCTGTAAATTGCGAGGTCCGTCACGGACCTTCCTTCCGTGTTTCTCACGTATCGCTGAGCTCTGTTCGCACCTGACTGAGGAGTTGTCCCTGAGCTCGTGCTCAATAAACGTTTGATGTAAACAAAAGAAGAGAATGTTGCCCTATGCATTTCCCCGTGATTAGGGCCTAGGCTGTCCCAGGGTGGGTGTAGACTCTCACTCAGAAAATATTTATTGGTTGGTTAACGATGGGGCAGCTGGATACCTGACGGAGGTGTCAGCTCTGGGCACGAGGGAAAGGTCAGGAGGGGACTTTGGGCCCGGACCGAGACGTGGTGAGGCACGAGCCGGGAGCGCGGTCGCCCCAGGATTGAGAGGAAGACCAGCAGGGATGTCTGGAGGGAAGAAGGGACTGACGACAGGGGTGGAAACGGTCCCATTGTCGGTAGAGAGGGTCCCGCCCCCACATTCTGTATGGGGGGGGGGCTTGGCATCGCGACACCCATCAAAGGCCTGGTCTCGGTCCATTTTCTGGAAAGCTCTTCCCAGGAAGTGCGGCTGTCCTGGTTTGCGGGTCAGGAAACCAGCTTGGAGCCGCAAAGTGAACCCGGAGATTACGTCTGACCTCAAGGACTGTTGTCTTCCCCAGCGCCTCCCACACTTCCGAGGAGGAGGCGGGTTCAGGTCTGAGATCAGACGTGAACCCGTCCGTGCTGATTTGAGGCACTGGCTTTGTGCGGTTAGGACGCCCAGGCCCGTCCTTCCGCATTAAGTGAGGAACGCCCTGGAGTTCACGACCGCGAGTCCCAGTTCCGCCTCTGTCCACCTTGGAAAGAGTAGAGTGGACGTAGAAAAGGCCAGCCCAATAGGCCAAGCTCGAGGCCCCCGAGAGGCCAAGCCCTTCCAGGGGGGCTAGGGGCCTGCAGGCAGACAGGAGAACCGGGTCCGGGCTCCCGGCCGCTCCCATCAGCTGTCCCCGCAGTGATACTTTCTCCCTTTCCTGGGGCCTACTGTTCCGTCAGACCTGCTCAGGGTGGTTCCGTTATCGGCCTGTTTTTGCGTGGGGTGACCTCAGCTGGAGCCAAATGCTTGCACAGGCAGCCGCAGAACTCTGGGCCGGCTCAGCCCAGGCCCAGGGGAGCACAGCCAGGCAGCCCCTCTGCACCATCTCCCATCTCGTCCCCGGAGCAGGTATGGGCCTTCTCTGGCTGCTGTGAGCCGGGCCCGGGCAGGGTGCTGGACTCGCCGCTGAGCAAGGAGGGTACCGCCCCTTTCTTCCAGGAATTTCCACGCCAAGGAAAGACGTGGCTTTGGTGCGTGATGGTGTGCACTGTGAGGGGACGGACGGGGAGGGGACTGCGGGTGTGGGCCCTCGGGTCCCCTCGCCAGGAAAGTAGGCACAGTCGGTGTCTGGTGCAGACGCCTGCGGAAGCCTTGGGCCGCCGTCTCCGCTGTCCAGCCTGGCCAAGTTAGGTTCTGCTGCTCGCGGAGGAGGGGCCATCAGGGGTTCTTTTGTTTTCCAGAAATCCTATCCTGGTTTCAGAATCAGGGAGAAAGCAGTTTCAGGTTCTGTGCTGATCAGTCCAGAGGTCCGGGCACTGCCCGGAGAGTGTGTTCTCGGGGGTGTTGCCCCCCTGGCAGGGGGCCAAGGGGCAGGCTGACCTCCTGGCTTGTCTCCAAAAGAAGGCCCCGCCAGAGGGTGCGGAGGGCATCCCCGCAGCTGGGCTGGCCGTGTGCTCTCGGGCCAGCAAGCCGGGAGCCTCTTTGGTGGCTTTGTCTGAGCCCTTCCAGCCTCTCCCCCTGGCACCGCCTGGCTCCAGAAAGCGGGGCCTGGAAGTACTCCAGCCCCCGGGCCCTCCCCGTGGCCCTCTCTGTCACCTGCTGTCCCACACTGCGTATCAGGAGGACTGGGAAGAAGCGGGAAAGGGACAAGAGAGGAGGCTGCTGGGTTTGTGGCCTCTGGCTGGCTTCCCTCCTCCCTGCTTTTACAGACCCACAACAGTGGGCACCTGGTGGCCTCAGTCAGTTGAGCGTCTGCCTTCGGCTGTGGTCATGGTCCTGGGGTCCTAGGATCGAGCCCCGCATTGGGCTCCCTGTTCAGTGTGGAGTCTGCTTCTCCCTCTCCCACTCCCCCTGCTTGTGTTCCCTCTCTCGCTGTGTCTCTGTCAAATAAATAAAATCTTTAAAAAAAAAATCATAACGATGATTATCTTGTACTGTGCGCACACGCTCTGTGCTGGGCTCTGTCCCAAGCCCTTCACCATGATCGCAGGTGTGTGCAGGGGACCCCCGCTCCGGAGGTGCACGCTCGGGCACCCCCGTCTGGCAGAGGCGGCCGCAGCCTCCCAGTTTGGCGCTGCCTGTGCGATCATGGGCACGTCTGAAGGCCAGTGGGGTTCCCAGTGCTGTCGTCTCTCCCCTTCTTCTGACCTTCCCTGTAGAACACGAACCCTGAACCCACCGAAACCACAGCTGGGCCTGGGTTCACCGAAGCCCCTTCGTCCTATCCCTGTGCTCACTCTGACCGGATACATCTCTCCCGCTCTGTTCTGAAGTCCCCACGCCTTTTCTCTCTGCCTCCCCACAGGACCCTGCTGGAATCTTCGAGCTGGTGGAAGTGGTCGGCAATGGAACGTACGGACAGGTGTACAAGGTGAGGCGCTAATGGGGCCCTTGGCGCGGGGAGCAGGCCCTAGTTCTGGGGCTGTGAGACGGGACGGAGGCTGGGAGAGGTAAGGAGCGTGAACGTGGTGGGAGAGAGAAGCCCAGCACGTGGGGTGTTTTGCTGGGCTGTGCGTGGAGTCTCCATGAGTCCCGGGTTCAGCAGGAGGAGGTCTGGAGCCGGGCGGTAGCAAGTGCGTGCGTGTGTGTGTGCGTGTGTGTGCGCGTGTGCGTCCGTCAGGGCCCACCTGGGAACTCCGAGCAGAGCTCAGGCCACAAGGGCGGTGCTGGCTTCTTCCCAGACCTCACCGAGGCCCAGCCTTGGCATTGGTGGAGCCCCAGGACCTGTCACAGAGAGAAAGTGGTTTTCTTGAGCTCTGGCCTTCTGCTCCGGGGCCCGTCCCTGTCCGCCACACAAAGCAGCAGCTCCGAGACCGTTGCTGTCGCTTCAGCGTGGCCCCGCCAGCCCGACCACAGGGCCCGCTGGGAGGAGGAAGTGGCACACCAGATGTCCCGGGCAGATGCTGTCCCCAGAGCCGGAGCCTCTAGGGCACACGCCGGCCTTCTGCCTCTCCTGATGTGACGCTAGGCTTTTCCACCAGTCTCTGCGTTGCAGGGGCATTTCCTGGGTCATCGGGACCACCCTGTGAGCTTTGGGGGAAAGGTGCGCCCCCTGCCCCAGTCTCCTATTGCCAGCCTGGTCGTTGCCATGGAAATAGTAGCTGTGTTCTGCTGCTGCTCTGGGCTTGGGGTCTTGAATGACTGCTGAAGATAGGAATGATGCGGGGGCTGACCTGCCTCCCCCAGCCCCCTGCTCTTTCCCAGGAAGCCTGGACTCCCCTGTCCCAGGCTGGGATGGCTCCTGGAGGAACGTCAGAGGAATGGGGGCGGGGAGGAGAGAGAATGGCAGGGACATACTCTAGAAGCTCCTTCCATTAGCACTAGTGGTGGGGCATCGGCAGACTGGTCCGCTTTCTGGGTTTCCCTGAGTTCCCCCAAATCCCAGCTCTGTCTTTGTTCTTTCCTGCCAGTAATAATAAAAAGCCTTGGAAGGGGGCGATTCTGGGAAAGGCTTCCTGAAAGCACGAGGCTGTGGGTCTGGCATAGAAGGTGCTAGAGAGGCGGAACCCCTCCCCCAGCTCCCCCCAAGGCAGGAGAGGACCTCTCTCACCCCTGCTCTTCAAACCGGGAGGCCCGGGACAGAGGTGACTCCCACGCGCCTCCCTGAGCTCGTTAGGGGGCAGAGCAGACCCGTCGTCTCGATTCAACGTAGCGCTTGGAGTCCGGGCTCCGTAGTTATTCTGAGAGGCTTCTGCCTGCCCCTGTGCCGGACCCATAGATGGAGTGTCTCGTCACCACGGGGACACTTTCTAAGACTGAAACAGCCAGAAGGCACGGCCTGTCCCAGAATCACGCGTCCCCAGACATAGACTCAGAGCCTCCGCGTGTGGCTCTCTGCCCCACAGGGTCGGCACGTCAAGACTGGGCAGCTGGCTGCCATCAAGGTCATGGACGTCACGGAGGTAGGGAGCGACGGGGGCGGGGGGGGGGGCGGGCAGGGACACCGAGGTGGGCGGAGGGGCTGGGGCTCAGCCGCCCGGTCCTCCTAGGACGAGGAGGAGGAGATCAAACAGGAGATCAACATGCTGAAGAAGTACTCACACCACCGCAACATTGCCACCTACTACGGGGCCTTCATCAAGAAGAGCCCGCCCGGGAACGACGACCAGCTCTGGGTGAGCCGGCCACCCCAGCCCTCCCTGCCTCCAGGCCCACCGGCGCGCCAGCGCAGACCCCCAGCCCTCTCTCCGTGCACACGGCCTCCCTGCCTCCCTGCCTCCCTGCCTCCCTGCCTCTCGACCCACACGCTGCGGCTTCTTGCCAGGCCCTACGGGGTCCTGGGGTTCACCTGCATCCTCACTGAGCAGGGCTGGGGCAGGAGGGGAGTCCGTCAGTCCTGCCTCCTTGCCCAGCTCCGTGGGGAGCCACAGCCCCCAAAACTGCATGGAGGCAGAGGTCAGACCCTCCTAGAGAGCCCAAGTCCTTCTAGATGATTCCTCCATCAGAGCTTGCTGTGGCTCCTTTGGGCCTCCCCCAGATCCTCTCCCGAGAGTCACTGCCCTCCCGGCCAGGCCTGTTGTTCCCCAGCCTCGCCCTTCCTGGTCCGCAGCCCAGCGCCGGGGGAGCGCACCAGGGACGGAAGCCGCGGGCTCAGGGCTCAGCTGGGGCTCCCCTCCCGCCAGCCACAGACAGGTGCTTCCCGAGCACCGCCTGTGCACTATGCACATGGGCGTGCGTCATGGTCCACGTTCCCGAGGCGCGCGTGCACGGACTGTGCCTGGAGCAGGGGCAGCGACACTGCCCGCGGGGTGGTGGGTGGGCCACCCCGGACCCGAGGCTAGGCCCTCCCCCGGGCGCCCCCTGCTGGACACAGCACCACCACCCCAGGCCTGGGGCGGGGAGGGGCGCTCGCAGATCCCGGCGCTGCATTTGGGTGTGTACACGTCCCCGCCGGCCTTTTTCCGCATGGGATGTGTGGAGGAACACGGGGACGGGCCACCCGATCCCCAGGGTGCTGGCGGCCCGCCCCCGCGGTGCGTGCAGGGGTCTCCCCAGGACCGCTCCTGCAGCTCGCTGGCCCGCCCTGCCTGTCTCATCGGTCCCCAGCAGGCCTGGAGAACCGTTCTTAGTCACCGCTGTGCCTCTGGGCCCAGGGCTGGCTGCGAAGGCTGGGCAGCCCATGTCTGGGGCTCTGTGGACCCTGCAGTCTGTGACGGCTGCTCACGGCGGCCGCTGGGCCCCAAAACAGCCATGGGCAGTGCGCATGTGAATGGGGACGGGAGTGTCACTGGGTCCCCAGAAGCCTTGACTTAGGACATTCTAACTCCAATTTTATAGGATTCTTAGTTTGATTTTTTCCAACCATTTAGAAATGTGAAAACCAGGCTTGGCTCACGGGCCAAAGTTTGCCAGTGCGTGCTCTGGGGCCGTGGCTTTGGTTTTGGGCTGCGGGTCCCCGTGGGGCCCAGACGGAAGCCTGGGGCCGTCCCCGAGGAAAACGCGCAAGGGCACTTCCTTCTGTCTAGTTTTCGGGGCTCCTCGGGCTCCCCCTTGGGGCCCAGACCACCTCTCTCAGCCTCGCATGCATGGCCTTCTCTCCCGGCTCACTGGCCACCTGGAGGCCTCTGGCCCTCCTGCAGGGGCGGGGAGGGGGCGGGGGGATGGAGGCCCTGCCTGACAGATGCTCTTCCCCGGCACCCGGGCCGCAGCTGGTGATGGAGTTCTGCGGCGCGGGCTCCGTGACGGACCTGGTGAAGAACACGAAGGGGAACGCCCTGAAGGAGGACTGCATCGCCTACATCTGCCGGGAGATCCTGCGGGTGAGCGCCCGCCTCTGCCTGCGCCGGATGCCCCGGGCGGGTCGGGGCTGGGAGACCGAGGCCGGCCCGGCAGAACCCTCCGGCGGCGGTGGGGGGCACAGCCACCTGCCACCGTCCCTGCCACCTTGCAGCTGCTGGGCCTCCTCCAGGGGCCGCTCCTCTGAGGACACTCCTGGGTCGCCTGGGGGCTGCCCCTTCAGCCCAGCCCCGTGTGCCCCTCTCCTCCGGCGCCAGGGTTGATCTCCCCCTCCCTCCCTTCCTGCCCCAGGGTCTGGCCCATCTCCACGCTCACAAGGTGATCCATCGGGACATCAAGGGGCAGAACGTGCTGCTGACGGAGAATGCCGAGGTCAAGCTAGGTACGGCAGTTCCTTCGCTGCGGCTGGTGGGGCGCTCTGACGTCCAGGACAGAAGGAGGCTGGGCATCTTGCTCTGGGCCTGTCCCATCTCCTCCCCGGCCAGGCCCTTTCCCCTGCTGGGAATCAGTGCAGAAGTCCCCCCGCCCACCTCTCGTCCCAGGTGCTGTGCAGGTCCCTCTGGGGAGATGGGATGCCTTGGCCCCTCCTGCCTGGCCCTTGGCCCTTTCACACTGGTTGTCCCCCCAGACGCAGGGACATTAGGTCAGGCTCCTCAGGATGTGGACGGGTGGCGGAGGTGTCCGGGAACGTCTGGGTAGGCGAGGGCCCCCGCTGCCCCTGGGGCATTCACCTGCCAGCGCCAAGACCCCCAGGACGACCCCCTTGTGTCTTCGCAGTGGATTTTGGGGTGAGTGCCCAGCTGGACCGCACCGTGGGCAGGCGGAACACGTTCATCGGGACCCCCTACTGGATGGCCCCAGAGGTCATCGCCTGCGACGAGAACCCCGACGCCACCTATGATTACCGGGTACGGAGCAGGGGGTGGGCCGCATGGAGGCAGCCGAGGACGGGATGGGGATGGGGTGGCGGGTAGACTGAAGACAGGGGGTGCTCAGATGGCCCGGGTGACATGGTGAAGGTGCGGTGCTGTGCCTGTGTTGAGGGGTAGGGTCAGCTGGAGCCCAGAAAATGGCCCTGAAAAGGCCGGAATGGTGGGCACAGAGGGCCGTCAGGAACATGCTCCCGTCCCTCCTTCCTTCTGCAGAGTGACATTTGGTCTCTAGGAATCACAGCCATCGAGATGGCAGAGGGGGCCCCCCGTAAGTGTGGACCCAAGAGTGGAGGGAGCCTAGAGGGGCTGTGGGGGGGCCACGGGAGGTCGTGGTGGGAAGGACTGCTTGGGTCTCTGCGCAGGGCTGTGAGAGGGACTCATGGTGTGTCCCCCCCCATGTGCCAGCTCTGTGCGACATGCACCCCATGCGAGCCCTCTTCCTCATCCCACGGAACCCACCCCCCAGACTCAAGTCCAAGAAATGGTAGGTCCCTGGACCAGGCCCCCCCGCCTTCACCCCTGCGCCCAGTGAGGGTCTGCACCACAGAGGGCTGGGGGCCGGACCAGGCTGGGGACGTGGAGAAGACCTCGAGGGAAACTGAGATGGCTTTTGGATGGAGGATCCCTCTCTCTGGCCTGTGACCGCCCCCCGCTTCTGGGGGGGCCCCTCCCAGCGTGAGCCCCCTTACTTTCCAGGTCCAAGAAGTTCACCGACTTCATCGACACGTGTCTTATCAAGACGTACCTGAGCCGCCCGCCCACGGAGCAGCTGCTCAAGTTCCCCTTCATCCGTGACCAGCCCACCGAGCGCCAGGTCCGCATCCAGCTCAAGGACCACATAGACCGCTCCCGGAAGAAGCGAGGCGAGAAGGGTAGGCCCCCGGCGCCGAGGCCCTCCTCTGCCGCCCCGCCCCGCCTCCCCCGGAGTCCGGTCCTGCCACTCCCGGGAGCCCTGTGCCCCCCCTCGCGGCCCGGGCTGCTCACCCCTGTGGAAGGTTCCTTAGCCCGGGTGGGGTCTGGGACGCCAGGCCAAGGAACAGCAGCGGCCTCCCTCTGCAGAGGAGACGGAGTACGAGTACAGCGGCAGCGAGGAGGAGGACGACAGCCACGGAGAGGAGGGCGAGCCCAGGTGGGCCCCAGCCCCGGACGAGGCCGGGCAGCTGCACTCGCGGGCGCGGGGACCCAGGTCCGGGGTCGGGGGCAGAGAACCCGGCCCGGGTGTCGGAGGAGCAGAGGGACTGAGAGAGGGGGGCGATGGTCATGGGGGTAGGGGCGGCAGCGGCGTCCCCCCAAGTACCGCCCCCCCCGCCCCCCAGCTCCATCATGAACGTGCCCGGGGAGTCCACGCTGCGCCGGGAGTTCCTGCGGCTGCAGCAGGAGAACAAGAGCAACTCGGAGGCGGTGAAGCAGCAGCTGCAGCAGCAGCAGCTCCAGCAGCAGCGCGACCCCGAGGCGCACATCCAGCACCTGCTGCACCAGCGCCAGCGCCGCATCGAGGAGCAGAAGGAGGAGCGGCGGCGCGTGGAGGAGGTGCGGAGGCCCGGGGGTGCCCGTGCTGGCCCTGTGAGGTGGGAGGAGGCCCCGGCCCCAGGGGGGCGCCTTCCTCGTGGACAAGCCGGTCCCCGCTGTCCCCGCGCGCCCTCCAGTGCCCTGGGCTTCTGCTGGCACAGCTGTCCGGTCTGATCCGGAAATCCCTTCCCGAGACCCTCCTTTCGTATTCAGTCTTAGATCGTTTCGGTTTTAGATTTGCTAGAAAACGCGGTCCGGTCGCTTGGACTCACTGGGGTGGGTGGGAGAAAGATCTCTGAGTTAATAGAGGGGTACATTTTTTAAAATTTTTTTTAAGATTTTATTTATTTATTTGACAGAGAGAGATCACAGGTAGAGAGGCAGGCAGAGAGAGAGGAGGAAGCAGGCTCCCCACTGAGCAGAGAGCCCGAAGTGGGACTCGATCCCAGGACCCCGGGATCATGACCTGAGCCGAAGGCAGAGGCTTTAACCCACTGAGCCACCCAGGCACCCACTAGAGGAGCACATTTAAGTGTTGGAGGTATTTTAGGTCAGTGTAGAAAACAGGCATCCGTATGCACGCGTGCTCAGGTGCCTTTATTCTGCAGAGGGACAGGCTGAGGAAGAAGGCATAAACGCGGCCTCAGCGTCGGCATTTGTGTCGAAACAGTGATGTGACCTCCAAGTTCACAGAGAGCCAGACTTAAGAAAACCGTCTAAGTCGCAGGCGATACCCATGGCTGGCCCCCAAAACCGCCCCTGAGTAAAGGACCGGCAGGAGCTGGCCCCGGGGTGGGGGGCGCACATTCCTGGCAGCGGCAGAACAGAGAGGGGCCAGGCAGGGCACAGGGAGCTCCAGGGCTGGAGGGACCCCTTGGGAGGCCTCCTCTCTAGTGTGGACACAGGCCACCCCTGCAGCCAACCTGGACCCGGGGCTTCTGCGCGGGCACCTGCCGCCCCCTTGTGGCCAGAGGCTGTCCCTGCGGCCCAGTCCAAGCTGCCGGCCGCCGGGCCTGTGAGGGGCCAGGGGCTTGGCGTCTAGCTCCCCGGCACTTGGCTGCCGTCGCGTAGCTTGCTTCCTGCACGAGTGGACAGAAAGCGTCATCCACGGCGGACCCCAGGGGCGGCAGTCGCCCACCGCCGTGGGCCCGAGCCCCAGAGAGGCCTCACTGCGCTGTCTGGCAGGGGTCCCCTTCCCAGCAGGCGCCAGAAGCGGGCCGGGCCCCTCTTGCCGGGCTGGGTGTCCAGCGCAGGCCTGAAGAGCGCCCCTTCCCGCCCACAGCAACAGCGGCGGGAGCGGGAGCAGCGGAAGCTGCAGGAGAAGGAGCAGCAGCGGCTGGAGGACATGCAGGCCCTGCGGCGGGAGGAGGAGCGGCGGCAGGCTGAGCGCGAGCA
The DNA here is from genome assembly GCF_922984935.1 of Meles meles. Lineage (NCBI taxonomy): Eukaryota > Metazoa > Chordata > Mammalia > Carnivora > Mustelidae > Meles > Meles meles. The sequence continues at coordinate 10,216,534 of NC_060083.1, forward strand.
GGTACAGCGCCCCCAGCGCACACCGGACTCACCCCTTCCCTGCCCACCTCCCCTCTGCTCCTGCTGCCTGCCTCCCCTGCACCCCGATGCCCTGCCCCATCTTTCCCGTCCCTAGATTCCTGTCTTTTCCAGCTTCACTCTCTCTCTGTTTTCTCCCACCCTTCAACCCCCACCCTGGCTCCTGCCCTCCTCCTATCTCTGCACCTTCATTCCCTGTCTCTCTGCCCCATCCTTGACGCCTCACCCCTGCACCTGCCCTCCGCCCCTCACGGGCCTTCCACCCCGGCTTCCTCCTCATCGCCTGCCTCCTGGGTCTCATGCCCTCCCATCTGTCCTCTCTCTGATGCTCCCCGCTCTCCTCATCCTCACCCCACCGATCCCGTCCTCCAACGCCGCCGCCCCCTGCCTCTCCCCCTGCCTTTTGCCCCCCCCCCCCGCCCCCCAGGAGTATATCCGTCACAGGCTAGAGGAAGAGCAGCGACAGCTCGAGATCCTCCAGCAACAGCTGCTCCAGGAACAGGCCCTGCTGCTGGTAACGGGGTCCCCGGCTTCCTCTGGGAAGCGGCGGCTGTGGAGCCTCTGTGCCGGAGTGGGATGGGGACACCGCAGGGCAGGGGGTCCGGCCGGGCGCCGGGGAAAGACCCCGCGTCTTGGCTGGCCAGAGAGAGGGCCTGCCTGCCTCGGCCTGGGCCGCGCGGCTGAGCCGCTCTCCCTCCCCTCGGGCCCAGGAGTACAAGCGGAAGCAGCTGGAGGAGCAGCGGCAGTCGGAGCGGCTCCAGCGGCAGCTGCAGCAGGAGCACGCCTACCTCAAGTCCCTCCAGCAGCAGCAGCAGCAGCAGCAGGGCCTGCCCGGGGACAGGAAGCCACTCTACCACTATGGCCGCGGTGTTGCTGCCGCCGACAAGCCGGCCTGGGCCCGGGAGGTACTGGCCGCGGCGCCCTGGCGGGTCCGGGAATGGGGAGCGCGGCGCCGGGCGCGGGACGGGGGCGGAGGGCCTGTTCTCCGAGGATGGGGAAGTGAAGCCGGCCCCCCCACCCCGGCCCTCCTTTCACGCCGCAGGTGGAGGAGAGAACGAGGATGAACAAGCAGCAGAACTCCCCCTTGGCCAAGACCAAGCCCGGCAGCACGGGGCCCGAGCCCCCCCTCCCCCAGGCCACCCCCGGGCCCCCGGGCCCCCTTTCCCAAACCCCTCCTATGCAGAGGCCAGTGGAGCCCCAGGAGGGACCGCACAAGGTGAGCCTCTCCCCGGCCCGAGTTCACGCGCGGATACAGGTGCCTCCCTCGGCACGGCCGCGGCACAGCCGTGTAAACGCATGAACACGCATGTGCAAACAGGCACACACATACAAGCACATGCGTGTGCGCACACAAACACGTGTGTGCACAAACGCGCACACACAAATGCACACGAGCTCATGCACACACACGCACACCCTCAGCCGGGGGTCACAGATCTCAGGGTACAGGGGCAAAGACAGCCACCTGCCTGCCTGTGCATGAGTCTGGCCCTGTCCCCTGTTCTTGGGCTTTCAGAGCCCCTCTCCTCCAGTGGACACCTGGAAGTCAGAGGCTCTCCTCATAGCTTCCTCCCAGCCCAGGCCCCCGCTCCCGGGTGGGGACGCGCCACAGAGCGGGCAGCCCACCCTTCCTGGTCTTTCCCTGCAGAGCCTGGTGGCGCACCGGGTCCCACTGAAGCCATATGCAGCGCCTGTACCCCGATCCCAGTCCCTGCAGGACCAGCCCACCCGAAACCTGGCTGCCTTCCCGGCCGCCCACGAGCCCGACCCCGCCGTCGCCACGCCCAGCGCCACGCCCAGCGCCACGCCCAGCGCCCGAGGAGCCGTCATCCGCCAGAACTCCGATCCCACCTCTGAAGGGCCTGGCCCCAGCCCCAGCCCCCCAGCCTGGGTCCGGCCGGATCCTGAGGCCCCACCCAAGGTAAGGGCCGTGCCGCAGGACCAGGAAAGAAGAGAAATGGGAAGGAAAAGGAGGAACTGGGGGGAGCAGGCCCGGTGGAAACAGGGTTCAGGGCTGGAAGGGAAAAGAAGGGCCAGGCGCCTGCCCTGGGCCCTGTCCCACGAGCCTCCAGGCCGGAGGGCAGGCCGCCTGCTCTGGGACCACGTCCCTGCCCCCAGGGCTCAGTGAGGGACCCGAAATGCGCCCACGGCATTCGGGGACCCTCAGGGGTGGACTTGCGGGACTGGAGTCCCAGCTTCACGACGGTGGAAGATCCGTGAGCGTCCCTGACCTCGGCTGGCGGGTCCGCGAAAGCCGGGAGAACACCGGCGAGTGGAGGACGCACCGCACTGACCACCCCCACCCCGGTGCCCCGCAGGTGCCTCAGAGGACCTCATCCATCGCCGCCGCCCTCAACACCAGTGGGGCTGGAGGGGCCCGGCCCGCCCAGGCTGTCCGCGCCAGGTAGCCTCCGGGTGGGGTTGCATGGTGGCCCTGGGGCGGGGGGCTGGGGGGGCACGGGGGAGGTTGCCAGGTCACCCGCTCAGGGGTGGGCCAGCCCCACCCCAGTCACCTCAGCGCCCCCGCCCCGCCCCCCGGGCACCCCTGTGCTCCCTCCACAGACCTCGCAGCAACTCCGCCTGGCAAATCTATCTGCAAAGGCGGGCAGAGCGGGGCACCCCCAAGCCTCCAGGGCCCCCTGCTCAGCCCCCTGGCCCGCCCAACGCCTGTAGGTAATGGAGTTGCGCCCCGCCCCCAAGTCCCACCCTCACTGCGGCCACGGGCTGCCCCCTGGTGGTGGCTCTCTGCACTGCGGCGCTACACTGGAGGGGGTGTGCGGCTCCCTGACCCGCCTCTGCCCTCCCACAGCAACCCCGACCTCAGGAGGAGCGACCCTGGCTGGGAGCGCCCAGAAGGTGCCCTCCCGTCTCACGGGCACCTCCCGCAGGCCGGCTCGCTGGAGCGGAACCGTGTGGGAGGTATGGCTTGGCCCGGCTCTGGGGCCCACCCAGACACTGGGGGGACGCTGCCTCGGGCCTGACTGGCTGTGGGTCACTGAGGGCGCAGGGATCTGTGACCTCCCTTCTCCTGCCCTGCCCTATGCAGCCTCCTCCAAACTGGACAGCTCCCCCGTGCTCTCCTCCGGGAACAAAGCCAAGCCCGAGGACCACCGCTCCCGTCCAGGCCGGCCCGCAGTAAGTCCTGGGCAGCGGCCGCAGCCCCGCATGCTCGTGTGGGGGATGGGGTGGGGCTTGGGGCCTCAGAGCCCCCCAGGAGGCCCGGGCTGGGCCCTCTGCGACCTGGTGCCAAGGGGCTAGGGGCCACGCTTCTCGGCTACTGATCTCTCTCCACCTCTCTCCGCTCCTCCCGCTGCCCTGCGGCCCCCCACGGCCCCTCTCAGAGCTATAAGCGCGCCATCGGTGAGGTCAGTGATGAGGCCTGCTTGGGAGCCCCCGTGCCTGCTTCTTCTTCTCTGGCTTCCTTCATACCCGCCTCCACCCTCCCCACCCGCCCTCTTCATGGGTCCTCCCCCCACCCCCATAGGATTTCGTGCTGTTGAAAGAGCGAGCCCTAGACGAGGCCCCGCGGCCTCCCAAGAAGGCCATGGACTACTCGTCCTCCAGCGAGGAGGTGGAAAGCAGCGAAGATGAGGAGGAAAGCAACGGCGAGCCCTCCGAGGGGAGCAGAGATACCCCCGGGGCCCGGTATGGGGGCACCCTGGGGGAAGGCAGGCTCCCCCTCTCCTAGATTGGGGGACCCTGGCTTTTCCAGTCTCTAGAGAAGGGGATCTGGGCTGGTGTACCCACCTGTCTCCCACTGCTGTGTCCGCTGAGGGCGGGCCTCCCCCAGGGGCCAGCACCCCCCACCCCCGCGGGGCAGTGACCACTGGAGGGGACAGCGCTGGCCCTCCCTGCCCGGCCGCTCCCCGCGGTGGGCCGGACCTGGGGGCCGACGGCCGTCCTGTCTCCCACGGCAGCGACGGAGACACCGACAGCGTCAGCACCATGGTGGTCCACGACGTGGAGGAGATGGCCGGGACCCAGACCCCCTATGGGGGCGGCACCATGGTGGTCCAGCGCGTGAGTGGCCCCCCTTCTTCCCTGCGCCTGCCGTGCCCCCCGCCTCCGCCCGGCACTGGCTCCCTTCCCTCTGGTCCTCAGACCCCTGAGGAGGAGCGCGGCCTGCTGCACGCGGACAGCAACGGCTACACCAACCTTCCGGATGTCGTCCAGCCCAGCCACTCGCCCACGGAAAGCGGCAAAGGCCAAAGCCCCCCCTCGAAGGACGGAGGCAGCGATGTAAGTGGGCAGATGCAGCCCCAGGGCCGTGGGGCCGTGGGCGGGGGTGCGGGTCCGGGTCGCCAGCGTTTGCCTGACCGCTGCCCCACCCCCACAGTACCAGTCTCGTGGGCTGGTAAAGGCCCCTGGCAAGAGCTCATTCACCATGTTTGTGGACCTAGGGGTCTACCAGCCCGGAGGCAGTGGGGACACCATCCCCATCACAGGTGAGGACGGGAGGACAGGCGTGGCCGAGGCTGGGGGAGGGCACAGGCTGGCCACTGGTGGCGTGGCTTTCCCAAGCTGCCCGGCCTGCACTTGGGCCTGAGCGCCCGCCGGGGACAGAGGCAGCTGGGGCGCCTGAGGGACAGGATGGGGATTTTGCTGGGCCTTTGCCCACTTTCCACTCCTCCCTGCACCTCCTCCTTTCTCCACCCTCCCCCTGTCCTGCTGAGTATGCAGAGGAGCCCCCCCAAATGCAGGGGTGGGTGGGGAGGGCTGGGGGAAGGGGGCTGCAGCCCTCCTCCCCCTTCTCTTCTCTTTCCGGCAGCCCTGGTCGGGGGAGAGGGCGGCCGGCTGGATCAGCTCCAATACGACGTCCGGAAAGGGTCTGTGGTCAACGTGAACCCCACCAACACCCGCGCCCACAGCGAGACCCCCGAGATTCGGAAGTACAAGAAGCGGTTCAATTCAGAGATCCTCTGTGCGGCCCTTTGGGGTGAGCCGGGGCCAGGGGCGGGGGAGAGCGGGGGCGGCGCGCCCCTGTGCTGGGGCCCGGGTGGGCGGGCTGCCCATGACCAGCTCGCCGGCTCCCGTCGCAGGCGTCAACCTGCTGGTGGGCACGGAGAACGGCCTGATGCTTCTGGACCGCAGCGGCCAGGGCAAGGTGTACGGGCTCATCGGGCGGCGGCGCTTTCAGCAAATGGACGTGCTGGAAGGTCTCAACCTGCTCATCACCATCTCAGGTGCGCGGGGCGGAGCGCTCATGGGGCATGGCGCGGGGTCCCCCGCGCTGTCCCACCTGCAGCCTGGGAGGAGGCGGGGCCTCCCCTGACACCGCGGTGGGGTGCGGCCGACCGCGGGCGGAGGGGGCGGGAGGCAGGTGGGGGGCGGCGGGTGAGGGCCTGTGTGTCCGCCCCCAGGGAAAAGGAACAAACTGCGGGTGTATTACCTGTCTTGGCTCCGGAACAAGATTCTGCACAACGACCCGGACGTGGAGAAGAAGCAGGGCTGGACCACCGTGGGGGACATGGAGGGCTGCGGGCACTACCGCGTGGGTGAGGAGGTCACCGCGGGGCGGCCCCGGGGGGGCCTGGGCGGCATGGCGGGGCGACGGGGCCAGGCGCTCAGTGACAGGCCTGCGGGACCCTCCCCTGCCCTGCCCGCAGTGAAATACGAGCGCATTAAGTTCCTGGTCATCGCCCTGAAGAGCTCCGTGGAGGTGTACGCCTGGGCCCCCAAGCCGTACCACAAGTTCATGGCCTTCAAGGTAGCCCTACCGCAGCTCCCCACCTGCCCAGCCCCGCCACAGCGGCCCGGCTGCGGACCCTGAGCCCCCTCATGTCCACAGTCCTTCGCCGACCTCCCTCACCGCCCTCTGCTGGTCGACCTGACCGTGGAAGAGGGTCAGCGGCTCAAGGTCATCTACGGCTCCAGCGCTGGCTTCCACGCGGTGGACGTGGACTCGGGGAACAGCTACGACATCTACATCCCAGTGCACGTAAGCTGGGCGGGGCTTGGCGCAGGGCGTAGCCGTAGCCGTGGGGGGGGGGTGCGGGGGCATGGCCTGCAGCGCTCCCTCTCGCCCCCAGATCCAGAGCCAGATCACACCCCACGCCATCATCTTCCTCCCCGACACCGACGGCATGGAGATGCTGCTCTGCTACGAGGACGAGGGCGTCTACGTGAACACCTACGGGCGGATCATTAAGGACGTGGTGCTGCAGTGGGGAGAGATGCCCACCTCCGTGGGTAAGCGACGCGCCCGCACCAGGGCTGCCCCCTGGGCCCCCGGCCCCCAGCTACCGCTGAAGCCCACTCACTGGCCCTCCTGCCCTTCTCCCCCAGCCTACATCTGCTCCAACCAGATCATGGGCTGGGGCGAGAAAGCCATTGAGATCCGCTCGGTGGAGACCGGCCACCTGGATGGCGTCTTCATGCACAAACGGGCCCAGAGGCTCAAGTTCCTGTGCGAGCGGAACGACAAGGTGGGAGCCCCTGGTCCTGCCCCTGCTGGCGGACTGGGGTGGGGGTGGGGGTCGCCATGGGGTCTTCTGGGGGTACAGCCTGTGTCGCAGCCTCCTTCCCTCCCCCCCCACCATCACGGGGCTGCCCTCTCCCCAAGCAACTCTGCCTTTTGGGGGGGGGAGCGCTAAAACTAAATTCTGCAGTTTCCAGCTCTCCCCCTCTGGCTGCGGCTCAGCCCCGGCCCCCATCCCTCCTGACCTCTCCTACCCGGCAGGTGTTTTTCGCCTCCGTCCGCTCCGGGGGCAGCAGCCAGGTTTACTTCATGACACTGAACCGGAACTGCATCATGAACTGGTGACGGGACAGCCGTCCCCGCAGCCGGACCCCCCAGGCCGCCCTCCTTTCCCCTCCCTGGGCTTTTGCTTTTGACTGGTTTGATTCACTGGAGCCTGCTGGGAACGTGACCTCTGACCCCTGATGCTTTTGTGATCACGTGACCATCCTGTTTCCCGCCCCCCCACCCCAGTTCGTTCTCTCCCCAAAACTGTGCCTGTCCCAATTCCAGGGAGAGGCACGGCTTCCCCTTACCAGAAATCCAGAGGGCCGATCCCCACCCCCATTTTCTCCACTTCCGAGGAGAGTGCTCGGGGCGGGCACCCGTACCCCACTGCTGCTGACCGGGCAGGGCCCTGGGCCCCTTCATTTGCACGTCAGGGGAGCCGGCTCCCCCCTTGAATGTACCAGACCCTGGGGGGGGTCACTGGGCCCTAGGTTTCAGGGGGGTCGCCCGCCACTCCAGGGGCAGGGACCATTTCCTCATTTTCTGAAAGCACTTTAATGATTCCCCTCCCCCCAAACCCCAGGGAATGGAGGGGGGACCCCGCCAGCCAAAACATTTCCCCCTTTCCAACCCCATTTCTTTCTAGCCTCTGTCCTTCCCTGGTGGAGGGAGGGAGTGGGGAGCTCTCGCTCCCCCCTGCACCCCCTTGCTTGCCTCTGTATATAGTGTGAGCAGCAAGTAGCCCTGCCCCCCCCCCCCCCAATGTAGTGGCCTTGGATATTCCGTTTGTTAATAAAGACAATTCAACCAGCTCCTACCATCCAGGGCCCCTGTCTTCTCTCCCAGTCCCGGAAACCAACCCGGCTTAGCCAGCAGGCCTGGGATGAGGGGGCCGCCCAGGGGGCCTTATCCCTATGGTCTTCGGGGCGACCTTCGCCCAGGGCATGTGAGCCCTGCCGGCTCCCCGAGGGAGGCACACGGCTTCCAGGTTCCAGCCGCCTCCAGGGCTGTCCTGCCGTTTTCTGCCCATAAAGGCAGCAGGCAGCTCCCAGGGCTGGAGAGGGTTACGAGAGCCTAGGCTTTCAGAAACACTGGGGGGTCAGCAAGTCTGGATGCAGGAGTGACGAGTGGTTTCCGGAGGACCGTGCTCTGCCCCGACCCCGGCGGGGCAGACCTTCACATGGGCGCGCACTCAACCACACGAGCCCACGCACAGCCGGGGAAGTTGGCACAGCGCCCATTTATTGCGGCAGCGAACACACGACCGCACCGCAGCAGGGGCCCGCAGCGCGTCTTTCAAAATCGGTTTCCTCCAGAAACGGGTGCGGGGGGGGGGGGGGGGCGCCGTCTACATGCACGGCGGGTAGGGCAGCTCGGGCACTCGGTTCAAGTAGCCCCCGAGGAAGATGAAGCTGGACCCCACACCGAAGAGTACCAGGGCGGCCCAGAAGCAGACGTTGTCCAGAGCCTTCCCCATGCGCACCCAATCGGATACCTCCTGGGGAGGGGCGGACACAAGCTGCGTCTCCCGCGGCGCCAGGGACTGGGGGCCTCCAGGCCACCACCCGCCCCCTCCCACCCTGCGGCCTGTCCCACCTCGCCGGAGGCCTCCTGGTCCCGCGTGCTCTCGGCCACGAAGTTCACGGCGTCCACGCAGCAGCGGACCTCGGGGGCGGCGGCGCCCAGGCTCTGGCAGAGGGCAGCTGGTGGGACGTCCGGGAGGGAAGGGGAGGGGAGGGTCAGCGGGGAGCCCGCCCCGCCACACGCGCCCGCCAGCGCGCTCCCCTCCGCTCACCGGTCCAGACCCCGTGCCGGTGCCTCTGCCCCTCAAACACGAGCTCGCTCCGCGGCTTTTTCAGTATCAGCTCCTCGGCCCGGAGCAGCAGGCCCACAGACGAAGCGCGCCTGGGAGGTGAGGTGGCCCGGGGAGCCTCGGGGGGCGCACCCGAACCCAGGATGCGCGGCAGCAACTCCAGCAGGACCTGGCGGAGGGGCGGGGCGAGATCGAGGTCCCGCCCACCGGGCCGCCGGCCCCGCCCACCCGAGCCTCGCCCCCGCCCACCCGGCGCGTACGTGGCGCAGCCGAGGGGCCATGGCGTGCGTGGTGGGCGTCCGCAGGGACACGTTGAGCACGATGACGCAGTTCATGACGATGACCGTGGCAACCACCATGACGAAGATGAGGTACCTGCGGAGTCCGCCGCGCTTGACCTCACAAACGACCCTCCCGGCCCGCGAGGCTGCTCCTCCCCGGCGGGGCCAGACGGCGCGCGCGCGGCCCCAATGCCCCCCTTTCCGCCGGCGGCCATGGAGGGGACCCCCAGCTCGCTGGAAACCCTGCTGTGGGTCTACCACTTCCACAGCTCCACGGAGGTGAGGCTCCGCCGGCGGCCCCGCCCGGGGCGGGTGCCCCCGGGAGCTCCGCCCAGTGACCCGCCGGCGCCGCCGCCCCCGCCGCCCCCGCTCCTTGTCCAGGTGGCCCTGCAGCCCCCGCTCCTGTCCTCCCTGGAACTCGCCGTGGCCGCAGCCCACGAGTATCTGGAGCAGAGTTTCCGGGAGCTCGAGTCCCGCCAGCCGCGGGAGCCGCAGGGGCCGCCCGCCCCGAAGCCCACCCTGGGGCTGGTGCTGAAAGAGGCCGCGGCCAGCGTCGTGAGCTTCGGCGCCACCTTGTTCGAGGTGGGGCGCGGGGGCTGCTGAGGGGCGGGGAAGCGGCGGCAGAGGTCCCTGCGGCCCCGCCAACTCCCGTACCCCCACCGCAGATCTCAGCCCTGTGGCTGCAGCAGGAGGTGCGGCGACTGGACGGCGACGCCGGCAGCCCGGGCCCGGCCCCAGGCGCCGGGGACCCGGGCGGAGCGCTGGCCCGGGTAGCCCAGGCGGTGGGGCAGGGGGCTCGGCGAGCGGGGGCTGCGGCGGGCGCGGGGGTCCGCTTGGCGCTGCAGGGGGCGTGGCTGTGCCTGTGCGGGCGGGGCCTGCAGGGCTCCGCCTCCCTCCTGCCGCCTTGGGGGCGCCCGCTGGGCCTCGCGGCGGCCGGGGGACCGGTGAGTTCAGGACTGAGAGGCAGGGGGGAGGAGAGGCAGGGGGGAGGAGCGGGGGGCCGGGGACGGCGGGGCTGGCGGGGGGCACTGAGCCTGCCCGCCCCCCGCAGAGATACTCAGGGGACCTCAAGGTGGCGTCCAGTAGCAGCGCGGAGAACGGGGGACCCGAGAACCCACCGCCGCCCCAGCCCCGCCCCACGCTCGAATAAAGCCCAGGCGGGCCCGGACGGCCGAGCGGCTCCCGGTTTCTCGCGGCCGTAGCCCCGCCCCAGGCTCGCCTGGCCCCGCCCCGCGGCCCGGTCCCGCCCGCACACGTGGGTCCCCGGCCGGTGCCGCGCCGCCACCTGCCCAGCATCGGGACGCTCAGCGACGTCTCGGGGATCTTCTGCGCGATCAGGAACAGGAAGACGGTCTGGGCCAGCAGAACGTTGATGGACACCGTGCACTTCTGGCCGCCGGCTGGAGGGAGCGCCCGGTGAGGCCGGCCCCGCCGCCAGCCCCGCGCCCCGGGTCGGGCCCCCGCCGCCCCTTACCCTGCGCCGGCAGGAAGTAGGCCAGCAGCACCAGGCCCGAGATGAGCACGCAGGGCACGATGATGTTGATGACGTAGAAGAGCGGCTTCCGGCGGATGATGAGCGTGTAGATGACGTCGACCACCCCCGGGCCGCCCGCGGAGGCGCCGTCGGGGCGGCGGATCAGCCCGGGGCAGAAGTCGATGGCCCACTCGCCGTTCTCTGCGGAGGGGGCGGTGGTGCGGTCAGCCGGCGCGGGGCCGCACACCTGGCCGGGACACCTGGGGCTGCGGGTGGTGGGGAGGTGTGGCCGGCCCGCCCCGACAGGTGGGACCTCGGGTGGTCTGGACCGCCGGGACGAAGGCGGTTCCGGCGGGAAGGGGAGGTCCCGCGCCACCGCGGACCGTGCTTTCGGTGGAGGGGCAAGGTTAAGATCAGCTGCCCCGCCTCCATGACCTGGGGCCACCGCCTTCGGCGAGTCCCCTCCGCGGACCGCGTCTAGGGGCGGGTTTTCGGAGCCGGAGGAGGCCTCACCCGTGTAGGCCTCGGTGTCGATGTCGATCTTGCTGATGGTCTCGCCCTCGTCGTCCACCGCGAAGACGAAGTCCACCTCTTCCGCATTGTAGGTCTGCGAGCTGCGGGGCCAGGGCCAGCGCGTCCGTGCCGCCCCCCGCCCCCACCCCGCCCTGTCCCGTCATCACACCCCCGTCCCCGCCTCTGAGAGGCTCGCCCCACCGGAAGACGAGCGAGCAGTTCTGCCAGTCGAAGGGGAAGTAGGTGACCTCCACGGCGCAGGTGCTGCGGTAGATGGCGGGGGGCAGCCAGCTCACGTAGCCACCCTCGTAGATCAGCACGTTTGCGTCGTAGGCCACGCCGAACTGGCCGTCAATGCTGGGGACCCCGGGAGAGCCGGCGTTGGCCGGGCTGCCAACCCCTGCCCTCCCAGCAAGCCCAGCCCCACGCCAGGTGCAGCCCCAGGCCCGGCTTCCACCGACCACCCCGGTGCTCACTTGTTTTCCAGCACAATCTCCGGGAGCCAGACGAGTTCTGAAGGGACCCGCAGGGTCTCCACGCCCCCAAAATCGTCCTTGCTGTAGTTGAGTCGGTAATCCTGCCAGTCCTAAGGAGTGAGGACGGTCGCACAAGTGCCCGAGACCTCCCGCCTTGTGCCCGCCAGGAGTTTGGGGGAGGGGGTCGAGACCACCTGCTGCCCCCCAGAGCTGACTCACGATTCCGATCCAGACGCTGGTGGTGAGGGTCTCCTCTTTCTCGTTCTGCACAAACGAAGGGGTCAGGACGGTTGAAGTGGGAGTCCAGAGCCAGGAGTGGAATTCCAGGCTCCGGGGTGGGGGTGGAGTGTCTTACCAGGGAGATGAGGTTGGTCAGGGTCACCTTGAGGGTGATGGTGACCGTCTCTTCAGGCTTCTTCACGGGCCGGCTCTCTGGGTCGTAGTTGTCGAAGAGATGGTGGTAAAGACGCAGCTCCTCGTTCCCCGCCTCACCGGCACCTGGGGGGGGGGGGGTCTAGCCGTGGGCTCGCTGCAGACGAGGGGCTGGGGGGCTCTCTGCTGCCCCGGGGTCTGTACGGGGCTCTGCTGCGAGTGAGCCCCTGAGGCTGTGTCTTGGCCCACCTCCTGAGCCTGCCACCGAGCCTGCTTCTTGTCCTTTGTCTTGGCCCGTCCCTCGGCGTCCCTAACCCCATGCGTGGGACCGAGCCCGTCCGTACCCAGGAGCCGCAGGAGGAGCAGCGCGCCCAGCAGAGCCCCCGCCATCCTGTCTGGTCCTCGGGGTTATTCTGAGCTCGGGCAGGCTTCAGGGGGGCAGGCTGGGGTGTGGGAGGGAGGGCGGGCGGGGGTGTTAGTTCCGGGCTGGGTTAGGGGACTGTCACCTAATCCTCTTCCCACGGGCCAGAGACCTCTTGGCCGCTCCCACGGGCAGCTGCCCGGTCCTGGCATCCTTTGCCTGCTGTTTGGCCACAGACCGGACCTTTTTAAGCTGGGGAGTGAGCCGGGGGCAGGTGCAGGTCCTCGCAGAGCACCTTATGGCGGTGGGGGATGGGTAGCCCTGCTCTGAACAAGCGCCGGTGTCCCTAGAGAAGCCGCCCCTGCAGGTGACCTCCCGTGCCTCCTCTCTCTCACGTGGGACACGTTTTCACTCCCCATCCCCCACCCAGCCAAGGTCACAGCAATGCTGGTAAAGTCCCCACAAAGATCTGCTAGTAAGACAGGCACCCACAGGGGAGCACTGGGCAGGAAGGGGCCACCTGGCAGGGGAACCCTGTGGCACCACAGCCCGCCGCCTCCCACAGCCCGAATCCCAGGTGCGCCCACCCGCCGCCCCTCACATCCACACCCGCTTCGGGCCTCCCTGCTGCCGCCTTGTGGCCGCGCGTGGGCACGCCGGCTTCCCGCCCTAGGCGCCCTGGGACTGATGTTTTTTCTTAAAGTTTCCTTAGACCACCCTAATCGATCATCTGAGGTGCTTGCTTAAAATCCTTATTCCTAAGTTCCATCCCCAAAGAGCCCTGAGTTAGGGGGATACCAGGAATCTCGTGGGTTTTCTCTAAGAAGCCGTCTGGGCTCGCGGGTGCCGTCGGAGGTGCTGAGCTCTGCGCCGGCCAAGTCCTCACATGAATCCGAGAAGCCCGTCACCGCCGTCCCAAAGGTGCCAAACCGGGCCGTGGTCAGGTCCGCAGCCACTCAAGCAGGCGGGCGGTACAGCGCGAGACTGAGCGATTTGTTTCACCGACCGCGCACCTGTGTTCCCGTTACACTGCACCAAATGCCTGTCCTTTCGGGGTGTCCTTCTTCTGCCTGTGAGGTCCCTCATCCTCGAGCCCGAGCCACAAGCAAGGACCCCAAAGGCCAGAGGGTCCGTGCAGCTTTTCCATTTCCCATGCGTCCTTGAAGCCTCGCAGAGCGCACCTGTTGGGCCCCCGCTCACCTCTGTGCGCCACTGGCGGGTCTCCTGGCTCCGGTTGGGGCTGGTGCTGTTTTGCGGCCCCCGGGTCAGGGCCTGGGCAAGGGCTGCGACAGATGCAGAGATTTATCGGACGGGAATGCGCCCTCCAGGGTCCCTGTGCTGGCCCGGCCGCTCGGGTTCCAGAGCTGATAAAGCAGGAGAGAGCAGCTTTCGGGGACAGCAGCGCTGTCCGAGTGTCGCCGAGACGCCGGGTCACTTGGCCTCCGTGTGTTACCAGAAGCGGCTCCGCAGGCCAGGTGCACGGTGGGCTTCCGCGAGGGCTGGGCAGATGGGACCTGGATCAGAGGCCAAGGCCACTCCAGGGACCCACGCGCCGCTCCCGCCTTTCCCGCCCTGGCTCTGCTCCGTGCTGCTTGGGCTCCTGACCAGCCTGACTTTTCTCGCCTCTGTAAGCCCCTCTGGGGCGAGGGCTCAGCTTTCTGGTGGCAGCAGCCGCCCTCTTCAGGGGCAAAGTTTGGTCCTTGATCCCACCCCACCCCCGCCCAACGCCCTGGGGCTGCAGGTGCAGCCGGGAGGGGGCACAGGCATGGGGTTGGCCTGAGACTGTCCTGGGTGGGCGCAGAGCTGGCTCGCTGAGGACAACGATGGCCCGAGGCAGCAAGCTTCCTGCACGGTGTGGGTCAGGCACCTGACTTGGGCCTGGGCTTTGTGTTTTTGTGGTGTTTGGGTTTTTTTAAGATTTTATTTGAGAGAGAGAGCACGGAGGGGGAGTGAGAGGGAGAAGCAGGCTCCCCCCCAAGCAGGGAGCGCGACGTGGGGCTCGATCCCAGGGCCCTGAGACCACGATCTGCGCGGAAGGCAGACGCCTCACCGACTGAGCCACCCAGGCGTCCCGGCTTTGTGTTTCTCTCGTGAACGCCCCACAAAATAGTCTGTTCCTGGGGATGCCTTGACCTCCAGGCTGGACCCAGAGATCTCGGCCTAACAGGCAAGCTACTCCCTTCGCCAACTGGGAGCAGCGGCCGCCCCACCCCCACCATGCTGGGCCCGGATTCTCAGCCACGGGGCCCCTCACAGTCGAGAGACCCCAGGCCGGTCTGATGAGACTCCTCTGCGCGCAGCAGGAAGAGCCCCCCTTCCTCCTGTCAACAGGGAGAGTGGGGTCAGCCAGAGCCGTGTCTAGCCAGCCCCGTTTCCTACACTGTCCGACGTTCCCTGGTGGCCGAGAGCTTGCTGGTTTACTGTGCTCGGGGCACAAAGCCCAGAGCCGCACACATCAGAGGCGCTCAACAAACACTGAACAGGTAAGTTGTGCACGTGAAGGAACATCTTCCCAGCATTGTCCCTTTTCCGGGCAGGGGACCCCAGAGGACCGACCAGGTACTCAGAGACACCCGCCCTCTGGCCAAGGTTGACGGGTCCAGGGGAGGACACTGGCCCAAGCCCGGCCCAAGGAAGTCCATCCCTGACGATGTCCAGCAACGATTCAGGAAGGGGGTGCGCTCTGCTGGGAGGGGGCACAGGACCGCACACTTCCACAGGGAGAGACACGATGCACCCAGACACAGACGACAGAGGGCCTCGAGCACCCCCAGCCCTGGCCGGCTGTGCTGGCTTTCCCCCGCAAGCTGGTTGGCTGGCACTTCTTTGAACGAGGCACCTCCCCAGTCAGTCCCCCTCTGGCTTAACAGCAGTACCATGAAGGGGCGCCTGGGTGGCTCAGTGGGTTAAAGCCTCTGCCTTCAGCTCAAGTCATGATCCCAGGGTCCTGGGATCGAGTCCCACATCGGTCTCTCTGCTCAGCGGGGAGCCTGCTTCTCCATCTCTCTCTGCCTGCCTCTCTGCCTCCTTGTGATCTCTGTCTGTCAAATAAAATCTTTAAAAAAAAACAGCCTGAAGAACAGTAAACTAGCGTAAAGAAAACAAAAATACCCCACAACACGGCACCCGGAAAGATCCTTCTGACCATAAGAAAGCAACGCATGCTGTCCTTTAGATGCAGGGAGGGCAAACTATGCCACAGGTTCTCCCTCGCCCCCTCCCGCAGACCTGCAGACCCCTCCCCAGGCCCCCAGCCAGCAGCCCTCCCGCCACCCCCAGAACCCAGCGGCACAGCAGGTCGGGTCACAGCGAGCGGAGGAAACTCGGGAATTCACAATCCCGCTCTTGCGAGGTTCAAGCCCCTTGCTCCCCGAATAGAGCGCTTCCTGGCCCTGCAGGATGGAGCAGGGACCTTACTGGGGGAGGTGCACGGGTGGGTGCCCTCGAGAGCAGAGCAGGAGGGCGTCATGGAGACGGTGGGACGTGGGAAACTAAAAAGGCCTAAAGCAGGGGCCAAGGAGTGGGAAGGAAGGTCTGAAATGGAAGAGTGAGTGAGTGAGAGCTCACAGCCAGGTCAAGCCGACCTGAAATCTGCGCGTGGTCGCCGCCCGCCTGATAGGTGCCCTCCCTTACCGTTGGTGCGTCTCCGTACAGGTGTGTGAAGAGAACAGTTGCACAGGGCGCCGGGCGGGGGGCGGCTCAGTCGGTTAGGCTGCTGCCTCGGCTCAGGTCACGATCTCAGGGTCCTGGGATCGAGCCCCGCATCAGGCTCTCTGCTCAGCGGGGAGCCTGCTTCCTCCTCTCTCTCTGCCTGCCTCTCTGCCGACTTGTGATCTCTCTCTCTGTCAAATAAAATCTTTAAAGCATTCAAAACAAAACCCAAACAAAGTTGGTGCCTTTTGTCAAACTGTTCTCCGAGAAAAGCAGTCGCTGACACCGCTCACGCGGGACCGAGGACGAGAACGCTTGTCCTCACGTCCTCCCCCGGACAGAAGAGCATCGAGCTGGAAAACTTTTTGCCAAACCCGCAGATGAAAGCCGCGGCTCCTGACTTGGATTTACTGGTGCCGAGGAAGAGGGTCGAGCTGTTTCTGTTCAGTATAGGAGAGTCCGAAGATAAAATAGTACGTTAATATGGAAAAGAAGCCTTAATCAGATAAATCCCATTGTAACAACTAGAAAACCCATCATCCAAATAACCAGCAGACCCTCAACTCCCGAATGCCGCGCTCTGGGCCAGATAATCCGCATATGGCACGAAATCCAGAAAGCCCTACAGGAAAGCCAGCAGCAGCGGTCACTTATCTCGGAGGGAAGAAGGCCTTTCTTCCCTCCCCTGCAGCCCCATGTCAGGCCATAAAGAGAAAAAAAACTACAGAATGTTCCTGTAGGGTCAAAACCCTAAACCCAAAGGCAAGCAAACGACAGAGACCGACGGGTCGTGTCCTCCGCCGCTGAAAACCGCCCAAGGCTCACGAGGTTGTGGGGTGCTTGGGCTGCCACACGCCATGCCTCGAGGGCACCAATGGGGACCGCGTAGAGACGCCTGGGCGGAGAGGGCGGTGATCCGTGTGTCCGGGGGGAACTCGGGCCAGAGCAGGACGGCCACTGGTTCCTCAGAAAGAGATGAGAACAAAGACTCATAATAAAAATCTTTGGTGGAGAGTGGCCAAGACGAGACAGAGTCAGAGACGGGGGAGGAAGGGGTGAGAGGGAAGGTGGAGGAAGGGGCATCTGGCGTGGGCGATGCAGCCAGGGGTCCCCCAGCCCGGGAGGACGCCCGCACCCTCCCTAGGACCTGCCTCTTACCTCACACGGCTACAGGAGAAAACAAGAGTCGTTGGGGCTCACCGCTGCAGGAGAGAAGGGGTCCACTCTGGCCGCCTGGTCACAGGCCGTCTGGAACCCACTTCTCCTCTAGAACAGAGGGAGAAGGCGGGAGGGCAGGTCTCAGCATCAGCCAAACACGGATGGTGCATTCCAGGGAACATTCTAGAACATCGTGGGCTTGGCTCCGGAGAGAGAAGGCGCACTGCCACATGGATCCTGCTGATGGTTCTGGAAGCCCAGGAGAAGTTGGTTCCGAGTCCAAGAAGCGCCTCTGCCAGGAACTCCCGGATCTCCCCCAGCCCCGAGCCGGGCCATCCTCACACAGGCAGGACGCGAGAAGCCCCGATGAGCTCCGACTCCCGAGCTCTCCCCACCGGGGGCCCTGCTCCGTGCACACCGTGCATGCTCTGCTTGGACTAGAAGCAGCGGGACTCGGCCTTTTAAAAAAGCCGTGGGTGCGTTTCTCTGTGTAAGTTATGACTCCGTTTCTAAAAGTCTAAAAAAAATTAATAAGAGTAAGACAGACTGTTGCAGGGCTCCGCAGAGGACTAGCTCCAGGAGCTGACCTGGGCATCCTAACGGTGAAGAGACCCTTTAAATAATCAAATACTCACAGGGACTGTGTGCTCACCGACATCGCAGGGCAGGTTTTGAGGGTCTTGTCTGTGTCTATGGAGGATGACGGTTGTGAAAGACACGAAACAGACACAATTACTATCGTCCCTCCTTACGGCGATGGGCGCACACCTGCGACACGCAGGACGTGTTTTGGGAAAGGTTTTTGTCTGATCTCCCTGTCCATCGGCATTTTCCTTCCAAAAGTCCCCTCAGTCCCGTGCTGAGATCATGAAAAAGACCTTCTTGAGAACTAGTCATCACGAATGTTTCTCCTGCCAACGTAAGCGGCGGCAAAAGAGTGGGTATACAGTTGACGGGGGACGATTCAGTCCTGCTCTGGGGCGCCTGGGGGCTCAGTGGGTTAAAGCCTCTGCCTTCATCTCAGGTCATGGTCCCAGGGTCCTGGGATCGAGCCCCGCATCGGGCTCTCTGCTCAGCGGGGAGCCTGCTTCCCCCTCTCTCTGCGCCTGCCTCTCTGCCTGCTTGTGATCTCTGTCTGTCAAATAAATAAATAAAAATTAAAAAAAAAAAAAAAGGTGAAACGTTTCTGACAGTATAATGGTCCACAAATGGCCACATCAGTTCTGAAAAATAAAAGGGGATGGGATCACCCCGGCACATCTTAAAACACCCCACGAAGTTGTAGCAAACAAGCAACAACAAACAAAAACACAAAACACACAAGGACACAGGGGGCCTTGCCTCGCGGCGGACAAGCGAGCTGTGGGAAGCGGGTCAGAGCGGAGAAGCCGCCCGGGCGCACACAGAGCGCGGTGGCGGCGAACAGTGGGGTGACATCTGCAAGGGCAGGTGGCATCACAGACGGGCTGAGCCGCTGCCTCCCCCGTGGGGGACAATGCAGGAAGAAAGCAAAGAAAGCCGCCTCCCCAAGACACGCCATGACACAAGGAAAGGGCAGGCAGAGGAAGGACTTTAAATCAGCGGGAAAGCTGCGAGGCTAAGAGAGGAGAACGTGGGAGAGTGTCCTGCGACCTTGGAGTGGGATTTTCTTAAACAAGACACCAAGACCGCGAACCATGAAAGGAAACACTGATGGCCTGAACACATCCCACTTGGGAGTTTCTGCTCAACAAAGGACATCACACACACACACACACACACACACACACACACACACACCCACCCAGATCGCGCTGCTGGCAGAGCTCGGTGGGACCAGTTTCCCTCCTGGAATTCCCAGATCCGGAGCCGTCGACTCCACCATGGTCCCCCCGAAGGTCACATCCTTAGAGCCCAGGAGACCCCCGCAGACGGCCCGGTTAGTGGCTTTGCCGGCAAACACCGCGTGGGAACATTCCACACTGGACGACAGTCGGGACGGTTCCGAGAAACCTGCTTCCGACTCACAGGTTTGGTTTTTAGTCCAGTTCTGCCGGTTACGAGGAAAAGGAATACAGTTAAAGCACCTAGAAAGATTTTGGGGCACCTGGGTGGCTCAGTGGGTTAAGCCTCTGCCTTAGGCTCAGGTCATGATCCTGGGGTCCCGGGATCGAGCCCTGCATTGGGCTCTCTGCTCAGCAGGGAGCCTGCTTCCCACCCCCTGCTGTCTGCCTCTCTGCCTACTTGTGATCTCTGTCAAATAAATAAAATCTTTTAAAAAATAAAAATAAAAAAATAAAGCACCTACAAAGATTTTTTTCAAGCTTCCCAGCAATGATGGGACCCCACGAGGGCCACCGAGGGGCGCTGTGGTTTGCAGGCCAAAGTCTAATCGGGAACACGGTATTCGCGTGGGATCCAAACACCTCCCCACAAAAGCACTTCTTAGCAACAAAAGGAAAACCAGGATCTTGACCGCGGGAAAGCGCACGGGATCCACCTTAGCCACTGGCAGAGGGAACCTTGCCAGAAATAGGTCAAATTGACATAAAGTGTTTGCTGATGATTGGCCCAAGAAAAAGCCACAGTCCGCACCAGAAACGCGCACCCCAAGTCCAGCATGAGAGACGTGGGACAGATGGAGGGAGATTCTGCACAGTCGAGGGACATCCCACGTAACTACTCGACTGTGGTTTTCAAAAATGTCAAAGTCCAGAGAATAAAGACAGTTACAGGAAACCAGAGAGCCGCGGTCTCCAGCGGGATCCTGGGCTTGGGTGGGGGCGGGGTGGCTCTAAAGGACATCTTTTTGGACAGTTGGTGAAATGGGAACGTGCACCGTAGACCGAACTTCCTGAATTAGCAAGCGTACTGCAGTCATGTCAGAAAATGTCCCTGTTCTTAGGAAACACACATGGAAATGTGAGAGGCAGAGGGACACGATGTCTCCACATTCGTCTCAGATAGTGCAGGAAAAAACACTTGAGAGAGAGTGATAAAGCCAATGAGACAAAATGTGAGCAAATGGGGAGTCTGGGCCAAGTCGATACAGAAAATTAACCCTCACATGGCATGTTTGTCGCCAATGGTGAGAAACTGAGAAGCTGGCCGTGAGAAGGTAGCGAAAGCCACCGGGGAGATTTCCGCTTCTGGGAGGTGGGAGTGGGTGCGCTTTTCCCCTGTGCTGCCCACTGAGTCCAGCTAAACTCCAGAACATTCCGTATAAACACGTAGGTGAAGGAGTCAGCAATTAGAAGCAGGCACAGACAAAATAATATTAATATTAATAATAATAATAATATCCCAACAAAAGCCTGCTTGCTTTAGCCAAAGGACCAGGGGAGGGATAGCCTAACAAGGCAGACCTCGGACAAGAGGGGGCACCTGGGGGCTCAGTGGGTTAAAGCCTCTGCCTTCGGCTCAGGTCATGGTCCCAGGGTCCTGGGATCGAGCCCCGCGTTGGGCTCTCTGCTCAGCGGGGAGCCTGCTTCCCCCTGTGCCTGCTGCTCTGTCTGCTTGTGCTCTCTCTCTGACAAATAAATAAACTCTTAAAAAAAAAAAAAGAACTTGGAAAATCGCCCCTCTATTCCAGACAAATACCACAGACCAAAGAGGGAGCCTAGATTTCCACCCTCCCGGGGCTCGTTATGAGGCGCCCCAACATCCCTGTGGGGGTGGGGAGCTCAGGGTGAGGCAGCCAGTGACCACAGGGGAGCCTGGGTTTCCATCCCAGGCCTTCGCGAGGCACCCCTTCCCCTCCCCGCTGCGGGGCCTCAGGGGAGGCAAGGTGGGTCGGGACTGGTACTCATCTCTGCACTTAGGAGGCGGCAGGGAGCACCTGGGGAGCTGGGACCCCCCGCCCTCACCCCAGCCGGTGCCAACAGAAGCTGAGGGGGGACTTGAACCTCTAACTCCGCCTGGCGGTGCCTCTCCTCGCCAGAACGGTGTCACGAAAAGTCAGCTGGAGCAGAAAGGTTTTAGACCCAGACTCTCATCAAATAATACAAAAATGGCCATGTTGGGGCGCCTGGGTGGCTCAGTGGGTTAAAGCCTCTGCCTTCGACTCAGGTCATGATCTCAGGGTCCTGGGATCGAGCCCCGCATTGGGCTCTCTCCTTGGCAGGGAGCCTGCTTCCCCCTCTCTCTCTGCCTGCCTCTCTGCCTACTTGTGATCTCTCTCTCTGTGAAACAAATTAATAAAATCTTTTTAAAAAATGGCCATGTTTCCATTAAAAATATGTATATATCATTCCTCATACCAAGAACTGCAAAGACCTCAAAATGAATGACAGAGACAACCGGCAGCTGCCGACAAGCGCAGGGCGGAGGTGTGAGAGTTCTGGAGAAGATCTTAAAGCAGCCACGATCAAAATGCTCTAACAAGATGTTGCGGACGTGCTCGAAGCAGATGCAGACCTGACTTCGCCAAAGGTACGGAAGGTCCGCAGATGAGCCAGAGGGAGACTGTGCAGCCGACAGGCAGGATGGCTGACATTACAGCTCAGGACGGGGGCCCCGCAACACGATGGAGGGAACAGAGAAAAGAATCAGGGAGCCTGAGGATACGGCGACAGAAATCACCCATTCCGAACAACAGAGAGAAAACAGACTTCAGAAAGGTGAGGTTTGGGGGCGCCTGGGCGACTCCACCGGTTACGCGTCCAGCTCTGGGTTTCGGCTCATGTCGTGATCTCAGGGTTGTGAGATCAAGCCCCACGTCGGGGTCCTCGCTCAGTGCCGAGGCTGCTGGAGATTCTCACTCTCTCTACCCTTCCCCCTCCTCGTGCTCACTCTCTCTAATAAATAAATACAATAAATCTTTTTTAAAAAAAGGAATAACCCAAAGATAAACTCCCCAAAATAAACACGGAACGACCCCATGACCAGAAATTGCGCCCCTGGGTATGTCCCCAGGGAAACGAAGACGGATGCTCACACAAAAATCTATACACTGATGTTTAAGGCAGATTTACTTGTAACAGCCAACAACGGGTACCTCCCGGGGTGAGTGGTTACTCCGTGCTCCGTTCACGCAGTGGACTACCATCCAGCAACAGAAGAAATGCGCTTCCGCTGGGCGCTCAGAACCACAGAGACGTGCTGGGTGGAGAAAAGCCAAGTCCCCAAGGTCATACACTGCAGGATCCTGACATGACAAGACTGCAGAACCGAGGAACAGAGCAGCGGGTGTCGGGGGAAGGAAGGAAGCTGAGTGTGGGTGTAAAGGGGCCACAGGAGGGGCCCTTATGGTGAGAACAATGTCCATATCCAGGCTGTGATGTGGTCCCGTGCGTTTGCAAGACGCTGCTAATGGGGGAAAGTGGATGGAGAGGTACGCAGGAGCCCTCCCTGTCTCATTTCCTACAACTGCACATGAACCTACAATGGCCTCAAAGAAACACTAAGTGTTTGAAAATCTACCTGAAATTTAAAAAATTCCTTTGCACACAACTCTACTTTAAAAAAATGGAAAATAGGGGCGCCTGGGTGGCTCAGTGGGTTAAAGCCTCTGCTTTCGGCTCAGGTCATGATCCCAGGGTCCTGGGGTCGAGCCCCGCATCGGGCTTTCTGCTCCGCAGGGAGCCTGCTTCCTCCTCTCTCTCTGCCTGTCTCTCTGCCTAGTTGTGATTTCTCTCTGTCAAATAAATAAAATATTTTAAAAAAAATGGAAAATATAATTTTTACCTCTTTTTAAAAAAAGATTTTATTTATTTATTGAACAGAGATAGAGATCACAAGTAAGCAAAGAGGCAGGCAGAGAGAGGGGGAAGCAGGATCCCCGCTGAGCAGAAAGCCCGACGCGGGGCTCGATCCCAGGATCCTGAGATCATGACCTGAGCCGAAGGCAGAGGCTTAACCCACTGAGCGGCCCTGGCGTCCCTAATTTTTACCTCTTAAAGCTCATTATGTTGCAAGTAAATATCCCAATACAAGAGTTTTGTTGTTGTTGTTTTTTAAGAAATAAGCAGATTTTTGGCTCACAGATTGTCACAATTAGTTTGGTACAACACCTTTGTGATACCAATGGTTTTTTCCCACTTTTTAAATTTTTTTTAATGCCTTCCCTGACATCAGCTTCATCCTAAGGACACATCCCCTTGGGATCACAAGCCCGTCCGGGGCTACGTATCTCTTGTCCACACCTAGAGAAAGCGTGCCTTCTCCAACCCTCCCACAGAAGTCACGGGCCCCATTGTGAAAGGGTCCTGCTTGCTTTCTGTTTCCATGCCTGGACCAGTCTCGCTCTGACCACGGGCTGCTCTGACCTGCTTCCGTCAGGCCCCTGGCTTGGGCCCCGGGGCCTGGCTGAGGTCCGCTTCTGCAGTAGGAATAGAATCATTCCCACCAAGAACCCTAAGGATGGAGGCAGAGTGATTTTTTTTAAGAGATAAAAAAGAAATCTGAGTGGACCTTGAGTAGGCAGGCCTCCAAGCTAACGTCTCCTGCTCTTTAAAAAGGAACCACACCCAGAACACTGAATTGGATTCCTTGGCTGAGATCACCTCTGCCTAACTTAGTGGGACAGAGACTAGGTGGGAAGAGGCAGGACTCTCTGGGCACAGGTGGCGCGGACAGTCCAGGACGGCTCCGGAATCAGGCGGCAGCGCGGCCTCGGTAGGAGGAGCCGCTCTACGCTTTTTCCGAGCACGTTGCTGAAATGAATGCTGCCCAGTTCTATTTCCTCTTGCCTTGTTTCCACACTCACCACTTGAAATCCTAGGACGAGAACGGTCGTCCATGCTTAGGTTACAGCCAGGAGCTAAACTCGGGTGGTGACAGGAAGTAGGCAGAGCAAGGAGCTTCCAAAGACATTTGGGTTTCCAAAGTGGGAGGGCAAAGTGCCTAATTCTCTACTCCTGTCAAGTCTGTGCTCCTCTAGGGAGAGGCGATCTCCCAAAATGAAACCGGGGTCCTCTTATCCAAGAGGAATGGATGCTGAATTTAAAGAATTACACATATTCCCCTTAGGTATTACGTGATAAAGCATGTTAAATGGATCAAAGAAGTATTCAGATGAAAAGTACTGGGGCGCCTGGTGGCTCACTTGGTTAAGCGACTGCCTTCGGCTCAGATCATGATCTTGGAGTCCCGGGATCGAGGCCTGCACCGGGTTCTCTGCTTGGCGGGAAGCCTGCTTCTCCCTCTGACCTCTTCCCTCTCATGCTCTCTCTCTCATTCTCTCTCTCTCAAATAAATAAAATCTCTTAAAAAAAAAAAAGAAACATATGAATTAAGTGGATTTACCTGAAAAGCAAGAAAGATTGAAAATAAGGGAACTAAGATTTCAACTCAAGAAGGTACGAAGAGAACATGAAAATAAGCTCAAAGTATAAAGAATTATTAAAAGTGGAAGCAGACATTCATCATCAAACAGAAAAAAGTCAGCAACTGTCCAGTAAAACTAATCAATCTGGTTCTTTGACGAGTCCAATAAAAGACTAATCTTTGGCAAGTCCAGTGAGGGAAAAAGAGGAGGTAGGGAGAGAGAGAGAAAGACAAGACAAGGGCTCATAAGCACAAAATGGAGATTTTAACAAATGATAAGAGTAAACATGTTCAAACCTGCCAAATAAATCTGAATAGCCACATGCAAGATATTCTGTGAGAAACTACCAACTACCAAAACTGACTCAAGAAACCTTGAAAGACCAAATATCATAGAAATTGGAAAGGTAGTCCAGAAGCTACCCCCCAAATGGCATCCAGTCCAGATGATTTTATAGGTGAATTCCACCAACCCTGCACCGAATGGAAAATCCCTGTGATCTCTAACTTTTCTAAACAATATAAAATTTCCCAACTTAATTATCGATTAAGCTTAATTATTGTTACTCTGGTAACAAAGCAAAACAAACAAACAGAAAAAGACAAAGCCCCTCAAAAGAAATCTGGGAGCCACTTCTATTTTCTAACTTAGATGGAAAACCTCTAAGCAAAATGCGAGCAAACCAACCTAGTATTGAAGGAATAATTCCTGAGGTGCCCGGGGGGCTCAGTCGTTAAGCGTCTGCCTTTGGCTCAGGTCATGATCCCCTGGGATTGAGCCCCGCATCGGGTTCCCTGCTTGGCAGGAAGCCTGCTTCTCCTTCTCCCTCTCCCCCTGCTGGTGCTCCCTCTTTGGCTGTCTCTCTTACCCTCTATCAAATAAATAAATAAAATCTTAAAAAAAAAAAAATCCTATTGGCCAAGTAGTGTTCATTCCAAGCATTCAAAGATGTAAAATTAGGGGCGCCTGGGTGGCTCAGTGGGTAAAGCCTCCACCTTTGGCTCAGGTCATGATCCCAGAGTCCTGGGATCGAGCCCCACATCGGGCTCTCTGCTCCGCGGGGAGCCTGCTTCCCCCCCACCCCGCCTGCCTCTCTGCTGACTTGTGATCTCCGTCTGTCAAATAACTAAATAGAATCTTTTTTTAAAAACTGAAATTAGAAAAAAAAATTCAGAACGTTGTCATGTGAGGAACGTGAAACACAGATCACGTCCGTAGGTTCCAAATCAGAGGAATCCCTTTTCTGCGTCTGCAAAAGCCTTTGATTTAGCCATGTTTGGAGCAGCCAGATCGGGCTCCTATTACAGAAGCTAAAGTCACCAGACTTGGTTTCCCAGACTTCCTTGCAACCGGGGCACAGGCGTATGACTAATCTGAGCGACACCCAGACTCTGAAGGGGAGCTGGCACCACAAAGGAGGAGAAGGGTCCGGGATCCCCTCTGCGCAGGGAGGTCGTGGTGACACGGAGTCTCCACGGCTCGAGCCGCATGGGCTTCGGGGACCCAGTCTCGGAGCAGGAGCGGGTTCTGCTCACTGAACTGGTTCTGCCGCTTCTGCTCCGGGCCCTGCAGTTCCCAGTCGGGTTCTCTGGCCCTTACTGGGAAGTCTGTGAAGGGGCCCATGAATGCTGAACAAATAAATTCCTTTTCATCCTAAACTCGCCAGGACATTCTCTGTTGCCTACAAGGAGAAACCCTAATACCAGTATATCAACAGTCAACACCCCTAGGGCCCCACGCCGCCTCACGGCCTTTCCACAGCCTCTCCCCACACTTCCCAATGCTCGCATCCTCGAGCCGCCCGCGTTCTCAAGGACTTCTTTCGGTGGGCGAAGTATATAAACGTCAAGTGTTCGGAGTAACTTCCACTTGGTTCAAGTGTCACCAGTGGGGAAGTGAGCAGACAGCGGCAGACTCGTGGTCGTGTGACGTCCCTTCCAGGGGACAGGAGGTGGGACATTTTAATCATTGGCAGGGGTGATGGACCAACAGACACGGTGGCTGATGTGCTGAAACAGGGCACCTTGCTTGATCTCGGGAAGTTTGGTTCTGTTTTCAAGTCATCTCTACACCCAACGTGAGGCTCAAACTCATGACCCCAAGATCAAGAGTCACAGGCTCTTACTGCCTGAGCTGGCCGGGCAGGTGCCGCGGTGCCGGGAAGTCTTAAAAGGCTTTCCGGTTAAGTAAGGGTTGGGCACAAGGTGGGGAAGGGGTGAGAAGACAGTCCAGGCACAGGAAAGAGAGAAAGAAAAGGGTCTACCGGAGTGAAAGGTAGCGTGGCGCGCTAAGAGATGCGGCTGGCCACGTGGGCAAGGGTCAGATCACGCAGGACCCCGGAGACCATGTCAGGGAGGCCCTGTAGGCAGTTCTGGAAGACCACTCCGGTGGGGGGTGGGGAGAAGGGAGGTCAGGGTGTCGGGAGGCCAGCTGGGAGGATGCTGTGAAGCCGGAGAGAAGCGCTGGCGTCCCAGACTTGGCACGGCGGTGGCGGCGACGGAAAGCAGCAGATCCGGGAGAGATCGGGAGGTAAAGCCAGCAGGACTTGGGGACAGGTTGGATGGGGGGGTGAAGAAGGGAAGGGGCGAGGATGACCGTCAGGGATTCTATTTGTACCGAATGGCTGAGTGGGGGCGGGGGTGACTGTGCTGTTCACTGGGCCGGACAACACGGGCGGGTCAGCTATTTGGAGAGATAATGAGCTTAGCTTTGAACATGTTGCTTTAATGCTCGTGGGACATCCAGGGAATCCAAAAGGCAGTGGGACCTGGATGTTTGGGTCTCGGGAGAGGGGTCTGGGTCAGAGCAGAGGTGAGCCACTGGGGCGGGTGTATGGGGTCTGACAGCCAGGGAATGAACGAGGGCGATGTTGAGTGTTCGTGGAGCACGAGAAAAGGAGAGAACCAAAGACCGAGCTCAGCGGGGAGCCTGGCTTTCCACGAAGGACAGAGGAAGGGAGTCTACGGAGACTGAGAAAGGCCAGAGAAGTCAGCGGGAAATGAGTGGCATGAGTGCCCAGGTTGGAGAGGCCGTGGGTATGCAGGCCGCAGAAAGCGAGTAAGATCATAACGGGAAGTGTCTGGTAGCTATAGAGGGGTGGGGGGCACTGGTGACCTCGACCACAGTGCAGCCAGTGGGTTGGGGGGACCCGCGCTGGAGAGGGGGAAGGCGGAGGGCGGTCAGGGTTAAAATTGGCAACTGCAAAGGGGAAGCGAGTGGCAGCTGGAGACCGGGCTCGGGAGTGGTTGGAGGAGTCTGCTCCCAACCCACCCCGTGGAGATGGAGAGTGGGACAGAGAGCCACAGGGAGAGCTGGGGACGGTTGTGGAGGGAGGTGATAAGGGCCTGTGTCCGGGAGGGCCACTGTTCCCGGGTCACAGGAGGGAGTCCCTATCGGGCCGGCATTTCCTCCCCATGCCCACCCGCTTCCTGCCCCTGCCCGGGCCATCCCTGGAGCTGCAAGACAGCAGGGCAGGGACACACCCTGTGAACAGCTCTGCACCCTCGGAGGTCCTTCTGCCTGCCCGTAAGCTTGAGTTGGGGCCGGGGGTCGGGGCCGCTGAGGCACGGATAAGAACCTAGAATGTGGGGCCGTGGGGCCAGCGGTTGAGGCTTTGGGGGGCAAGAGTGGGAGAGGGCAGCGGGGGAGGACAGGAGCCGGGGCTGGGCTTCTGGCGGGAGCACCGCGGCAGGGGCTCGGAGCTGGGGGCATGATGCCCAGTGCCCACAAGGTGCCCACGCAAGTCCCCCGCCCCCAGGTCCCCATGCCTCTCCTCTTGCTGCTGCTGCTGCTGCCATACCTGTCGCACCCCCAGGAGGTCTGCGAGGTCTCCCGGGTGACCACCCGGGTGGAAGTGAACTGTGACAACAGGGGCCTGAAGGTGCCGCCCACGGATCTGCCAGGAGACACGGCCATCCTCCACCTGAGTTTGAACCCCCTGGGCGCCTTCTCCACGGCGTCCGTGCGGTCTCTAACCCGGCTGACGCGGCTGTACCTGCATCAGACCCAGCTAACCAGCCTGCAGCTGGAGGGGACGCTGCCTCGGCTGGAGACCCTGGATGTGTCCCGCAATAAGCTCAAGAGTTTGCCCTTGCTGGGACAGGCACTGCCGGCCCTCACCATCCTGGACGTCTCCTTCAACGAGCTGACCTCGCTGTCTCCCAGCACTCTGAGTGGCCTGGGCGGGCTCCGCGAGCTCTACCTGCGCAGCAACAAGCTCAAGACTGTGTCCCCGGGGCTCCTGCAGCCCGTGTCCCAGCTGGAGAAGCTCAGCCTGGCCGACAACAACCTGAATGAGCTGCCCCTGGGGCTCCTGGACGGGTTGGGGAACCTGGACACCCTCTACCTCCAAGGGAACTGGCTGCGCTCCGTACCCAAGGGCTTCTTTGCGAAAGTCTTCGTGTCTTTCAATTTTCTCCACGACAACCCTTGGTCCTGCGACTGTGAGATCCTCTATTTTGCTCGCTGGCTGGAGAGAAACTCCGACAAAGTCTACTTGTTCAAGGAGGGTTTAGACGCCAAGGCCATGACTCCCGACGTGAAGACCGTGCGATGCGCCAACTTGGCCAACACGCCCGTCTACACCTACCCAGGGAACGGCTGCCCCAGTCTTGGGGATGAGGATGACCTCAGCTACGATGACTACGAAGACGAGGAAGAGGTGGGAAAGGTGTCTGCCACGCGGGCTGTGGTCAGGTTCTCCACCAACACCAGAGCCCCCACAACCCAGTGGGCCCCACCGCACTCAGCATCCACGGCTTCCCCACACCACCATGTGCCCCATCCGTCTTCCACCCTAGAGTCCCTGAAGAACCATAGCTTGTTCCCAACCACGCCTGAGCCCAGAACGCCCACCGTGCCCCGCCCCACACCCCCCACCACCCTGAAGCCCACCATGCCCCACCCCACACACCCCACCATGCCCCCCACCACACCCTCCACCATGCCCCCCACCACCCTGAAGCCCACCATGCCCCGGCCCATGACCTCGACCAACCCAGGGCTCATCATGACTTCTACCACGTCCCCAACTGCCCCAGAGCCGACCACGACCTCCACCATGGCCCCCATCACCCCAGAGGCCCCCATCACCATTCCGACCACCCCAGAGCTCAGCACAACTCCTACCACGCCCCCGACCACCCCAGAGTCCCCCATCGCAATTCAGACCACCCGAGGGCTCAGCACAACCCCTACCACGCCCCCAACCACCCCAGAGCCCCCCATCGCAATTCAGACCACCCGAGGGTTCAGCACAACTCCTACCATGCCCCCGACCACCCCCGAGCCCACCATGGCCCCCACCACGGCCCCCACCACCCCAGAGCGCACTTCCCCCACCACCACCCCAGAGCCCACAACTCTGATTCTCTCCGAACTGACCACATTCTTTGAGATCCCCAAATTAACCTCACTCCCTACCATTTTGGGATACCCGATAAGCCCCTCATCCGTCCACCTCCCAGGGGCCCATGAGGGGGTTCGAGGGAAACTGGAGAGCTCCAGAAACGACCCTTTGCTCAACCCTGACTTCTGCTGTCTCCTCCCGCTGGCCTTCTATGTGCTGGGTCTCCTCTGGCTTCTGTTTGCCTCTGTGGTCCTCATCGTGCTGCTGGCCTGGGCCCGGCACGCGGAGTCACGGGCCCTGGCCACGGCCACACACACGACACATCTGGAGCTTCAGAGGGGAAAACAAGTGACCGTGCCCCGGGCCTGGCTGCTTTTCTTTCAAGGGTCCCTCCCTACTTTCCGCTCCAGTCTCTTCCTGTGGGTACGGGCTAACGGCCGCGTGGGGCCTCTGCGGGCAGGACGGCGGCCCTCGGCCCTGAGTCTGGGTCGGGGTCAGGACCTGCTGGGCACAGTGGGCACTAGGTATGCAGGCCACAGCCTCTGAGGGTGGGCGGTCTGGGGACCTGCAGAGGCTGTGATGGCTTTCCTCCTCGGATCTAGCCGGCGTGGGTGGGCAAGCAGTAAGGGGGAGGGGGCCTTTGCCACTTTTCCTTTACCAGAAGCCTCCTCTCCACAGCGAGCCCACGACCTCGGCGGGGCAGCAGGGGTGGAGAGGAGTGGGCGGATCACAGAACAAAGCTCCCGGGTTCCGGGACCACTAGGTCATTACCGTCACCTTAGGGGAAGTTTGAGGAAAAAGCAAAGGGAACAGAGCGGGATTCTCACATGCATACACGGGAGGGAACAGGCAAAGTGCCGTGTCGAGATGGGGGGGTGGCTGATAGACCCTGGGGAGCACAAACATGGTGGTTTCCTTTTCTTTCCCCCCGTTGGGCATTTCCTAGTTTTCCACCCTTGTATGGGATATGCAGAATAAAAAAAATAACCAAAAAAACCTGTGTTTCCTCCAGAGACCAGAGTGCCCAGGGCGCCTATCACTCGCATGACCAAAGCCCCACCTGGCCCCGCCCGAGTTGGCTCCTTCACCCACAAAAGTGTACCCGCGGCCTGGGGTGCCCCCTCTTCGTGGGGGGCCGACCACCAGCCCACCGTGAGCACTAGTTCCAGCTCCAAACCCTAAGTCTTCCTGGAGAGACCACTCCTGAGGCGCACCTGCCCCCGGGCACCCAGGAGCCAGGCGGGCACCCGCCCCACGCCTGCCTGCACCAGCCCAGCTCAGCCGCCCGTGTGTGTGCCCGGCGGCCTGCGCCACTGCACCGGGTCCTACTGACCACCGAGCCACCCTGGCCAGGTGTCCTGCCCGCACGCTAGAACCCACTTCTCTCCCGCTCCCCACCATCCCGCCGTTTCCCCTCACCACACGGAGTGCGCTCTCTTTCCTGTGCAGTCTCCAGCCCAAACCAAGGCTGGCCGCATTCTCTGGGGCCCAGAGAACAGGAGTGAGAGCTGAGCCTTCCCAGCTCCAGACCACCCCCTTCTCCAGATGGCACGAACCTGAAAACCCGCCCAAACCTGTCCTGTTTGGAAGCCTCCCGTGGACACAGCACAAACCCGGAGCTCAGCCAGCAAGGGCTTCGACGCACTCACCCAGTTGACTTCTTAGAGCAGGTGCTTCTCCCCCTGTGCTCCCGGGGCTGCAAGCTTCAATCACCTGCTTCCTGCACTGCCCCCCACCCCGGGGTCCCCTCCGAGTCTGCACTCTCTAGTCGGGCAGACGTGCCGCCCCATCCGACCGCCACCAGTGAGGCTCTGTCCTCCAGCCCGGCCGGGGCCCCCAAGTTACCCTGCCGCGGTCCACTCTCCACTCTCCCCCACTGCCCTTGGGCCATCTTCCCCTCTGGACTTAGGACTCCTAAGGACAAGGCCCAGGCTCCCGGTGTCTTGGAGTGGCCACTGTGGCCCAGGCCGACAAGGGTCCAGAGTAGGTAAGAGGAGCGGCCGACACGGGAGGTCCCAGCCGGGGCTGCCAGGCCCCTCCTGAGGCGACTCTGCCAAGGGGACAGCTACCACCTGCCGCCTGCCTGTCCCCTGGCCTGGCTCAGACGACTTCGGGCCTCACGCTGCCCAGCCCTCCTTCCAGTTGACCTTGCTGTGCCCTCTGATGCCCCAGGAGAGTTTTGGGCTCCTCGAGGCAGGGCCTGGGAAGCACACATCAGTCTCCGTGGGGTGGAGCTCAGATCAAGTCTCTGGCCAAGGCCCTTCCACCCCCCCAAGCCTCCTGGCCCTGGGCGCCTGACCCCACAGCTCAGCCTGCTCCCTCCTCTGCCTGAGTCACCAGGCCGCCGAGGCTTTCCTGGGGATCCCATGAGATGAGCCTTGCCTCTGAGCGAGTGGCTGGGAAGCAACACGCGGGGCCTGCGTCTCAGTTGTCCTTACCTGTCTGCTGTCGCTGCGGCCGCCACACCAAGACCAACCGACCTGGTGATTGCGTAAAATGGGCAAGTGCCTTCTCTTCAATACCTTCCTTTTAAAGCTCCACGTGCTACGTTCCTGGGGCCTCCACCTCCTTGTCCAGCTGCCTCCCCTCCCGCCCCTACAACTATCCAGATCTGGGGCTGATATCATCAATCCAATTTATTGATCACGTCCTCGGTGAGGTGGAGGGAGGGTCACGTCCTCCCGCTGCAGACCTTCTGGCCATCCTGACAGCTTCTGCCGCCTCCTGTCCCCTCAGCCCTGCCTTGGTTGACCCACTGAGAAGGGGGATCTTCCGCTGTCCTACGTGCCCCGAAACTAACGCCCAAGAGGAGCCTTCCCTCAGGAGCCTGAGGCAGCTTCCCAGCTCCCCCAACCACCGACGCACAGCCAGGGGCAGAGAGGTCATGAGGATCCGGACAAACGAGGCAGGGGGACACAGGGGTAGGACAGACCAGAGTCCTTTGCCGCAGGAGAGAACCACACTGTGGAGGGCAAATAAATAGAGAGGCCCAGGGCAGTAGAGTCCAGGCCCCCAGGGGCGCACTGACTGCGGGAGCAGTGGGAGAGCGGGAGCCCTGGCACCCCGGGCCCCAGGCCCCCGGCCCGCCTCAGCCACTGAGAAAGACACGCTTGTAGGCCTTGTTCATCTGCTCCAGGAAGATGAAGGTGAGGACGGTGTGTGGGCCCAGGCGGGCGTAGTATGGCGTGAAGCCCTTCCAGAGGCTGAAGAAGCCCTCGTAGCGGACAACCTTCACCAGCACGTCCTGCACAGGCGGGGCAGGGCGTCGGGGCTAGAACCTGGCTTCCAAGGCCGTGGCCGGTTTCCCCAGCTCCCTCCCTGCCCTTCCAGAGCCCCCAGCCCCACTGCCTCACCAGCCCATTCTTGTATTCCGGCTTCCCGTCAATCATCCTCATGTTCTGGATCCTGCAGGAGAGGCAGGAGCATGAGACACACAGAGCAGGGCCTCCGGTCCGTCTCCGGGAGCCGGTCCTCACACTCACCGGGTTTTGACGATATCCACGGGCATGGAGGCAGCCGTGGTGACCAAGCCGCTGATCATGCTGGCGCAGAAGTGGCAGAGAATGTTGTCAGAGAAGTAGCCTGGGGGAGGCGAAGCAGGGGCGGCAGTCAGCGCGGAGCCGGCCCGGGCCAGGCTGGGGTGCCCCCGTGCCGGGGCTCACCTGAGTCCAGTAAGAACTGCTTGGACTGGGAGTAGGAGGCGAGCTGGGCCGCGTTGACCACAACAGCGCGAGCCATGGTAGGGATGCAGCCCTGTGGGGGGTGGGATGGGGGGGGGTGTGGTGTCAGAGACTGCCAAGAGCTGCCCCCCTGCCCCCCCAAAGTCTCCAGCCCCTTCACTCACTCTCCATAGCGTGGGGACCCCCTCCTCCCGGGCGATTCGAATCAGAGCATTAAACACGTTTTTGTAGCCACGGCGCTGGTCAGGAGGAAGCCTGGTGGGAAGGCAGGGAGAGGCCAAGCTCAGAATAGACCACCCTGCCCCACAGGAGCAAAGAAAGGGGATCCAGAACACGGGCGTCACTGCTCCGCTCCAGACCAGGGATAAGGAGTCAGTCCACTGATGCCGGATCCCAGAGAACGAAGCTGGGGCAGACTCAGACCTGGAACTCACCGGCCATCGGCGGTCATGCGGATCAGAGCCACCTCGGCAGGCGTGCCCACGAAGGCACCTGTCGCACCTGCGGTCATGCCGATCAGGGCCTTCAGCAGAAAGCCAGGCGGTGTGCCATCGGCTCCAGTCAGGCGCTCAAACAGCACCGTGTAGATGCCAAGGCGGGTGGTAGTGTAGGTGGCCTGGCGCAACAGGCCAGCCGACAGCCTGGGGAGTGAAGAGGTCAGGGCGTCAGGCCAGGGTCTGGAGCTGCCAAGCCACCCTCTCCCACCAGCACTCCCCCGTACCCAGTGTAAATGCCCCTCAGCCCCTCTGCCCTCAGGATGCTGGTGAGGGCGTGGAAACTGGTCTTGTACTCCCGCGTCTTGGCTCCCTCCCCGCTCAGCTGCATCCGGTTCTTCACCAGGTCCAGCGGCTGCACAAACACCGTCGCTCCCATCCTGGAGGAAGACAAAAGCAGAGTCCAGGGCCCACTGAAACCTGGCAACGAGGGGCCACCAAGCGCCAGGCCCGCCCGGTGATGAAGAAAGTGTTCAGAAGTCTGGTGCTTATGAGTGTATGTGTCCGCCTGCGCCAGGAGCCACGGGTCTGAAAAAGTCCAGTGGGGGCGGGCATGCAACGGCAAGTGCTCCACTCCGCTCGAGGGGGTCAGGCAGTGATCTGGAGCTGCCTGCAGTCCACCCCAGAGAGGAGGTGGGCGCTCGTGACTTGGAAGTTCACGTAGCCGAACAGGAGCCGGGCAAGGACTTGGAGCCCCACAGGACCCGGGAGAGCCGAGCACCGGGCCGGGAAGCTCAAGTGGCCCGACGGGCCGTGCAAGAGCCCGCACGCAGCTCAGCAGGGGCCCCGCAACGGGGAAAACGGTCCTGGAAACCCACCAAGGACCTCGGCGTATGCCTGGGACCGCGCTGACCCCGTACCGACCCGGGTCCCCGCCACGGACCCGCAGCCGAACTGGCCCGCTTCCCTGCAGCCGTCCTTTCCTCCTCCCTCCCGACTCCGGGCCTGAGCTTACCCGGCCAGGCCCCCAAACAGGAACTTGACGGACTTAGGGGACGTGCGGGGCTTCGCGTCTACCCCGCCGGCCCCGGGACTCGCCGTGGCCGCCATCGCCGCTCAGGGGCCCTCGGCTCCGGGTCCTGTGCGCGAGCGGCCCCACTCGCGCCCAAGGTGACACCGCGCGCGCAACAGGGCCGAGGGCGCGCGCACGCCCCTCCGGTTCTCGGGGCCGGCCCCAGCTGGAAGCCGACGCAGGCGCAGGCGCAGGCGCGCGGCGCGAAGGCCGCCGGGAGCCAGGCGGAGCCGGAGGCGGGGCTTCGAGGAGGTGTTGCGGGAAGGGGTGTGGCTGGCTTAGGAAGCCAGAGCACAGATGTACTTTTCGCTGAATTGGACTCGCGGGAAAATAGTGTCAGGAGATCTCGCGAGACAGAATGAGCTAGGGAAACCGGCGGGAGGGCGGGGGGACGGCTCTCTCGCGATAGGAACAGCAGGCGTTCCCCGGCGGGAGGGACAGCGTGGGGAGGACTCTCGCGAGACCCGAAGGTGCCGCAGCCGCGGCGGCGGCCGGAGAGGACGAGAGGTTTGTTTAATCGGGCAATTCCCAGGTCCCGGGCATGGGGTGGGGGAAGGACTGGATCGTGTTCTGGGGCTGCGGCGCTCGCTGCATCTGCAGAGGCACTCCCTCCGCCCTGACCTTCCTCCGAACGGCCCTTTTAGGACCGGAAGTCCTTCCTCTCGAGCGCCCAGGGCTGGAGGCCGCCGGACTCCTTCCCGGAAGCCCTTCCCCGGCCGCGAGGACTCCGGCGCACCTGCCCGGAAGTCCCGCCTCCGGGAGCGCCCCCGCCCCGCCCGAAGTTTTCCTGTCACCTGTGCCTGCCGCCGTCCCCGTTCCCGGTCTTGTCCCTGTACCCGCGAGCGGCGCATTGAGTGCCTCCCGCCCCGCCGTGCTGACCGGGCTGGGCCCCGCACGCCCGCACTCGGGCCCCCTCCCCCGCGCCCCCATGTAGCTGGGAAGCGGGGCCTGGGGGTGGTCGGACCCCCGGGATCCTGAGGGAGGGGCAGAGGGCGCAGAGCCCCGCTTCTGCTCCTGCTACGGGACGCGGCCTGCCCAGCCTCTCGCGCCCGCTGCCATGCGCCCCGCGGCCTTCCCGCTTCCCGTGGTGGTGGCCGCCGTGCTGTGGGGGGCGTCCCCCGCGCGGGGGCTCATCCGAGCGGTGAGTGGTGGGCCGGGCGGAGGCGGGGGCGGGGCGCGGGGCCGCGGCGCCGGGGAACACGGCTCTCTCGCCCGCAGACCTCGGACCACAACGCCAGCATGGACTTCGCGGACCTCCCGGCTCTTTTCGGGGCCAGCCTGAGCCAGGAGGGCCTGCAGGTGATGGCCTCCCCTAGACCTTCTCTGTTCTGGGGAGGGGCGTGCGGAGCCTCGCCCCTGCGGAGGCTGGAGCCCGTCGGGGGTGGGTTCAGAGCCTGGAGGAGGCAGAAGACAAAGTCCCCTGCGGGCGCCCAGGAGGGCGTGGAAGGGGACTAGGGCGACCGCGGGGCAGAGCGCCGCTCCCAGCAGGGGCTTACGACGTCGGGCAACTCAGTGACCTCCTCGCGGCTTGATTTGCTTTCCTGGGAAATGGGGTGAGAGGCGTTTTCTCAGGGTTTCGGGGGAGTCCGGTCCCATAAGCAGTGCTGAGTGTTTATCACGGTGAAGACGGCCGGCCAGCAAGCACGCCCAGGCCTGGCGTCAGTGCACTGGTTCGTTGGGTGGGTGGTGGATCACCGAGCGGGGGGGAGGAGAGAACACATGTACGTGTGGGAACCTTCAGGGTCGTGTGGGCTCTGGCCAACAGCTCATGAGGCGGGCAGCATCCTCTGTAACAGGTAGGAAGGAGCTGCCAGAGCTGCGCGGAAGTGGGAGGCTTTGGTAGGCACGAGGCGGCAGGACAAATAAGTTATGCTTCAGTTAGAGCTGACCACTGGCAAGACCCTCTCTCTCCAGCGGATGACGGGGGTCTCTTGGGCAGATGGTCCTGCAAGTTCTGACCCGTTCGTTCCAGTGGGGCTGCTTTCAATTCCGTTCCTGGAGGAGGCTGGAACTAACTCAGGGAGTCAGTCTGGATCTGGGGCTTAGCACAAGTGGCTCCATTTGGGGCCTCTGGCCGTTTTCTTAACAGAGGGGACTGTGTTTTGTGGGAGTGTGTGCTGGAGACAGGGGTGGGACACGGAGATGGAGAGGGAATGACCCGGGCGAGTGCAGACTTGGTTTATAACCTGAGAAACTGAAAGGCAGAATCTGAATTAGCTTTGAGTGTTGGGTAGAAGCTCCTCCGGGACAGGGAGAGGGAAGGTGGGAGGTCTGGCCGAGGGGTGTCGCGTGATGTCCTTGCCTCTTCGGGAGGCGGACTTCTGACTCAGGTAGGACACTCAGAGGTGAGGAAGTGAGGGATGGCGCGCGCACAGCAC
Organism: Meles meles; assembly: GCF_922984935.1. Lineage (NCBI taxonomy): Eukaryota > Metazoa > Chordata > Mammalia > Carnivora > Mustelidae > Meles > Meles meles. The sequence continues at coordinate 10,253,493 of NC_060083.1, forward strand.
GGGGCAGCCAGTCTGCTTGGTGGGGCCCTGTGGGGCGGTGAAATCCAACTGTTGTTCACTTCTCTTCCTTCCCCAGGGCTTCCTTGTGGAGGCTCACCCGGCCAATGCCTGCAGCCCCATTGCTCCTCCGCCCCCAGCCCCGGTCAACGGGTCAGTCTTTATCGCACTGCTTCGAAGATTCGACTGCAACTTTGACCTCAAGGTTGCTGAACGCGCGCTGGGAGCTGGGAGCTGAGGGTGACAGGTACCTGGCATGAAGGGAGGCAAGAACCACGACGGCCTCTTACCCCCTGCCTTGTCCCCCAGGTCCTGAATGCTCAGAAGGCGGGGTATGGCGCAGCGGTGGTGCACAACGTGGGCTCCAACGAGCTTCTGAACATGGTGTGGAACAGCGGTGAGGCCGCGGCACCCGGGCGCGCTGGGTTTTCACTAGAGCTCGGGCTGAGATGTGGGTGGTGTGGCCGCCAGGTCGGGAGAACAGTCCATCGTTGGGGCGGGACAGAGCGGGAGAGCCGAGCGCCAGGGTTAGTGATGGAGCAGAGCGGAGGGCTGGGTTTGCAGCCTTGTGCACTGACCCCTGCAGAGGAAATCCAGCAGCAGATCTGGATCCCGTCTGTGTTTATTGGGGAGAGGAGCTCCGAGTACCTGCGTGCCCTCTTTGTCTACGAGAAGGGGTAGGACGCGTGTCGTGACCCGTCCGTCCCGTCCGTCGTTCTCTCCCCCCCCCCCCCCCCGTCTTCAGCCCTTCTGTGCCCACCTGGAGCCCACGCCTCCGTGCCCTGGCCATTCAGCCTCCGGTCCTTGTCACGGTGCCTTGAGACTTTCCTCCCACCTCCTTCCCCGTCCGTGGGCCCCCTCCAGCACGTTAGCTTTGTCCCTTTGCCTTTCCTGCTCCTCTCATCCTGGTCTTCCTTTTCCCAGGGCTCGGGTGCTTCTGGTCCCAGACAACAGCTTCCCTCTGGGCTATTACCTCATCCCCTTCACAGGCATCGTGGGCCTGCTGGTTCTGGCCATGGGAGCAGTGATGGTGAGTAGCTCGGGGTGGGGGCGGCAAGAGCTGCGGCCTTTAAAGCCAGGCTAGGTCTTTGCGCGGGGGGGGGGGGGGGGGGGGGGGGTTGTACTGGATTTGCCCTGTTTTGTTCCCTACATCAACTTGTCCGTGCCCCCCTTCCCCAGGTAGTCCGTTGTATCCAGCACCGGAAGCGGCTCCAGCGAAATCGACTGACCAAAGAGCAGCTCAGGCAGATCCCTACCCATGACTATCGGAAGGGTGAGGGGCTCGGGTGGAGGTGGGGGCCTTTCCCACGGCTCACCTGGTGCCGAAGGAGCTGGAGCTCAGGAGACAAGGGGCAGGGATGGCAGGTGTCAGCCTGGGATGCCGGCTTTCTCTTTCTTCGCCCACATGCGTGGTGAGGTTGGGACAGTAGAGCGGGAGGTGGAAGGCACAGATGGTTAAACGCAAGAGTTGGGGGGAGAGATGGAGGACTGACCTTGCCGGGAAGGGAGCTGAGAGCAGACAGACGGAAGCAGTGGGGAGGAGTTGGTGTGAGAAGGAAGAAACAGGTGAGGAGGGGTTGGGTCTTCAGGCCCTGGAGCCTCCAGTGCCCATATAAGGCTAAGCAGAAGCCCTGCCCCCCCACTTCCGCCCCTCTCACTCCCTCCCTCCCCTTACACCTCCCCCCACAGAAACCCACTTCCCTAACCCGATTCTACAGGTCCTATTCTGGCGGGGGAGGGTATCTGGTGGGGTCAGCGGCACCACTCCCAGAGTTCTTGGGGGCCTTGGACCAGGGTGGCTCAGTGACAGGACTTTCTTCCTGCCCCAGGAGACCAGTATGATGTGTGTGCCATCTGCCTGGACGAGTATGAGGACGGGGACAAGCTGAGAGTGCTCCCCTGTGCTCACGGTGAGGCCCTCCCTTCCTGGCCCCACCACGAGCCTCCGCAGCCCTCCACAGCCCCTGGGCTGCGGGCAGCAGGTACCTCACTGCCCCCCGCCCCCTATCTCTCAGCCTACCACAGCCGCTGCGTGGACCCCTGGCTCACCCAGACCCGGAAGACCTGTCCCATCTGCAAGCAGCCTGTGCACCGTGGTCCGGGAGACGAAGAGGACGACGAGACTCAGGGGCAAGAGGGTGATGAAGTGGAGCCGGCGGACCACCCTGCCTCAGAGAGGACCCCGCTTCTGGGCCCCAGCCCCACACCGCCCGCCTCCTTTGGCTCCCTAGCTCCAACCTCTCCTGTTCTGCCAGGGTCTTCGACAGACCCCCCACCCACGGCCCCTTCCTCTTCAGCTGCCGTCCTGGTCTAAGAGTCCCCTGACCCCCCAACACGCACCCCTCCCATGACCTATTTGCACAGCTCCTCATCCCTGCTCAGTCTTCTGTGTTGAGGGATGGGGGGCATTTCCACCCCGGGTGTCTCCCTCCCTCAACCCCATCCTTTTGAGGGGGTTGGGGCTGGAGAGGGACAGGGTCTTCACTTACTGGGTCAATAAAGTTTTTGTGAACTAAGGAAGGGTGAGATCATTCTCGCACACATACACGCCTTTTTGGGGAACCAACCCCCCCTTTTTTTGCCATAAAGGGGCAGGGGTGTGCTGAGAGAGAACCTGTAGCCATGGGGACAGCCCCGGCAGGCGTTTACTGTGACTCAGAGAGGGGGAGCCCCACCCACATGGGGATGACTCAACTGGCCCTGCCCTGCCCGCAGGCCTGAACCCATTCTCTGGTCTGGAAGACTCCCATTATCTACCAATTCAGCTAGCACCTGAGGACCTAGGACTCGGAAATGCCACCGTGTAAGGACTGGTGTAAGGGCTGGCCAACTGGGGCAGGTGGGCCCAGGCAGGCGCTTACCCCAGGGCAGGACTCAAGAAAGCCCCAGTCCCTAGATCCTCTCATGCCCTCAACCCTCTTCTAAGCCAAAGGGTCACAGGACTGTCCATCCTGACACCCAGGCCAAACCACACAGCACCTTGTTAGTAGAATCTTTTTTATTCAGAAAAAAAAAAACCCAAAAAACAAAAAAAGTTTTCCAACCACACACAGGAGGGGTTTGGGTAGGGGGAGGTGTCTGTCCATCCAGCCCCAGCCCCCAGCCCATGTGGTTTTGGCAGCAATAAGGGGTGTGGGGTAATGGCCCAAAAAATAAAAATGGTGTATGTGTGTGTCTGGGAAGGAGAGGGGTGCAAAAGCCGTGGGGAGTGGTGGGGGGCGGGGACGGACGAGGTCAGTACTGGGAACGCCGCAGGTGGGAGGCCATTTCATAACATTTCTTGTTGATCATACCACCGTGGACACCTTCTTTGCCCATCAGCAGGACTAGCGCTGGAGGAAAGAGAAAGGAGGCTGGGACCCAGGTGTCACAATTCCGCCCCCTGCCAGCTGTTGAGCAGCTGTCCGGCCCTGGGGCTGTAACCCAACCGCCTCCCTCCCAGCGCCCCCCCCCCCAACCACAGGCAGGCTGTCAGTCACTCTGGAACAATAGGGCTTTTCAAGAGGGGGAAATCAAGCTTGGAGCTGGAGAGGGCTCTGCTAAAATTCAGGGGCCGAGGCTGGCAGGTTGGTGACTGGGACTCAGGCTAGAAATAAGCCGGTGGAGCCTGCCATGCCACATCTGAACAAGAGTTCAAAAGACAGAGCTAAATGCCAACTTCTGGCCACCCCGTAAACCTCTCCCAAGAAAATAGGGTTTCCCCTCTGAAAAGGTTCAGGGGCAGGAAGAAACTTAAGAGGTAGTACAGTTCAACTTCTTGACATTTCAAGAGGAGGAACTGAGACAGAACTGGAGGAACCATCCAGAGTCCCAGCATCTAGCAGGCTGGTGTGATCCCCTCATATTGAACAGAAGAACCCAAAAGACTAACAGGAGGTACAGGAGGGATCGCAGAGCTGGGAGAAGGTTAAGAGCCAGAAACTCACTCTTGGCAGTCATGGTGACAGTGATGTTGAAAGTGGGGGCTCCACCGGTGCTCTTGGTACGAAGGTCCATGGTGAACTCCCCATCCTGCAGCAGTGAGTCCCGGATAACAGAACATTTCTGGCCCCCAAGTGTCAGCCCGTTCACGAAAAAACTTGACCGGTCTTTGCCAACCAGGACACCAACCTCAGCTGGCTGGAAGGGGAAAGGGGCAGCCATCAGGTTAGAACAGCGAGGTTCCCACCAGCTTCAAGGACCCACCCGCCCTCCACACCTCCCCCCAGAGGGGCTCTATGTCCCCTGCTCTGCACACATCTCCGGGATTTGAGAACCTCTAGAGGGAACCTGCTGAGCGATGGGGCAAACCTAGGAAATGCTCACAGAAAAGGACCACACGTTCCTCTGGACACCTCGATCTCACTTAATAGGAAAAGCCAAGCCAAGAAATAAAGGGAGCCAAAAGCCAGGGAGCAGAGTGGCCGGGCATGGAATGGGGAGCCTTTGGATGCACACCACTCTCCTTCAGGAAAAGCAGAAGCGAAGAGGGGAAGGGAGGGGGCGGGCGAAGCAGGAGTAGCAACTTTGCCCTTATTTGGTCAAAGGTTCTGCAGGAGTTGTTAGGGGCCCGGACGCCTGGGTCTCCTGGTGACTTAGGGTCTGGGTCCAGGTAGCCATGCCCCAAAAGGAGGAAGCAGATCCCCGGGGGCTTTCCGGGGAAGCTGGAAAACTTGGGAAGGGGACGCGGGGCCAGAGGCTGCCACCCCGCAACCAGGTCGAGACACCCCAGGGAGCCTCTCCCCCCTCCCCCTAACACCCCAAACCCCCACATCCGGTCCCCTCCCGCCCGGAAATCCCCTTCCCCCCCTCCCGAACTTCCGCTCCCCCTCCCCACTTCCGGGCAGCGCGGACAGGGAGGTGGTGATGGGGCCGGCAGCCCTCATCCCTCATTCCTTCACTCGCGCGGCCTCCAACTTCTCACAAAGTTCCCCCGCCGCGGGCCCCGCCGCATGGCGGGAAGGGCGGGCGCGGGAACTTCCGGGACGGGCCTCCCCGGGGCGCGGGGCGCACAGCACGCCGACCCCGGGGGGCGTGGGGCGGCCTCGCCCTCTCTCTCGGAGCCGGGAGCGCGGGGAGCCCCGCGGCCTCCCACGGCCCGCAGCGGGAACAATGGTGGCGGGGCGCGAGCCGGCCGCCGGAAGCGGGGCCGGGGGTCCCCCCCCAGCGCCGCCCGGTGCCCGCGCCCGCCCCGCCCTGGCCGAGGCGGAAGTGGGCCTCCGCACCGGGCGGCGCGCCCCTCCCCGCCCTGTGCCCCGGATGTAACGCCCCGTCTCGGGCAGCGGGGAGCGGGAGGGATGGGCGCCGCCGCCCTGGGTCGCGGGTCTCGGGGCCGCGGGGGGCCCGCTCACATGCGGCCGCCCTCGGCGCCGCCTCCAGGGCGAGGAGCTGGTCGCGGCCCGCGCCCGCCCCCACCCGGGTCCCTCCCTCTCCGCGTCCCCGCCGGCCGGCGCCCCGGGGCGCGCGGGCCTCGCACTACCGTGATGTTGACGAAGGTCTTCCCAGGGACGGCGGCCCAGACGGAGGGCGAGTCCTTATAGCCCACGATGGCCGCGTCCTGACAGGTCCCGTCCGCCATGAGGTTGTCGATGTAGGCGTTCCACCCGGCCATGGCGCTGCTGCGGGGGCTGCTCTCGGCGCTGCTGCTGGGGCGGCGGGCTGGGCTCGGGGGCCTTGGGCTGGCGGGCGGGGGGAGGCGGAGAGCTCAGGGCGCGCGCTGCCGTCCGGACCACGGCTCCGCTGTGCAGCAGCCCTCGCACCGCCACTTCCTGCTCCTCCCCCCCCCCCGGATTTTTATTTGCAAAGGGCGGGGGGCGGGGCCTGCTCCCCGTTCCCTCCCTCCCCCCGCCTGCCCAGAGACCGAACTTTGCAAAGGCGATTTTAAAAATCCCTCCCCCTATTGCAAAATTTGCAGAGTTGGGTGGAAAGCCCTGTGAAGAGATGGGGGGCGGCGGCGGCGGGGGCACTTAGGGTCAGGGCTTCGCCCCGACAATCCGTGAGACGCCGGTGTCGGGGAGGGCGGCGAGCCCGAGGCGGGCTGGGAAGTGGAGGGAAGGCGAACAGGCGAGCCGCAAGCCGCGCCGGTGGAGGCGGGTGCGGGGCGCGCAGGGTTAAACGGACCGGCTCCCCCTTCCCCCACCTCCGCCCGAGGGCAGGAGCGGCGGCGGCGGCGCCCGCGCCTGCGCCTGCGCGGGGCCGAGCCGGGCGGGAGGGCGCGGGGCCGTTGGGGCCGGCGGCCCGGGGCGCGGGCGCATGGGGCGCGCGCGCGCGCGCGACGGGACCCCCCGCAGGGGCGGGCGGGCCGGGGACGTGTCTCCCGCCGGGCGGAAGGGGCGGGGGCGCGGCGCGCGCGGGCCCGCTGCTGCCCATCGGTTTTATTCGGTCCAGAAGTGCGGGAGCCCAGGGGGAGGGGGCCGGGGCCGGAGCTGAAGGCGCCCACCGGGGGCCACTCGTGTCCCCAGGATCTGCCCGAGGGGCAGAAACCGGGGCAGCTCCAGCCCCCAGGCAGGCCTTTGCCCCGCGTTCCGGCCCCGCCCGGCCTCTCCCCCAACACACACACACACACCCCCGGCCAGCAGTTCGGGTCACCGGCCGTGCCCCTTGGCCCGGCGCGGCAGAGGTCACTGGGCGCGGGAGACAGGGGCGGGACTACTTTTCCGGGCGGAAGAACACTGGGGGTTTGCAGGCTTTGCAACTTTTCCGAGAAGGGGAAAGTCCCCTCCCGCTTGGGCCCCTCGGGTTCTTTCTTTTTTTCGGTGAAACTTGTGCTGAGAAGTCGTGCGCGCCCACGGCCCGGCGGGGAGGGGCGGCCGGGGTCCCCGTCACCGACCAGGTGAAGCCGCCCGCGCAGCCGCGGGGCTGGGCCGCTTCCGGCCCCGGGGGAGGGGCGCCCCGGCGGCCGCCCCCGGCCCCCGACGCCCCCCGGGCCCGTTCCTCGACAGCCGCGCGGCTGAGTCACCGGACCGCCGGGTGGGGCCGCGCTCGGGCACGTGGCGGCGCTCCTCGCCCGCCGGCTCCTGACCTCTGGCCCGCCGCGCCCGGAACCCCGGCTGGAACACTCCGGGAGGGCGCGGCCAGGGCCGGGGACAGGGCGGGGGAGGGGTCGAGCCCCCAGGGGCCCGCGGGCCCGGACTCGAGCTGCGGCCCCCCGGATCCGCGCCAGGCTCAGACGGGCGCGCAGGGGCCACCCCTCCTCCCGCCATTCATTTTGCGCCCCGCTGAGGAACCTCATTCACGGCTGGGCTGGGGCCGCGCCCCGAGGCGCCCGCGGTCGCACGGGAAAGGGGCTCCTGGCTGCCGCTCTGCACCCGGGGCGACAAGTGCTGGCCCAGCGCTATCAGCAGGGAGCCTGGCCAAGTCTGAGGGCCCGTCTAAATTCGGCTCCCTGCCCACTCCCCCACCCCCACCCCCTAGCTGGCGGGAGCCGGGGTGGGGCCCAGAGAGGCCGCCATGAGGACCCTGAGAGGTGAGACCCTCTCTCGCCTTCCGAATGGGAGATTCCATTTGAGACCTCAGAGCTTGCCCGGGACCCCGGCCCCTCCTCCGAGGGAGGGCAGAGGCAGCCGGGCGTCTGCCCAGTGAGCGGAGCATGTGTGGATGTCAATCCTGCAGCCCCTCTTCCAGGCCCCCTCCCCAGCCCAGCAGGGCTCAGGTTACCCCTGGCCTTTACTAAAGGGCACTAGTCCCTCTTTAACCTTTGCAAAAGAGGAATATAATCCTGGTGAGGGGAGAGACCCCAGATCTGAAGTCCCTTCCCTGCCCCTTCCCAGGGCTGGAATTGAAAGTTGGGGCTTTTATTGGGGGACAGAGAGGAAGGAGGGGTAGTCGTTGACCTTTGGGAAGGGGGCAGGTGCCCAGGGCCGGAGGCTGCTGCTTTCCGCTGTAGTGGGCACTTGGCTGCCAGCCCAGGGTGGAGGGGGAGGATGGAGAGGGGGAGAGGCGGGGCTGGCTGGGGCACAGGGTGCTTAGGGGATAAATGCCCAGCCTGAGAGGGGGTGAGCTGACACTGTCCCAGCTGCCACCTAGACTCGGAGCTCACCCCGAAGCCCTCTCGAAGACATCCCAGGTCTGGTGAATCCTCCAGTCCCAGAGGATGGGGGCGGGGAAGGGTGGTGCTGGTTTGGACAAAGTGGGGGAGCTGTCAGCTCTCTCTTCCTCCCAGGACTGGGGGTGCTTGAGAAAGACATGGAAGGGTTGGAGCGAGCAGGATGGGGGGGTGCCCAGGGCAGGGAGACCGCGAAGAGAGCCAGGCAGAGGTGGATGGAGAAGGGGAGTAAGGGTTGGAGCCAGATGGGGAATTTGGGGTCACCACGGATTTGGAGGAGACCAAGGAGCAGGAAGAGGAGAACCAGCATAGCAAGAGAGGGTCTGAGGGCCAGCAAGTCACAGAGGACGGAGCGCCCCAGCAGACGGGTGAGGGAGAGGGCTTCAGGGCACCTCTGCGGGCCACAGGGGTCCATGAGGGTCCGAGGAGCCGTGCAGAGGGTGCAGTTAAAGGAGAGGCCCCTGGATCCCTAGGATAGGGGTGGAACAGGAGCTGTTCTGAGGGGGGGAGGGGGCTGCGCCAGCCTCTTTGGTCTGTGACCTTTTTGTGGGATATTTTTAGCTCCTGCACCTGCCTTATTGGGGTGGGGAAGACTCTTAAAGGGCAAGGGATTTCGGGTTCCTTCAGGGATCAGCTGTCCACACGCAGTCACATCTTCTGTCTTGCAGCCATGGCCATGCAGAAGATCTTTGCCCGGGAAATCCTGGACTCCAGGGGCAACCCCACAGTAGAAGTGGACTTGCACACGGCCAAGGGTAACACAGGCCCCTGGAGTGGTTTTGCCTCAAAAGGCCCTGGCCCTGGGGGTTCTTCCCCCCCCCCCCCCCGCAAGTTCTGCCCCACATTCTCTCCTTTCTCTGGGATCCCCTTCCCCAGAGTTCTTCCAGCCTGGCTCCCTGGTTCAGAGAAGCAGGACTCTCCCTCTGCACTGGCCCCTGGACCTGAGCTCCGAGAGCATACTCTGGCTCTTTTAGGGTGCAGGGGACTGTGTGTGACCTTCCCCTTCAACCCACCCAGGCCGATTCCGAGCAGCTGTGCCCAGCGGAGCTTCCACGGGCATCTATGAGGCCCTGGAACTGAGAGACGGAGACAAATCCCGCTACCTGGGGAAAGGTGAGGGGAAATGATGGGGGACAAGCCTACGTGTGCAGGTGGGGTCAGGACCTGGGCACTCAGCAGCTTTGTGGGGTGTGGAAGACTGAAACCCAGCACTCTTGAAAAGCTGGGATCGGCTGGAGGAGGCCTGATTGAATCAGAGTTCTGAACTCCCCTCCCCTGGCCTCTCTAGGGGTCCTGAAAGCCGTGGAACACATCAACAAGACACTAGGTCCTGCTCTGCTGGAAAAGGCAAGAGGGAGCTCGCTGCCCCGCCCCCCATGCCCCTGCCCCCCCCCCCCCCCCCCCCCGCCCAGCAGCTCAAGCCTGGGAGAGGCCTTGCTTCGCCAGACCACCCATCCATCGTCTCCCCCAAATACCTGTACTTCGTCCTACAGCATATGCCCTGACTCCTGACAAACATGACCTCTGCTCCCCCCTCCCCTGCCCCCAACCTCTCCTTCCAGAAACTAAGCGTCGTGGATCAAGAAAAAGTTGACAAATTTATGATCGAGCTGGATGGGACGGAGAACAAGTGTGAGTGGAAGGCCTGGGGAAGGGACGGGATGTGGCAGGGGTGGGAGGGACCCCGGGCCGGAGGCCTGGTTAGGATTACTTCTGCATCCCACGGTTTAGGGCACACCGTGGCTGGCTGGATTTGTACTCACTGCACAGGCATTTCCTGGTGCCTGCCCACCGCCAGGCCTGAAGCTGACACGTTCCCCTGGGGCGGGGGCTCCTGGGGGAGGCCGCTCATAGCACACCCTTCGTGCCCCGTGGTTTGGCCTTCCGATGCTCCCTGGGGTGACCCCAAGCCGTGGGGCAGAAGCCCTCACCCTTTTTTGTGCTTGCCTCCTCTAGCCAAGTTTGGAGCCAATGCCATCCTGGGCGTCTCCCTGGCCGTGTGCAAGGCTGGCGCGGCGGAGAAGGGGGTCCCTCTGTACCGGCACATCGCAGACCTGGCTGGGAACCCAGACTTGGTCCTCCCGGTCCCTGTGAGTGCAGCTGCCCTTGCCCCATGCTACAGTGACGCGGCCACCCCACCCAGGGAGCCGCGTAGTAGCGGCTCCTGGAGAGTCTACCTTCGAGACCCAGCTCGAAGAAATGGCTTCCTGAAACGGAACCCCTCGAGCTGCGGCCTGGCGCCTCCCTTTCCCACAATCCCAGCCTCCCATTAAGCCTCTCCACTGCTTCCCTGGACCTAACCAACACCCCGCTCCCCCCCCCCCCAGCCCCGTGTTCCTTCGCATTCCAGCGCTGGGCTTGGTGCTAACTGGGGCGGCTCGCTGTGCTCTGTACCCCAGTCCGCGGGTCAGACGGACAGCGGCTTCAGTCCGAGGGTCTGGCGTCTCCATCTTCTTTAATCTTTATCAAACCCAGGCTCCTGGTTTAAGCCCCAACGGTGCCTTCCCTGGGCAGGCTGTCCTGGAGGGGAGCCCTGGAGGCAGCCAGCGCTGCCTGTTTGCTCACGGATCTTAGAGGAGTTTGCCTAACTGCTCTCTGCCTCGCATTCCTTGTCTGTAAAGCAGGGGGATGACAGGACCTCGCCAACGCAGGGAGCGAGCTCACGGACCCCACGGAAGGCTCCGCGGCGGCGCCCCTGGCTGTCCCAGACCAGGCATCCGCGGAGGCCTGGTCTCCAGTCTGTTTGTCTGATTTTGAGCATAAGAGCCTGCGGGAAAGCGGGGGGTACTCCCGTCTTGTAGAAACAAGGAGAGAGACCCTGAGAAGTCAGAGTGCTCACTCTAGACCCTGCGGCTGGGGATTCGGGACGCCAGGATTCCACCTGGACCCTCCCAGCCGGCCCGGGTCTGAGCTGCCCTCCCCTCCCTCCCCTTGCCAGGCCTTCAACGTCATCAATGGGGGCTCGCACGCCGGCAACAAGCTGGCCATGCAGGAGTTCATGATCCTGCCCGTGGGGGCCGGCTCCTTCAAGGAAGCCATGCGCATTGGCGCTGAGGTGTACCACCACCTCAAGGGGGTCATCAAGGCCAAGTACGGGAAGGATGCCACCAACGTGGGGGACGAGGGCGGCTTCGCACCCAACATTCTGGAGAACCATGAGGGTCAGTGTGAGCGCTCTGAGGGGCAGAGCCCCCGCGTCCCCGTGGAGGAGGGGCTGCAGGGACCACGAGCCCCGGACGCTCAGGTCCCCTGTTGCCCCTCCCCCAGCCCTGGAGCTGCTGAAGACGGCCATCCAGGCGGCCGGCTACCCCGACAAGGTGGTCATCGGCATGGACGTGGCAGCGTCCGAGTTCTATCGTAACGGGAAGTACGACCTCGACTTCAAGTCCCCCGACGACCCTGCGCGGCACATCACTGGGGAGAAGCTGGGGGAGCTGTACAAGAACTTCATTAAGAACTATCCTGGTGAGACCCCACGCCGCGCTGTCGCTCCTGCCCAGGACCCCGGCACCGGCCCAGCACGGGGACTGGGGCGCGTCCACGGCGCCGAAATCCCATCTGGACTCTCCCGGCCTGTTGCCCCGTGAGGCCCCTCCGGGCTTTAACTGGCTCTCCCCCCCACCCCCCAGTGGTCTCCATCGAGGACCCCTTTGACCAGGATGACTGGGCCACCTGGACCTCATTCCTCTCGGGGGTTAACATCCAGATCGTGGGGGATGACCTCACAGTCACCAACCCTAAGAGGATCGCGCAGGCCGTAGAGAAGAAGGCCTGCAACTGCCTGCTGCTGAAGGTCAACCAGATCGGCTCCGTGACTGAGTCCATCCAGGCGTGAGTGCCTCCCGGCCCCCGGGTGGCCGCAGCCTCCCTCGGCCCTGGCTCTGCCTGTCCAGCCGCGTCTGACGCCCCCAGCTCCTGCCCCTTCCCACCCTCCCAGCCCCAGAGCTTTGCCCCAGCAACCCTGCCGTGCCCTACCATCAGCCCGCGGGGTTCCTCCCCCAGATCCTGCCCTTCCTCCTCACCAGTATCTCAGGAGCTCACGCTCGAAATCGAGATTCTCCCCTTCTCTCCTGCTTCCCAAAGAACTTAGTCATTCCCTCCCCGCCAAGAGCCCGCAGCCCCAAACCGAAGGGCAGAGCGCCCCCCCCCCCCCATGCCCTGGGCTTTCCCTCTGAGGCCTTGATTGATCTTACTGAGTGTCCTCCCCGCCCAGCTGCAAGCTGGCTCAGTCTAACGGCTGGGGGGTGATGGTGAGCCACCGCTCCGGGGAGACCGAGGACACGTTCATCGCCGACCTCGTCGTGGGGCTCTGCACGGGGCAGGTACTCACGGCTCCCAAGTGTCTGATGGGTCTTCTTGGGGTCCCCGGATTCCTGCCCGGGTTGGAGGCCCCGCAGGCCGCTCCCACCACCAGCCTCGTGCAAGCCTGGGAACCCCCCTTTCCTCCTCAGATCAAGACGGGTGCCCCCTGCCGCTCAGAGCGTCTGGCCAAGTACAACCAGCTCATGAGGTATGGGGGGGGCGCAGCGGGCCCGGATGTGGGGGGCCTGGGCCGGTGGGTTTGGGAGGCACAGCTCTGACTTGGCCTGCCTTCCAGGATCGAGGAGGCTCTCGGGGACAAGGCTGTCTTTGCCGGACGCAAATTCCGCAACCCGAAGGCCAAGTGAGAAGCTGCAGGCCCCGAGCCCCGCCCCGGGACCCATCCAGGCCTTCAAGCCTTTCCCCGCGGAAATAAACGCTGGTGGCAAGCAAGACAGTGGCCTGCTCCTTGGTGGGGCGGAGGGGATGCTGGTCTCTGGGTTGGCCACGACAGGAGGTGGAGAGGAGGGGCAGGGAGGGAGGAACACGCGGGTGACCCGCCCGGACCCGGAGGAAGGGGAGGGACGGGCTCACACTTTGGAAGGAGGCTGGGGGGAGCAGGGCGGGGGCCGGGGGTCTGAGCGCCCCGTGAGGGGAGGCTCCCTCGGATTGGTCTTCTACCAAAGACAGTGTGGGAAACCGAGGCACAGAGCCTCCCTGACCGGAGGGGCCAGGAGCCAAAGCTGGGCCCTCCATGGTCAGCAAGTGCGCTCTTTCAATGCGATCTCCTGTAAACCTCACCCAGGACGGTGGCGGTGTCTGGCCAGCACAAGCGTTTTACAGTGTTCGACCTAGAATCCTCTTCCTCCCCAGGACCCACCTTTCTCTGGCTAAACAAACCGGGACATTGGGTCAAACAGTGTTTATTGAACGTAAAGTCATCCCAGCCCCACGGGGAAGAAAATTCCAAGGAAAAAGGGGAATAATACACGTTAAATACCCACCTGCGTGTTCGCACACACACACGCACACACACAAGCACACGCACACGTCCAGGCTCCAACAGTGACGTGTCAAACGCAGGCCCCCAGCCCAAGTGACGCCGTCAGAGGTGGTGCAGGGGGCGGGGGGGGGGCTCCAGGATGGGTTCGAGTAGCAGCAGCCTGTCGCCCCTGCCCCCTGCCCTGCCCTGCCCTGCCCCGGGTAGCCGCGGCACCTAGGAGGTGGGCGGCAACTCTTCCCCGCTCTGGCGCAGCCGCTTCTTGGCCCGGATCTCATTCATGGCCTCTTCAATGGAGCGCGTGTCCCTCTTGTTGGCCACAGGCACTGCGGGGTGGGAGAGGAGTGTGGGGAGGGCCCAGGAGCCCTGCTTCACAGCCGCCCCCCACCGCCCACAGCCCTGTCCTGGCCACCCGCCCCCACGGGGCCTCACCACAGCCGTAGGTCTTGTTGGCCTGCAGCATGTGGGCCGCGTCCTTGGCCGCCCCCTTGCCGATGAGGTGGCTGTACTTGTCCTTATAGTCGCTCGCGGGGCTCACCACCACGGGGCCCTGCTGGGCCGCCTCCTCCTCCTGCCGCTGGGCCAGCTCCTAGGGGTGCAGAGATGAGGCACCAGCGCTTGGGGGCCTGTCCCCAACCCCTCCCGGGGCCGGGCCGCCGGACGGAGCTCACCTTCAACTTCCGTTTCTCCTCGGCCTTCTGGGGGTCCCACTCCTCGCCACGTCGGTAGGAGTCCAGCTCTTCGTCGGAGGGCGCAAACTCCTGCGGACAAAGGAACCACGGGGTCAGGTTCCACACCCACGCTGCATCCGGCCTGTCCCCCTGGGGGGCACAGGCTGAAAAGGAGAGAGCAGGGCAGGCATTTGGGCTTTTCACCTTTTTGAAGATCATGACATAGCGACACTCATCATCTTCCCCGAAGGAGAAGGACGTCAGGCCAGCCACTTCCACCACATCGTGTCTGGGGAGGCCAGAAGGGAGAGTCTGGAGGGCCGCCGGGGCCCAGCACCCACTTCTCAGGGGCCCCCGTGGGCCCGTTCACGCCTCCCCTAGCCCAGAGACACTCACAGGATGCTCCTCTCTATCTTGTTCATCGGCTGGAACTTTTTCTTGACCTGGCCGCTGTCTTGGATGAAATCTGACACCTCTTTCTCCATCTTGGGAGACAGAAGAGGAGGACATGAGCCCACTGCTCCACCCCAGGACCCCTCTCTCAAGCCGGGCCAGCGGGCCTCGCCCCCCACACCTTCCCCAGCCTCCATGCCACTGGCCTCCAGGCTTCTCAGTGCACACATCTGGGAAAACCTGAGATCTCGACCTTCCAACCCTAACTTCTAGGAGTCCTCCCCAAGGCCGCCTCTGCTGCCTCTGCCACCCCAGCGGGCTCACCCTCTTACGGAACTCCGCTTTCTGCTGCCTGTCTTGCTCCTGCAGTTTCTTCAGCCGGGCAGCTTGCTCTGGGGGAGAGAAATGGCAGCATGAGCCCGGGACTGCACCAGGGGTGGGGGTGTCTGCGAGGCCTCACAGGAGGTCCGGCGTGCCCTGGGGGAGCCGGGCAAGTGTTTCTTCCCCAGACGTCCATGCACTCACTCTGTGCCTGGCACAGACACTGGGACGAAGCCTGCCCTTCAAGAGCGCACGCTTTAGTGGGAGTGACAAGGAGGAGAACGATGCTTGACCCCATTTCCCGGCCCCACTGGGGAACCCGGTTCACAAGCATTTATTTCATGCCGACGATGCATGGAGACCTGAGACCGCTGGGGCACTGAGAACAGAGGTAGCCTTGCCCTCCAGGAGCTTCCCATCATGCTGTCTCCGCAGGAAAGGGGAAATTATTGAACTTCCTGTATTCTGTAACACCCCTAATTCTTGCTTCCACCGACAGGAGAACGCTGAAGTGGCTGGTCTGACACCAGGCCTCTTTGAAACTGCAGATACCCAAGGCGAGCTGCGAGGGTGCTCCTCCAGCTCGGGTCTTGGCGCTCCCTCCCCTCTGTCCTGCCACTTGGAATCCCCGGGGCTTCCAGCCCACGTGCAGGGATCAGAGGCCTCCGGCTGCCCCAAACCGCTTTCCGTTTGCCTAACCGCTCGGTACCTGTGCACCTGTGGTCCTCCTCATGCAGACCGAGACCCACTGAGAGTCCGAGCTGTCACTGCCTCCCCTGGGGCCCGAGCACGCTGGGGTCACAGACGCGCTCTAGCGTGTGTTGAGAAGCGACAGCGTGATGCCTCATCTGCCTGCCCAGCGGACTGGGAGCCACTGCAGGCAAGGACCCTGTGCAGTCCCTCCGGGTGGACGCAGCCTGGCGGCTCCCCTCTGTCTCATCTCAGAGCCGTATCACCAGGGCCCCTATATTGACCACTGACTGCTCTCACTGGCCTGCGGGTCTCCCCCTGCGTCTGGGGAGGTGGCCTCCGACTAGGGTTAACAACGAGCCAGAAACAGCGCAGTTCGCCAGTCCCGGCCGGTTTACAACCCCACCGCTTCGGAACCCTGGGACCTCAGGCCGACTGGACTCTGCACCTCGGCTTCCGGGTCCGGCCGCGGCCGCCAAAGCGCCCACGTGCTGCCCGCCCGGAGGCCTCGAACACGCTTCTCTACCCAAAGGGGCAGGCGGCTCCCGCCCGGCTGAAGGCCCAGTCCGCTCCGTACTACGCCCTTCGGGGGCTGTCAAACTCGGGCGTGACCGCTCCGTGCGCGGCCCCTGCCCGCCGGGGCCCCTAGCGCGGCCGCCCCGGTACGCCCCGGGCCGCTCCGGGCCGCTCGAGGAACAGGCCGGGGAGGCGGCGACCACTCGCACGGCCGCGGCACTCTCGTGCCTCCAGCGGGCAGCGCGGCCCTGCAGCACTGGGGACCCGGCGACCGCCCACGAGGGAAGGGCGGCGGGCCCGCGAGAGGGGCCGCGGAGAGCGGTAGGAGGAGCGCAGCCCGGCGGGCCCGGTCACCAATCCGAGGCGCCGAGGGCGGGGTGCGCCCGAGGAAGGTCGGCCAGACGTCTTAGGCGGACCCCGAAAGGGAAGGGGCCAATAGGGGCGAAGAGGCTGCGGACGGGCGTGCCGCGGAGCCAATCGGAAGGCGGCTGGGGTATGGGCCGCCGACACGCCCCCCCAGCCCGCAGGCGGACCCAGGCGCGGGTGGAAGGGGGCTAGAGGCAGCCAGCCAATCAGACCCGGAAAACGGCGGACGGGCGGGCCCGCCGGCGAATTGGAGACAAGGACCGCGGAAGGCCCGTAAGAAAGAGGGCGGGAGGCTGGCGCTGGAGTCCGAGCAGCCAATCACCGGTCGCTGAGGACAGCGGGCGGGCCGGCAGCCCTTTTAGGGACTCCGGGGGTCTCCGTAGGGGCCTGTGAGGGGTCTTTCAAGGTTGAGGAGGCGGCAGCGTCCGAAGGGGTGAGAGTGCGGCCCTGAGAACCGAGCGAGGAGAGGCAGCTGTGGATTTGGGGTCCTCACCTCGGGCCTTGCGCCGAGACTCCTGGTCCCCGAGGCTGGGCGGCTTCTCCATGGAGCTCAGGATGGAGCCCAGCAGGTCCGCCATCTTGGGAGTGACTGCGGAGGGGCGGCGCGTCTTAAAGGGAAGGGCGAGGCGCCTTTAAGGCCGGAAACACGTCTGAGGCGGCACGCTCCGCGCCCGCGGTCCCGCCCCGCCCCGGCCCCGCCCCCGGCGCGCGCAGACAGAGGCGGGAGGCGGGCTGGTGCAGCGGAGTTTAATGGCAGCGCGTGGACACCGAGCCCATGCACACGTAGACGTGCTCGTGGAGCCGGCAGGGCCCCGCCGCGCCGTGCTCGCTCGCGCGGCGCCTTAAATAGACTCTTCACTCTCCTCTGTATGTTACAGTATGTACAGGCCCCTCCCCCGGGCGCGCGGGGCACCCGGCGACCCCGCCGCGCGGCCGCCGAGGGAAGGGACGCCCCGACGCGCGGGGTCGGGCGGGGCGCGCGGCGGGGGAGGGGCCGAGGCGGGCACATTCAGAGACGCGTCCAACGAATAAATAAGGCAAGTCGGGAAGGGCCAAGGCGGGCGCAGGCGGAGGGGGAGCGTGGAGAAGGGGCAGGCGGGGCTCCGGACGTCACGGCGGGAGATGCAGGGAGGCGGGGGCGCGGGTCTGCGGCGCGGGGGACGCGGAAGCGGGGTCGCGACCCATGGGGGAGACCTAGGGACGGGGACAGCTGCCGACAGAGGCTCCCCTCCCCCGGAGAGGCCTCTCCCTGTTGAGACGGCCAGAAGCGGCCCCCAGAGCGCTGGGGAAGGTGGGGCGCAGTCAGGTGGCCAGTCCGGGCTGGGGGAGCCCTTCCAGCTCCTGGTTCTGCTTCAGTTCCCTCATCCTGCAGAGATAAGGGGAAGGAGTCAGGAGACCGGCAGGAGGGCCGCGGGGAGGCTGGCGCGGGCGCAGGCAGGTGCCCTGGGGGACCCCGCCGGGAGAAGGGAGCACCTGTGTCGGCAGCGCCGCAGGAATCTCATGATCTTCCGGGCTGCCTGGTCCTGCTTCTTGGTGAGGAAGGAGCCTCTGGTGGCAGAAGAAAGGATGAGGTGCCGTGGCACACCAGCACCCGCGCCCTCGGCCCCGGGACCCGGCAGGGAGAGGCAGGGGCCGGATGCTGGGCTGGGAGTGGGCGCAGGGCAGCGGGCCTGGGCATTCAGGGCTGCAGACGGCCGTACTTGCTGCGGGCGGGCAGGCTGCCCGGGGGCCGGTGGGGAGGCCCGGGCCGACGGCGGTAGGAGCGGTAGTGCTGCTGGATGAGCACAGCCGCCCTGCGGCTCTGCTGGAAGCGCTTCTGTTCGTAGTAGCTTCGGAACTTGCTCTGGATCAGGATGGCCGCCTGGGTCATCTTCTTATAGAGCGCGAACTGCAGACACGGAGGGGCAGGGGCTGAACTGCAGGAACAGAGGCCCGAACCCCTGCGGGTCACCCCCAGGTTCAGCTGCTGTAAGCCTCTAGTCCACATGCTCGTGGGAAGCTGAATCATCACGGACAACCTCACACCCAGACCTCAGGCCTAATACCTTAAGCGCAATCCAGGTCAGCTTGTGGAGAGAGAAGGGGAGTTAGGGCTTCTGCAGGGCCGCGCGGTGGGGGTGCGTGTGCACCGGGTGCCTGCGGGAGACCCAGCTCTCACCTGCTTGTACTTCCGGTAGCAGCGCTGGATCACAGCCGCCGCCACCTCCTGCTGCTCCTTCAGCCTCCGGCCCTGGAGCAAGACAAGGGAGTCAGCTCCGGCACCGGGGCCCCCAATGGTCACCTGACCTGTCCTGCCACTGGCCGAGAGCCCAGTCTCCCCCCGACTCGGACTGCTGTCACGCACACCCTGGGACCCCCTGGCCCTCTGACCTTGTACTTTCGGAAGGCCGTCTGGATGACGCGTGCGGCCTCGTACAGTTCCCGCTGCTCGTGATCCGACAGTGTCAGCAGGGCGAAATCACTCTCCATCTTGCCGCTGGCCGAGGCAGACAGGAACTCTGCCCAGGACGGGGCTGAAGGGACAGCTGGGCGCCCACGCTCAAAGGACAGTTCGCTGTAGGGGAACAGGGAGAGGGAGGTTACGGAAAGGGAACCACTGCGAAGGCAGAGCTTGGGCGACGGCGTCGAGAGGGAGTTGGGAGCTCCCCAGCCGGTTCCGTCTTTCCTCAAAGGCCCTGGCACCGGAGCTGCAGTGGAGCTCTGGCTACGGGAAAGGCTCCTTCCCTGCTCCCATCCGCCCTGGACAGGTCTAGATGCTCTCTCCTGGGCTGGTCACCTCGGGGGGCCTGAGCTGGGGAAATGGTCCACATTCTCCAGGTAGCTGGCCAGCCAGGACATGGTCTCGCTGAGCCCCAGGGCCCCTGTCCGCTCCCTCAGGGGCGCTCCGGCCTCAGGCAGCCCCACGAAGTCCTCTCGTTTTATCCGCTCTGGCGTGGCTTCGATGATCTGCTTGGCCAGTGAGATCATGTCCACCTGCATGAAGGAGAAGCTGCTGAGTCCCTAACCGCCCCCACTGCCAGGTGCTCCCGCCTAGCCACAGCTGTAGCCAACGTCCACCTCCTGTCACTCCCATTGCCACCAGAGCCTGAGGCCTCAAAGGTGGCTGTCCCGGCTCCCCACTTCGCAGATTTTTGCATTTATGCTCCCTGGGCTCCCGTGTGGGTGCATGGTGGCCCTCAGTGTGGAGACGTCATGGAGAACAGGACAGGAAGGCCCTGCTCCAGACGGGGATGCAGGAACTGAGCAGACGGAGCCCCCGGCCTTCCAGGCTGACTACCCACTGTCCCCCGCCCAGGGGCCTGCTCCCGGGCAGCCCCCCCAGCATGCCCTCCCCACGGGCTTGGCCAGGCCCACAACCCCAGGCCCTGGAGGCCTCCTCCACGGGCCCGTGCACTGCTCTGGCTACACGCAGCGCGGTTCCCTGTGCTGTTCTTGAAGCTGTCTCGGACTTTGGCAGCCTCTCTGGGGAAGGCACATCCCGGGTTTGAGCAGCCCAGGTGCTGCCAACCCTCAGGGTCCTCGCCATTCTGCTGTCAACCCGTGCTGCCCTCCCTGCTCCTCTCTCCGTCGCGCTGCCCCGCATCCCCGAAGACCCTGTGTCTTTGCAGAGCAGCAGGGGCTGCTCCCCAGGATTTTTAACTTCTGAGGCCTCGAGACTTCGGAGTCACAAGCTCTGAGTGGCACTAAGCAAAGGGTTCCTGTGCCCATCCCCCAAACAAGGGCGGCCGGTCCCTCCTTCCCAGCTGAAGCCAGACACTGCTTCTGCTCTGCCGGATGCTCGGTGTCTGCGCCGCAATCCCCCCATCCCGCACCCCTCACAGCTCTGTCCATCTGCGGACGGGTGGCGTACCGGGATCACGTCCACGGCCGGTGGGCCGTCTGCTTCCTCGGGGGCAGCCCCACCTTCTTGGGCTGCTGGAAGAGGAGGCGGGGAGGGGGCTGGCCTGTGGGGGTTGGTGGCTTCACAGTCCATGAGGAACAGGGGGATCTCAGGGCCACCGGTGGAGAGCTGGCCAGGGACAGTTTCAGAGGCCGGCAGAGGACTACCATCCGGGGCGCTGGAGTAGGCAGACGTGACGGAGAAGGTGCCCTCCGACAGCTCCGAGGGCGAGGAGACGCTGCTCAGCCCTGTGGGGGGAGGGGGAAGCCAGGGTAGGGGGCGCCCGACCGTCCTCCTCCCACCCGCAGCCTCGTCTTAGAGAGACCAGAGACGGGCCTCACCAGTGTCAGAACTGGAGGAGGGTGGCGACAGGGCTAGCGGGGGCTCGGCTGAGGCTTCCTGTCTCTGCAGTTCCTCCAGGCAGCGGGCGAGGCGCACGTGACCCCGGGAGTGCGCCACGGACAGGGGCAGCCGGCCCAGGGAGTCAGGAATGCTCAGCGCCTGCCGGTTCCAGCGGAAGAGGAGCACCGCGGCTTCCAGGTGGCCCAGGGCACAGGCCCACATCTGCGAGAGGATGGGGGGCAGGAGGTGAGGCCTGGGGCCTCCCTGGCTGGGTCTCCGCTGAAAGACCCATCCCCAGGCAGCACCCGACATGCGCTCACCAGCGGGGTACAGGAGAAGTGGTCCACGTTGAGCGGGTCAGCCTCTTGCTCCAAATCCAAACTCCCTGTCCCCACACTCCTGGAGGATTTGGGACAGGGACACCAGAGCCTGGTCAGGGTAAGGGCAGGTGCCGTGGGAGCATGCTGTCCAGAAGCACCAACATGGGTGGGGGGTGCTTGCAGAGACACAGGACAGGAAGAGCTCCAAAACTCAGCGTCCCAAGTCAGCGGGGGGGGGGGGGGGGGGGGGCGCAGTGTTGAAATTCCCGGAGTGTGCATCCTCTCCCGGCCCTTCTAACTACAGCGACCGCAGCTCCCTCTTGGCAGAGCTCCAGGTGGTCTGGGCCCTCCCGGGTCCCCGGCCCTGGTCGCCTCCCCACGGCCCTGCTCACCGCCACTGGCTCAGCGTCTCGATGAGGCGTGCGTAGCCCTGGGCAGCGGCCAGGTGCAGGAGGCTCATGCCGCGGAAAGGGCTCCCGTGTGCCAGGCGCTCAGGGCCCCTCTGGGTGGAACGTGGGATCATGCTCTCTACCAGGACCACCACCCGAGCCTCGAAGCCGGGCCCCTGGCCTTCATCCTGTGGAGAAGACCCCCTTAGGCAGGACCTGAGCATCCTGCCCCTGTCTTGCATGGCCTTGGCCGCCCCCACCCGTCCTCTCCCCTCCCCGTCCAGGCTCCCACCACCCAGGCCTCCCACTCGGGCTCCTGACATCCCCCGTGCCGTGGCTCGCTTCCTCCAGGAGCTCCGGCAGCCAGACCTCACACGGCCTTGCCTGTGTGCACCCTTCACGCCGGCTGCGGTCAGTGCCATGCCTGCAGATGGCCCGGCCACGTCCTCAGAGACCCGGGCCCACAGGCTCCCTCTCCCCTCCCCCACCAGCACCTTCACCCCCACCCGCTTCGCATCAGAAATAGTCTGTCGTCTGCAGCCTGTCATGCCAAGAGGGCGCCCAGAATAGCCGCTCCTGCCACGGGGTGACGTCAGGGAGGAGGCGGCTGGGGACAGGAGGGACAAGCGAGTCCCACAGCAGAGCCGTTTGCTCCAGGGGGACCCTCCTCGGCTTCCCGCCCAGACCTCCCTCCCCACGGAGGTACCTGGATCGGAGGCGCGTCAGGACCGCGGCAGGGAGCCTGCCCGGCTGCTGCCATGTCCGCCATCCGCTTCTCCATCTGCTCCAGCCGCTCCAGAATGGACATTCGGAACTGGTTGTCTGAGGGGAAGAGGTACAGGAGGCTGAGTGGCGGGCGGGCGCAGGGGATGCCTGCACCACCACGGCTGGACCCAGGAGGTGAAGATGTGGTGCCACAGTCGTTCCTCTTCCCCAGAACAACAGCCCCTGGGCCCCTCGCCGGCGTAGAGCCCAGCCAGGATGCAGGCCTGAAACAAGGACCTTTAGCGCTATCCGCCGACCAGGAACCGGAGTCCAGAAGCAAAACCCCGTTCTTCAAGACACGGACGGGGCAGGGGTCCCAGCGTGCGGCCCTAGCTGCCCCAGATCGCTCACGCGTTCACACGCTCACATGCGCACACACCCAGCCTCCAGGTGAGCCCTCCGTCCGCTCTCCCTGCCCCAGAGCGATCTCTGTCCCCTGCGCTGCGCTGAAGGACTCCGGGGCCCCTCCTGTCTGTCGTCCACTGCCCAAGTGAGCTCGGGGCTTGTGATTTAAGAAGCACCACCCCCTCCTCCCGGCCCCCCGCAGCTGTCCACGGAGAGCATGGCGGGGCCTGGAGGTGACAAAGATGGATCGCCACGTCCATCCCTCCTCTTCCTCCCCCACCCGGGCGCAAGAACGCAAGCGCGCGCCCACACGCACACCCCAAGCCATATCTGTTCCCTCCTGAGATCACGTGAGGACGAGGAGGGAAGGCGGGAGGGCATCGGAGCCACAGGAAAACCGGCACCAAACGGGGTGGAGGTTGGAGATGTCCTGCTTGAGAGGCAGGACAGAAAGGGCTCAGAGCCTGGAGCTGACAGCGGGGAGGAAGGTGGCCGGCGAGGTAAAGGGCAGAAGGGACAGGAGAGCAGGGAGATGTGGCAAACGAGCACAGGGAAGGAGGGGGGCAGGTGAGGATGTGGGGCACAGGGAAGCGCGGGGAGGGAGGAGACCCCGGGTTGGGGGGAGACGGGGGGGGGGGGGGGGGGGCAGGGCTTTGGCAGGGGTCCCCCAAGGCTGAGACAGCAGGGGCAACGGCCCCTGAGGCAAAGCAGTCCTGCGATGGAGGGGGGCGGCAGGCAAGCGCGGCAGGGGTGGTGGCGCAACTGAGAGAAACCCAGAGAAGGGGGACCCCCGGCTGAACGCAGGGGCTGCGGGGACACTGCACTGAGAGCCACAGGAGGGAGAACCAGGACAGGAACACACAGGTCTCTGCGTAAGTATGTGTGTGTGCACGTGCGTGTTTCTATAGGAAAGCGTGTTAAAGCATATTAAAGGTGAACATCACAAAGCAGTGACGCGGTCTTCTGCTTCGTGCCTGTTACCCCAGATTTCTTATCGCAAACACCTACCTCAAAGGCAGAGGCAGAAACAGAAAGGAAGTTGAAATCCTGTGCCCTAGTACACGCGCCAGCTTGTGCACACGGACCCCCACGCACACTGCTCCAGACCCCGTTCCCGCTCCCACCTCCTGGCCTGGCCTGGCTCCGTCCCATCTCTGGGGCAGAGAGGACAGGCCAAGAGCTGGGACAGAGATGGCTCCAGGATTCTCAGGGGAGGGGACGGGAGGGACGGTGGCTGCTACCTTTAGAAGTATGAAGCGGGAGCTGGGAAAAGGCCAGAGTCCCAGGGAGTCTCCGAGTTCGCCCCTCTGAAATCTTGGGCCCCACACGGGTACTCACCGTCCAATGATAACCAGTCAAGCTGAGTGCTAGGCAGTGACAGGAACCGGCGGGCTCGATACTCAAAGAGCACAGAGGCAGAAAGGGGCCCCTCTCGGCCTGCCACCTGCAGAGACACCAGCCCCACCTCATGGGCTGGGGGGGACAGGGTCAGCGACACAGGCTCTCTCCCTGGCTCCTTCTGAGAGCCGCACACGACCGTTTCACAGCTGGCTCTGCTGCACCCTTGCTGGAGGCAGGGATGCCCCTGGCTGATGTGGCCTTGGTGCCACCTGGGGCCAGATTCCCATCACTCAAGAACTTAGCACCTGCTGTGGGCTGGGCCCGGGGTGCCTGGGATTGTAGACCCTGCGGCTAAGTCCGTGCCCGGGCCTGGGGGCTGAGGGTCCACAGATGCCCCCGCTCAGGAAGCAGCCGGATCCCCCAAGGTCTGGGGCAGGGTCATGAGCCCATTACCAAGATCGGGGGGAGAGAAGCAGCCGCTCACCAGCAGGGTCCAGTGAGAGCTGTGTCTGGGCTCTCCATGTCTACAGCCTTGAAACCACCAGGCCCCGGTCCTCAGACTACAGGCTGAGAGGAGTCCCAGCACCCAGCCTCCCTGGTCTCCCCCTGCCCTTCATGCACCCCTGGACCGGGCTGTCGCGATGGGGCACGCTTACAGACAGCCCATCCGTCACCCTGTCACTCTGGTGGTCCCTGCGGTCGCAGTGCAGGGAAGGAGCAAAGCCGGGGGCAGAAGAGCAGGCGAGCCCTGGCGATGATCTCTAGACCATGCTGTCCAATAGAGCTTGCCTCCATGACGGGAATGTTCTGGATCGGCACTGTCTAGCAGGGTACCATGAAGCCACGTGTGGCTACTGAACCTTCAACATGTGTTTGCTGTGTTGGAGGGGCTGAATCTCACGTTTTCATTCATTCTACTGAATTTCCATGGGCCCGCATGGCCAACCCTACCGTACTGGACAGTCCAGGTCTAGAAGGCAATGTCCTTTACTCCAAGACTGATCAAGGGAGACCAACATGTCTCCCTTTTCATGCTCTGAGACCTCCCTGCACTGGACCCAGAAACCGACTCCAACCAGCCAGAGGGCCTGGAGGGACAGCAGAGGGGAGGCCTGCCGGCTCAAATGCCTGACCTCCCAGGAGGGAGGCCGCGGACCTGAGAAAGATTTCTCCAAGGCTGCCAGTCTGCTCAGGACTAGATTGCTTACGCCAGAGCCTAGACTTCTGACACACAGCCGATTCCTGTGCCTGTAGGGGAGCATGGGGCTCCCCTGCCCGCGAGTCAGCCCCTCCCCTGGGCACTCCCCATCCCCGTACCAGGACAGTAGCAGCGTAAGACCCCAGGCTGGACAAGCGAGGCCGGCACAGCGATGTGATCGAAGACACAGGAGTAGTGCTCGGCGGCCTCTGTCCAGGGGCCTGTGATGAGCACCTTGACGCCACCCTGCAGAGACAAAGCCCAGAGTCCTGTGACTGGAGCTCAGCTGGGCGTTCATTCACTCGTTCATTCATCCTGACTTCAGACCCCGAGGGAGCATCTGTGGTGCAGCAGGCCCTGTGCTAGATTCTGGGGTACATGGATGGGGCAGGACCCAGAAGGGTGAGGTCAGCTAGCCTGGCCCCTCCTCCCAGCACTCCTGCCAGGAACAGAGAACTAACTGCTTCCCCCAAGGCTATCAGCTGATTGGCAGACAGCAGTCATAGGCCAAAGCCCTTGCCTTGGGTTCCCACTGTCCTCCCACCGAGGCTCCTCCTCTCGCTCTCTGGGGCAGCAGAGAGCAGAACTTCACGCAGGAGACAGAACTTCAGCTTCCCCAAGTCCACATCGAGGGCACTTGGGGACTCACGGCCACACCCAGCATGTGGGGGGGGGCGGGGGGCACGGGGCAGGGGAGAGGCTTCCTGGAGAGACAAGGGAAGCGGCTACGCTCTGCTCTGCCTATAGACACAGGTGGGATGAGAGCAAAGCTGCCATGCAGACAGGGACAAGCAGGTGGCAGCGCTGGTGAGCGGGACAGAGGAGGGGCTGGGGCCAGAGGCTCACCTCTGGGTAGGACCACTCTGGGGAGAAGTCCGTGATGGTGCTAAGAGCAGGAGAGAGCTGGGTGGCTGGGGCAGGGGCGCCTGAAGCCTCGTCGCTGATGAGCTCCCCCATGAGGTCTGGGAATGATGCAAGACTGAAGGGCTCCAGGTCGCTGGCCCCAGCAGCGACTCCAAACAAGGCCTCCCCTCTACCTCCCCTGCCTGCCGGCTCCAGGGGAGCAGGTGAAGGAGGTGGTGAAGGAGGGGGTGAAGGTGCGGGTGGGGTGGCCCCCTGGGCCTTGAGCTCCTCCCCACTGCCATCGTCTTGAATGAAGAAGCGGTTTCCTCTTCTCCCACCTGCTCCAGGCGGAGGAGGGGGACCCCGAGCAGCTGCCTGGGGCTCCAGGGCAGCGGCGGGCTCTAGGGCAGGGCAGGGGGTGTGGGCAGCCTCTGCCTCTGGGAAGTCTGGGCTCACCCCCTGCCCCCCTCCGTACGTCTGGCCCCTCTGGGGGCTGTTGAGAAAACGATCCGGGTCAAAGGCAGGGCTGGGAGGAGCCGGCGGGGCAGAGGCCTCAGAGCCTACAACCACAGCCAAGCTCATGGGAGGCCTAGGATCCGCCTGGGGAGCCAAGTGCCTGGCGGGCGTCAAGCCCCCGGTCCGCTGCTCCAGTCCCGTCAGGAGGAGGATGGCGGTGCCTCCTCTCGATGAACCCCCTCGAGAGGTGGGAGGGCTAGGTCTGATCTCTAGAGGTTCTGCAAAGCCGGAGGAAGAGGAGGAGGAGGAGGAGGAAGAGGAAGGGGAAGTATGTGCCTTGGGGAGCTCCGGAGGAAGAGGGGCTATCAGTGGAGGGGGCTCAGTGGGATGGGCGACCGAGGTCAGGGTTAACGCTCGGGGCTCCACTTTCGGAGAAATGATGCGGTGTTTCGTGCTGCTGCATTTGTGGGTGAGGCTTCCGGAACCTGCAGTGGAAAAGGCCGGGAGGACCGAGGTTCTCCACGGCCCAACCATCCCTTCCCAGCTTCCCAGCACTGGGCCCTGCACGGGAGGTGTACTACCGGCTGTGGCCACTGGGAGGCAGGAGCGGTTGTGCCCTGTGCCCCCAGCCCGCCCCGCCCCCCCGCCCCCCCCCCCCCCAGTTAAACAGGACAGCAGGGGCTCTGGGGGGTGAAGTTAGAGAAACAGGTAAAGGCCTGTAGGACAAGCACACAGCAAAGGGAGCACCAGCGAGAGATAAAGCTAAGTCTGGGCGTCAACGCTCAGGCTGTTGTGGCCGGGAGCTGCAAGTGCAGCAGACGGATGGCGTCCAGGTCAGGCCCACGCGCCCAGGACTGGAAGGCCTCTGTGCACCCGCCCCTCGGTCTGGGATATGCAAAAGACATACAAACCAGCATGCAAATCCTGGCAGGACGGAGGGGCCGGAAGCGCCCTGCAGCCACGTGGGAGCACAGCCCCAGGATCAGGGGTCACTCACCGAGGCCCCCGCTGCACAGGCAGGCATGGGTTCGCGGCGCAGGCTTGGTGGGGTGCGTGTCTAGGATCTGCTGCACCAGCTGCTCCACAGAGAACTCCTCCGTCCCGTTCCCGCAGCTCCACTTGATGCCATGAACTGGAAGACCGTTTTGGGGGGGGGTGTGCTGGGGGACCCGAGCACCAGGGACTTCCGGCCAGCAGCCTCACAGCTCACCAACGTCCTCCAGCCCTTCTCCGTGACTGGAAGACCTCAGGACACGCCAGAAATCCTCATGTCCCCTCCGGGAAGCACCTCCCGGCTCAAGTGAGCCGCTCACCCCACGCTGCTGGGCATAGAGCCCTTCTGCCCCCAACGGCCTGCCCCCCCCCCGCCCCCCTGGGAGCCCCTTACACATGGGCTTCAGCTGCCCCAGCAGCTCCTCCCGGGACCACTTCAGCCACTCGCGCCGGTCGCTGCTGATGGAACAGAAGATGGGGCTGCAGCCCTTCCCGCAGTCCTCCAGGGCCGGCACGTTCAGGTAGTGCACGAGCACGATGTCAGGGTTCTGCAACACAGGGGCACACACAGGCCACTGTGGGGTCCCCACTCTCTTCCCAGGCGGCTCCCCCCGACCCCCAGACCCGGCACCCTCCATCCTCCAGCCGCCCTCCCATTTCCCGGGCTCCTCCTCCCACTCAGAACCCAGTGGCCCTCGGTCCATCTCCCCAGCCCCCAGCCCCCTCACCTGCAGGAGCCAGTAGCAGCGTCGGTGGAATGTGGGGACGATGGAAGAGTGAACGTAGCAGCCGTAGAGACACTGCCAGGAGACAGGCTGGCTGGGGGAGGGCCCGTCTGCTCCCCAACTCTTCCTCCGCTCAGTCCCCTCCCAGGAAGCCCCGTCTTCCCACCAGCGCCTCTTCCGCCCTCGCCACCCCCACCCGCCCCATCCTGGGAGGAGGGAAGAGTGGGGCCGGGGCCTTGTAAGGGCCAGACCTGACAGGTGGGAGGGACTGTCGCGAGGTCGGAGAGCAGGGCACATTGGAGATGAGGAGCAGTGATTCGGGGGAGGAAACCCCCGTGCTCAGGGGTCAGCACTTGAACCCCTGAGGGAAAGGGGCCTGGGCGGCCCTGGGAGTATCCCAAGTCCTGGAGAGCTGGCTGGTCCAAGGGAGGCGGCACATGGCTGAGGCACCCCGAGGGCTGAGCCATGGGAGACAGAAGGGAGGAGCGGCCGGTGGGGGGGGCAGAGCCCCTCTGAGGACAGAGGAGAGCGGCCGCCTCACCTCCATGCCCTGGACCTTTAGCTTCATGTGGTCTTCACGCGTGGTCTTCCCGTCCCTCCGCTTCTTCCACAAGTAGCCGTCCTTCCGGTACTTCACCTTCTTGCGATTGTACAGGATGATGGAGCCGTTCCGAGGCCTGGCAAGGGGAGGGCTGGCCTGAGTCCCACAGCGGGAATCCCGGGCCGGCCGCTGTCCGCCTTCACAGACCCGCTCACCTTGTCTTTGGGGCACAGGACAGCCACTCGTCATGCTTCTCAAAGGTGATCAAGTAGGATGCGATCTCCTGTAGGATGAGGGGCGTTCAGCTGGGGGTCCCCGGCGTAGAGGCTGGGGCAGGTCCCCCTGCTCCTCTGAGCTCCAGGGGCTAGTGGAGGCTCCCAGCGAGGACTACTGCCCTCCTGGGTCCCAGGCTCCATCTCAAACCTGAGTCTAGTCTCCTTCCCTCCCTCTCAACCACAGCAGTCCCAATCCTCCATCCTCGGGGCATGTGATTTTGCTTTCCAAATCCCATTTTTGTGCCACTTCCTGGTTCTGAAAACCTCAGTGGCTTGACACCGCTAGGAATTCCGAATTCCTCAGCCTGAGTCCAAGCTTCTCCCAGACCAGGGACAAAGCCAGCACCAGCTCCTGCCATTTACCCTTATTCCACCTGCCTGACCAGCCGCGGATTCTTCTCTGATTGTGTCCTGAGCTGCGAGCTCCTCCGTGTTCGTGGCCCCCAGGCCTGCATGCCTTGCACTCATTCCTCTCAGCCTGGACACCCTAGTCATCCCACAGACCACATCCCTTCCCGGATCCCCACTGAGCCCGGCTCCCTGCCCCGGCCCTTCCTGCATCTGCGACAATCACACCCACATGTGCTTCTTGCTGACGGTTGTCATCTAACGAAATACTTAAGCCAACGATGACTGGGCGCCTAGGACACACAAAGCATCGTGTGTGTCTGTGTGTGTGTGTCGGGGCGCACGGAAGGTGTGTAACACGAACACCGTGCCTCCGCAAGGAGCCAACATCAGTGGTGGTTAAAAGCAGAGGCTGCAGGCTTCCCTGAACCACACGAGGGAGATGAGACCGTTTCCTCCTGCCAGCACAGGGGGAGCAACAAGGTCTGCTCCATAGGGTCGCTGAAGGACGGAGCGAGCTAACTCAGGTCGGGGACTTGGCACAGCACTAAGCTTGGGAAAACTATTCTGTTGCTGCTGCTATCACTTTGACCCAGGCGGATGCGCCCGTGATGAGTGCCTACAAGATGAGGTCCCTACACCCCTTCCGTGACCCCCAAAGAGCTTAGGGCAGCGCTCTGCACTTAGGAAGACACCCATTCACCCTCCTCCAGCCCACGTTGCCAGGCCCTACGCCCCAAGGCTCCCTGGAAAACCTCATTTGTATTCCAGCGAAGCCGCTCTGGGGGCAGCAGCGGACAGCGAGGAAGACACTCCAGCAGCTTCTTAGGGAGAAAGATCTTCAGGCGGTGGCTGTTCTCTAGAGACAACCAGAAGGGAGGGCGCAGTGTGTTGCCTCTGACACCGGCAGCAGCCCAGGGCGAAGGGCTGAATCCAAAGCACAGGGTGGGGCGGGGGCAGGGAGGATGGGCCTGGAGCAGGGACCCAAGAATTTGAGGGTCACCATAGGCAGAAGAAAGAACGGCTGAGAACCTGGGCTGTGAACTCACCGGCAACCTCGGTGGTGTCCTTGGTATTCATGGTGAGGGCTCCAGGGGGCAAGGTCACCCCCGGCCTGAGGGGCCGGGGGGAGGGGGAGTCTGTGCTGGGAAGGGAGAGAACAAGGTCATGGCAGAAGCCCCCCCCCCCACTGACCCAGGATAATAAGACTGAACTGGGAAAAGGGGGAAAAACTGGGTTGTGATGTCCGAGAAAGATGAGGAGGCAGGGGGAAGGGGTCAGAATGAGATGTGAGTAGAGCTGGGCATGGAGGAGAGGGAGAACCCAGACCCGGGTGCCAGGACGTGCCTGGGCACCTGGTCGTTGGAGATCGGGTCAGCAAAGGGGAGCCTGGATGCTGGGGGGAGGGCAGGAGATCTAAGTCTGCTGGAGGGCTGGGCCTTACAAGACACACCCTGGGTTCCTCCCCAATTTGATATTTGCGGAGGGAAGGGCAGATCTGACGACCGGTCGCAACCTCCTCCCCGTTCTCCAGGTTGGTCACGGCTCGGCCGAATCTGGGCCGGGTACCCAGGTCCCGGCTTCCCACCCCCAGGACAGCCCATCCTCCACCGGAGGCTCACAGCCCTCCGCACCCCTCCCCCACCAGCGCTCTGCCCAAACGCCTCCGCTTCCCCGGCCTCCGGGCCCAGCGTACCCCATCCACACTCCGGCTCCAGCCCGAGCCCCCACCCTCCCGCGGGAGCAGATGGGAGCAGGAGGATGCTCTCTGCGCGGGCTCCGGGCGCCGGGCTCCGCCAGGTGTCCGCGGTGGTGGGGGAGGAAGCCCGTCCGCGCGAGCTGCGCGCAGGGCAGCCGGGTCGGGGTCAGGACTCCGCCCCAGGGCGCAGGTGCGCAGTCCCGGCCCGGCAGGCTGCCAGGCTGCGGAGCGGCCCGGGCGGGGGTCCCCGGAGGAGCCCCGACGTGCGAGGGTCCGCCGCCCGCCCGCACGCAGCAGCGCTCAGGAGACGCCGCGGGACAGAGCCCGCGGGCGCGCGGCGGTGAGGGCCGGGCCGTGCCCGGGACGCGGGGTCCCCGGGCGGTGCGGGCGCCGCAGGTCCGCCGCGGGGCCCTGCGCGTTGCGGCGCCCCCTGCCGCGGAGGAGGAGGACGGGAGCCGGCGTGGGGGCGAGCCGGGAGGAAGGGCGGGGGTCCCCACGCCGCGCGCCCGCGACCGGGCCCGGAGCGGCGCCCCCTGGCGCGGGGGCGGAGAGGCGGGCGAGAGGCCCCGGCTCTTACCTCCCGGGGTCCCGCGGGTGACGGCGGCAGCGGCCATTCTACCCCACACCAGCCCCCCCCCCGCGCCGGCTGACAGCAGCGTCCGACGTCACTGCGCACGGGGCGGGGCCTCCCCGTCAAGGGGATTGCAGGGGGGCGGGTGCAACCGGGCAGCCCGGGGCGGCGGCCGCGTGGGTGGTTGGGGGTGGTGCGGGGCGGCACGCCGGGGACAGGCTTCCGGGGTCCAGGGGTGTCGGGGACCCCGCGGCTCGGCTGGACCCAGCCCGACTTCGCTTTAGCTGCGTCCTGGAGGAGTGGACGGCGGCCTCCCTCCCCGCAAGCCTCTCCATCACGGCTCCCCGGGCAGAGACACTCCGGGCTCGGCTTGCTTGCTTTTTAATGCCAGGACAGAGAGGGGGCACAGGGCCCGGGATCCGGCCTGGGGGCTGGGGGCGGGCAGCCGGCCCCGGGAAGCCCCGCGAGGGGCAGGTTCACCAGGGAGGCCGAGGGGGCTGGGGGTGGGGGCAGCTGCGAGACGGTAAGGAGGGGGAAACGCCTCGCTGTCACAAGTCGGGAGCTCCAGGGCCGCCAGCCAGCCTGGGGCCCGCGGGGCGGGGCAGCGGTGGCACGGCGTCCGGCCTCACTCCTCAGACTGCATCTCCATCCCCCAGGGCTTGCAGAGGAGCGTCCTGCTAGCCGCGACTGCGCTGTAGGAGGCCAGGGAGCCCAGCCGCCTGGGGAGGCAAGACCCGCCCTGGGCCAGGGGACTCCAGGGAGACCAGAGCAGCTGTAAGGTTGAGAACGGGAAAGGCTGTCTCTCCGTGTTTCCTAGCCCCCAAGCCCAGGCACCCCGGCCCCTCTGTGCTTTGTTCCTCTCCAGGCCAGCCACCTAGCCTGGCTCCCGCTGTCCCTCCACGCAAGACCAGACAGCCCCCCCACCCCACCGCACCAGGTCCCTCCGCCAGACCTGGGGCCGGCCACTGGTGACAAGTTGGCCGTCTTCCTGTGGATAGGCAGCCCTCTCCTCTTCCAGACCCCGGTACTGGGTGGCACTGGGGACTCCACCGCGGTCATGGGCAAGAGCCAGGGGCTCAGATGCAGCCCCAGAGCTGCCCCACTGGGCATTTTTCTGTCTGTGGGGACGTGAGGCTTAGGAACGAGGTGCCTGGAGGCCAGGCTTCCGGTGTCTCTACTCCTCATCCCTCTGCCCTAGAATACTTCCTGCTGGGACCCAGGAATGTTATCACTGGACTTCCCCCCTCCCCATCCCCAGCTTCCTGCTCCCCTCAGATGGGAGCAGCCTGCGTCCAGGGACGCACAGGTGACCTGTGGCTGCCCACTACCATCCAGTTACGTGGACAGCTTTCCCGTCTTTGGTGACCCATTTCCACTCCTTGGGGCTCCTGTGGCTTATCCTCCTCCCCCAGGTCCCTCCCTGTCTCCGTACAGCCTCCAGTTCCTTAAGGCTCTCAACTCCTTCCTTAGTTCAAACCCTCCTGCCCCCAAGCCCTGCTGGGCTCCCAGAGCCCGATGTCTCTCTCCTTACTCATTGATGAGTCTTTGTCGCCTCCTTAGATCCTCCAGGTGATAAATGACTTCCCTCACCCGGGCTGGGATGCCCCCAGGTCCCTGCTGCATTCCTGCCAAAGGTGGCCTCCTTCTCTTTCTTCTGCAAAGCACCTCTGGTGGTGGGAGCCCCTCAAGGGGGTACAGGCCAGGCTGGGAGCATCCAGTGGCTCTCTGTGCCCAAGAATGGGGGGAAAACGGGGCCAGAGGGCAGAACTGGGCCTCTCAAAGGAGGGCTTGGACTGAAACAGGGAGTCAGGGGTCTTGGGAAGCCCAGACTGTGGAAACGGGGACTAATGCAAAGAAAGGAGAGCGTGCACTGGTTGGGGGACAGCTGAGGGAAGAGGTGGTAAGGCCAGCTGAGGATAGGGTGGCAGTGGGTACAATTTTAACCAAGGATTGTTTAAGGGCTCAACGTTTGTCATACCTGTAGGGGTGGGGTGTACTGTTCTTCCATCCAGGTGGGGCTGAAAACCACAAAAGGGGAGCTTTGTGCAGAGGACACCCCCATCGGTATTGTTTCTCTGACCACTCTCCCAACCACGTGTCCATCTGGCAGTAGGAGCTGCGGTGGCCATCGGCCAGTGGGCCAGCCGTCCCCAGACAAGGGCTTATTGCTCTAAGGCTTAGTGCAAAACTCTACAACCTTACTTCCCCCTTTTCTTTTCTGTGTCTGCCCACCTGGGCTTTTGGTTAAGGTTCTCCCAGAAGAGGTCTCCGTATCGCTGGGGCATTAGTCCGGGGCTCTGGGAAGGCAAGCCGGGGGGTGCCGATCGGCGGACCACCCTGGAACATCTGAAAGGAGGACAAGGGAGGCTCAGGGCTGGCTCAGCTCACCCCTCACAGCATCCACTCACTCTGGGGATTCAGGGGTCCTGCCTTTCCGTGGGGCCGCACGGCTGTCCGGGCCCTCCGGCCACAGGCTCTCCTAGCCACTGCAGCAGAGGAGGTGGTGAGATCTGATTTGCAAGACGAGACTGGCAGTGTTGGAGCCTGGATCTCGCCAGATCTCAAACATCTAAGCACCCCAACCAGAGACAACCAGAGAACACCACGTTTTGCTGTTAAAGAGGAAGGCCTCAGCTGCTCAGCTGACGTGACGGCAGGTTCCCTCCTGTAGGCTCAAGGCCCCAGCCGAGCAGAACCCTTGTTCACTTCAGCTTTGTGTCCCTAACTCACAGAAACTGCTATCCTTCCGGGTAGCAAGGGGTGTGAGAACAGGGCTCAGCACTTCCGAAGTCCCCACACTGGATGCCAGCTGGTCTCCTGCTCCCCAGGGGAGTGTCCTAGGGCTTGGCCTGGACCATCTGTCTTCTCATCTCCATCTCTCCTTATGGGACCTCACCCAGGCCCATGACTTTACGTACTACTGATATGCTAATGATACCCCAAATCATGTCCTCCCCTGGACTCCAGACCTGCACGCACATCTCCCCCCAGCCTGCTCCACCTCCCGGGAAGGCACCCCAGATGGCCAGAGGCTGGAGCCCACAAACCTGGTTTGCCTCCCTTTCCCTCATCTCCCATATTCAGTTCACCAGCAAGTCGTGTCAGTTCTACATCTAAAATACACCCAGATGTTACTTAAAAATAAAAAATATTTAGGGCGCCTGGGTGGCTTGGTCAGTGAAGTCTCTGCCTTCAGCCTGGGTCATGATCCCAGGGTCCTAGGATCAAATCCTACACCCGGCTCCTTGTTCAGCGGGGAGCCTGCTTTTCTCCTTCTCCCTCCACCTGCCACTCCCCCTGCTTGTGCTCTCTTGTCAAATAAATAAAATCGTCAATAAAATAAAATAATTAAAAAGTAAAGTTTCATTTAAATATAAAAAAGGAGGCGGAGCTCGGCTGGCTTAGTATGTACAGCATGGGATGCGTGATGTTAGGGTTGTGAGTTCAAGCCCCGTGTTGGGCGTGGAGCCTACTCAAAGTAAAAATTTAATGAATAAATAAAATCTTTTAAAAGCTTCAAGTAGGTTTCAAAAAGATGAAATATACAATAAAGTAAAGTAAAATACATCCGATTTGAGCTCTCCTCGCCCGTTCTGCTTTCTCCACCGCTGTTCCGGCTCACCTGCCCCAGCCCGGACTATTAGGGCAAGGGGCTCCCCCTGCTCCCGTTCTCACCCTGCAATCATGTCTGCTGCCCCGAGCAGTGTGAGTAACCCTTTAACCACGGTTGTGTGAAATGACGGACGGGTGGAGGTTTACTTCAAGATAAGCCAAGCAGGAGGCAGCTAGATGGTGGCACAGATGAGCAAACCGTGCCCAGAACCGTGACGTCGGAAGCTCCCAGAACGCGGACGCTGGCTCCAGGATGAGTGTTTCTCTACTTCGCTTTTTGACATTTTTCACAACAAAGAAATCGGGGAGGAAGGAAAAAGCTCTGCTCGTGTTCTCTCCCTGCTGAGAACCTTCCACTGATTTCCACTGTCCTTAGGCTGAAACCCGGACCTTTCCCGGTGGCCGCTGTCTACTCTTCCTGGGTCAGCCATTTTCAGTCTCGCTGGCGGGCTTCCCGGCCCTACAAGATCCCGCGCTTCTCTCTTTCGTGGGGTCCCCCCAGTCTTCCTTCTTCTCCCCTCGACCCCCAGCCTGGGCTCTGGTCGGACCGGCTGATTCTCAGCTGCAGATGCCATCTCAGACTCAGTCCCCAGAGCCGCCTTCCACAGCCGCCCTGTCCAAGTGTCTGCAGAGCGCCCGGGTTCCCAGCACAGGACACTACTTCGTCTCTCCTGACACTCTGAGAAGTCACACTCGTGTTGGGACGTGCCGGCTCCTCCCCCTGAATGCCAGCTCCGTCCATCCGTCCCTTGTCTTTCTAACCCTGGACCCACGCTTGACATCGCGGCCGGGACACCGTCGTTCTGGACGGGACCCCGTCGGCGGGACAGCCGAGGGCGTCGTGCGCCTGCGGAGACCAGGCTTTGAGCCCGAGTCCCTCGTGGGCCACGGCCGTCGGGGGGGTCGCCGGGCGCGCACCTTCCCTCCGTCCCCTCCCCACGGGGTGGGAGGACTCACTTGGCAAAGGGGATGAGCTTGTGTCCGTCGTCCCGCAGGGCCGGCCGTGTGGCCGGACCGGGTCTCCTCGCCGGTGCCGGCAGCATCGCGGGAAAGAGTCGTCCGCGCTGGGCCCGGCGGGGCGGAGGCGGCCGTGAAGCCGTCGGGGGCGGGAGGAGGGTCTGCGGCAGGAAAGAGGGAGGGTCCTCGGGGCGTCTGGGGCGCCACGCGCGATCGGGGGCAGAGCGTGCAGGCGGCGCGGAGAGCGCGGAAGGGGTCGGACGCCCAGAGATGGCCCGGCCACGGGCTCTCCGGAGCGAGCGAGGTCCAGGGACGGCGGGGACGCGGACGGACGGACGGACAGACGGAAGGAGCCGTGCGGCCGCGAGGCGACCGAGGGCGGCTGGCATGTCAGGTGCGAGGCTCGCACCGCGGGGGACCGGGCAGAGCGGGCGCGAGCGGGGAAGGGGAAGGGGCAGGGGCCCCGCGCACCGGGAAGGGCGGGCAGGGGGGCGGCGCGCAGGAAGAGCAGGAGGGGTCCGAGCGGGCGTCCGCGCCCCAGCGGGAAGCTGAGCTCAGGGGTCTCAGCGGGCGCCGCCGCTCTCCGGGGCGCGTGCAGCCGAAGGGAGCGGGACAGCACCCCGCAGCGGGCCTGAGCGACCAGGGCGGCCCGGGGGCCGGGGACCGGGGGCGGGGGGCGGGGTAGGAGGGGATGCGCGGCGGTGAGCGGAGGCCCGGCCTGTGGGGAGAGGGCCCGGGCCTGAGACGGCACCCAGGCTGAGGCGGCGGCCCGCCTACCGGGCAGGGGACCGGGCAGCGGACCGGGCAGCGGACCGGGCAGCGGACCGGCGGCGACCTCTCGGCCCCGGCACCTGAGGTGGTGGCGCGGCGGGTTCTAGAACGCCGGGCGGGCGCGGAGGAGAGACGCGCTGACTGGAGCCCAGGGGCGGAGCCGGCGCGCCGCGCACGCGGGGGCGGGGCCTAGGCGGGGGCTCCCCTGGGCGGGGCGCGACGGGCGGCTCCGCCCCTGGGCGCGCCTCCGACGGCGGCGACGTGCGCGGGGCCGGGGCCGGGTCCCCTCTAGGGCCCGCCCCCTGCCCCCCATCCCCCCCACAACCCCCCGCCCCGGCCCGGCTCCTCGCGCGCCGTAACCCTCCTGGCAGCAAGCGTCCAGCGCGCCTTTCTGCGCCCGCACCCGCTGGGCCCCACAGTGCGAGGGCATTGCCCCTTTAACAGCCGTTCCCGGGGCGCTCCCGGGCTCCAGTTGGGACGGCGCGCGCCCGCCCCCCGCGTGCGCGCGCCCGCCGGTCCCCCGCCCCTCGCTCCCGCCCCAGCTCGCGCTGCCCGGGCGGGCGCCGGCCGCTGGCGCTCCTGCTGCTGCCGCCCCCGGGGCGCGAGTCCGCCGCCCGCCGCCCGGGGACCCGGCGAGGGGCGGGGGCAGCCCCGAGCCCGCTCCCGATCGCCGGCCGCCGCCTCACGCCCCCCCCCCCCGCCCCGGGAAGGTCGCCCCCGTGCCCTCCGCCGAGCCGCCCGGGGAACCCCGCCGCGACGAGGTGAGCGCTGGGCGGGGGAGAGCGGGGGAGGGAGGGGACGCCCGCCGAGGAATGTGCCGGGCTGGGGGGGCAGGGAGCTGGGGTCCCGGCCGGCCGCGGGAGCCGGGTCATGTGCTGTTTGTCCCGCGGAGGCGCAGAGAGGTGCCAGGCCCGGGGCGGCCGTCGGGCGGCCGGCCGGGAGGGAGCACCGCGTCCGCATGGCCGCCGGCGCAGGCCGGGACTGGGGTCGGCGCGGGCATCCCTGGCGGGCTGGGGGCAGGTACCCTGGGCCGATTCTCGGCCGCGACACCCTCTTCCCTGCCCCATGAACCACGACGGCCTGACTATGCCGCGTCCCCGTCGTCGTCCCTGCCCTGGGCAGGGTCTCGGGGGTCAGGGCTGCGCTTCCCGACAGGGCCTCTGGGATCTGAGCTCCTCCCTTCCTGTCCTGGGACACACCAGCCCTGTCCCCCTTCCCGTGCCCTGCCCAGGAAGGCTGCCGAGGTGAGGCCCAGCGGTCAGGCGGTTTCGTCCTTGGGGCCACAGAAGGCGCCCCAACATCCCCGTCTGTCTTGCCGGCTTCCACCCTCCTGCTCGTGGGCGTGGGCTGCTCAGCCTCTCCTCCCAGGGTGTGAGCACTGGAGCACCCACATTCCTGGGCTCCTGCCTGGCACCTTCCCCAGGGCATAGGGTTGGCCCCAGGCTGGGGCTAGGACCTGCCTGCCTCTTTTTGGCAGTGCTTTCTCGTGCCCCAGTAAAGGCACAGGTGTTTTGCAGGGAACCCCGAACAGAGGAGCCCTGGGGGTTGGTGTGGATGCAGGATGTCCCCACCCTCCCATGCCCATTGTCCAGGATCTTGAGGAGGAAGTGCGGGGGGCTGGGTGAGGGGTTTGGGGCCCACAGCCACGGTGGAACCCGGGCCTGGGCTGTACCTGCAGCCCTTGAACTTTGTCCACTGGCAGTTCCTCCTGGTGTGGAAGCTGTGGGCCCCGGGTGGGAGCTGGTTTCTACTTCTTGGCTGGCACTGTGGGGGAATTTTAGGACAGATTTTATGTCTGGAGTTTTCTTTTGTGTCTCTCCTGGGCTCCCACTTTGTGGTGTTGCCCCAGAGCTGCTCTCCTTGTCTAAGATTTCTGTCTTTGTCATCTTCTGTGACTCCTTCCTTTTGTCCTTTCCTCATTTCGTCAATAGTATGACCTGGATCTTGTTTCCTCCTGTCTTGTTTCTCTCCCTTCCTTGCTGTCTGTGACTTTCTGTGGCTCCTCTGCCCCTCCTCCGGCTACTGCCAGTGTCTGCCTCGGCTTCCCTCTCTGGACTGCCCTCTGTCCAGCCTCTCTCTCCCCTCTCTCTGGGTGTCCAGCATTTGTGAGTGACGAGGAATAAAAATACCGCGGTCCCTGCCCTTGGGTTCACATTGCCTTCAGCCGCTCCGGAGGGACCGCCATCCTCCCCTTAACCTTGCCCCCTGCCCCTGCCCTCCAGCCCTGGAACCGCGACCCATCTCTGGAGCCACAGGTGCCTCCTAACCACTCTTCCCCCACAACCAGGGTTTCCCCCACAGCCCCAGCTGGTGTGGCCAGGCCCCAAAGGTAGGATGGGGCTTCCCCTACGAGGGCCGGTGGCAGCCAGAGCTGATACAGCCCCCCTGGTCTGGGGCCAGGACGCCAGGTAACTGGGGGATGATGGCCCAGGTCCCGGAGAGCTGGGGTATGGCCGGGGAGAGAGGCAGGAACACCGTTGAGAGTCCCTGTTGGGAGTCCCTGAGGAGAGTGACGTTTGGGAGGAAGGCCAGAGGGCCAGGAGCTAGGTCCTGGAGGGGCCGGGGAGCCAAGGAAGGGGGTGGAGACGCTGGATCCTGGGAGACATCGCAGGGCGATGTCTGGGTGCCCCTGGAGGGCTCTGACCACGTCTCCTGTCTCTGTCCTTCAGCTGAGGAGGGTGAGAGTCTCAGGAAGCATGGCTGGTGCCTCAGTGAAAGTGGCGGTGAGGGTTCGGCCCTTCAACGCCAGGGAGACCAGCCAGGATGCCAAGTGTGTGGTCAGCATGCAGGGCAGCACCACCTGTGAGTGAGTCCCCCGGGGCTGGCCGGGCACAGGCGGGGCGGGTGGGCTCACCACGCTGGCGGGCTGGGCCGGACTGGAGGAGGACTGTGCTGGGTGTGGAGCAGGTGCCAGTGGAGAGGGCGGGGGCAGGGTCGGGGCAGGCTGGCCTTTCCATGCTGCCAGTCCCGGCGGCGGGGGTGGGGAGGGGTGTTGGCCTGGAGCCTTCCATTGCCCAATAGGGGAGGCAGCCCGGTGAGGGGCGGGTCCTGGGAGCCAAAATTAGCCTTGGTGGCTAGAGGGGGGCAGGGAGTGTTAAAGGGGAGAGATGAGCTAGCACAGAGGTGGGGGTGGGATGCCTGGACCCCCACGGCGCGGGGGGGGGGGGGGGGGGGGACGGGCAGAGGTCAGGAGTACCTGACCTTGGCCTTCCTGCCTTTCCTTCTGCTGCCCTGTCAGCCATCACCAATCCCAAACAGAGCAAGGATGCCCCCAAAAGCTTCACCTTCGACTACTCATACTGGTCACACACCTCGGTGAGGTTGCAGGGGTGAGAGGAGAGCTCCGCGCCGGGGAATGGGGTTTAGGTCCCAGGGAGGGGGCCTTGCTGGGAGATAGGACCTCCATGGGGTGGGTTGGCGGTGAGATGGGAGGACCGGAACCCTAGGGTGGGGGCGAGAAGGACCCTTAGGATGTGACTGAGACCAGGAGGGGGCAGGAGGATCCCTCGGGGTGGTCAGGTCTGGCAGGAGGCTGCACAGGGTCCCATTGTGGGTGATCGGAACCATACGTGGGGTTTTCTTGGGGCACGAAGGACCTTTGGGTGGTCAGCTGCAATGGGGGCGAGACTCTCGGGAGCCAGACCCCGAGGACTGAGTTGTGTAGGGCTCCTGCTGAGTCTCTGCCCCCACCTCCCTAGGCCGAGGACCCCCAGTTTGCATCTCAGCAGCAGGTGTACCGGGACATCGGAGAAGAGATGTTGCTTCACGCCTTCGAAGGCTACAACGTGTGCATCTTTGCATACGGGCAGACCGGGGCTGGGAAGTCGTACACCATGATGGGGCGGCAGGAGCCAGGGCAGCAAGGGATCGTGCCCCAGGTACACGCTCGCGGCCTGGCGGGGCGGCGGGGGCCAGGCAGTTCGCTGCCCCCTCTGGACTGTGGAGCTGAGACCGGGGCCTCAGAGGCTGTTCTGATAGGGGATGTGCTGGGGGTGAGGTGTGGGCGGCTATGTGGACTTCCCAGCCCTGTAGGGAGGGGTCCCTGCCCCCCATCAGAAGCAGCAAAGCTTCCTGAGAAGAGCCCAGGCCTTGTTGCCAGAGAATCTTGGGTTTGGAGCCCAGTTCTGCCACTTGCAGACGTTTTTAATCTCGTGTCGGACTTCCCTGCAAGCGCGGTCCCCGCGCAGACATGTGTACAATGTAGAAAAGGCAGATGTGGGTAACTGGGAGCTGACCGTCATGCTGCCCGACCCTGCAGCACAGCGGCCTTGGCCGTCTGATGTGGGGGTGCTGGCGTTTGCTTCCTGCCTCACCGCATAGTAGCTGGTGACCCTGGGCAGGCGTGAACTCCTCTGAGGTGGCTTTCCCGTCTGTGTGGTGGGAACACCTGCCCCCTCAGGACCACGGTGGGGTTAAACAGCCACTTGGGCTGGGGACCGCAGGCGCGTCGTGAACAGCGGCTTCTCTGTGTCCCCTTTCAGCTCTGCGAGGACCTCTTCTCTCGCGTTAATAAGAACGAGAGCGCTCAGCTCTCCTATTCTGTGGAGGTGAGCCTGGGTCTCAGAGGGGCCCCGGGCAGGGGAGGGGCAGCAGGGACAAGGCTCCCTGAGGTCTGAGGACTCAGGCAGCCTTGGGGCTCCCCTGGCCTGTCCTGTCACTCACGGAGGCTTGGGCAGGTGATTTCGTCTCTCCTCTCTTGAGTGTGTTCACCCCTGCAATGACAGTGACGACCCCCCCCCCCCACAATGACAGTGACAACGCCCCCCCACCTTGGGCTGTCGGGTCAGCGAGCCTGTGTGTGCCGAGTGCTCGGTACCGCGCCTGGGCGTCCGGAGTACTGGTGTCCGCTAGACGCCGGCAGCCACGTCCTGTCCTGGGAGCCGGGCGCGGGTGTCCTTCCGGGTTCACTTACCAGCCTTGCCGCTCACTCGCCTCCCCCTGCTCAGGTGAGCTACATGGAGATCTACTGTGAGCGGGTGCGAGACCTCCTGAACCCCAAGAGTCGGGGTTCTCTGCGGGTCCGGGAGCACCCCATCCTGGGCCCCTACGTGCAGGACCTGTCCAAGCTGGCCGTGACCTCCTATGCAGACGTTGCTGACCTCATGGACTGTGGAAACAAGGCTCGGTGAGGCCGACGGCTGGAGCGTGGGGAGAGGGAGTCAGGCCAGGCAGGTGAGAGGCCGGGTGCAGTGACCACTCCCTTCCCCCAGGACGGTGGCGGCCACCAACATGAACGAGACCAGCAGCCGCTCCCACGCTGTCTTCACCATCGTCTTCACGCAACGCTGCCACGACCAGCTCACTGGGCTGGACTCGGAGAAGGTGGGGTTCCTCCAGCACGGGCTGCCTGCCCCGTTCCCTTGCGGGGCATCCCCCCGATCTGCCCGCCCTGCCCACCGCCCGCACCTTGTCACCTCCTGCCCTTCCCTCCACCCCCAGGTCAGCAAGATCAGCTTGGTGGACCTCGCTGGCAGCGAGCGGGCCGATTCCTCCGGGGCCCGGGGCATGCGCCTGAAGGTGAGGGGGCTCAGGAGAGACGGCTTCTGGCTGGGGGAGGCAGGGCGGAACTGGGGAGGGGCCTCCGTTGCCCACGTGCCTCATCCCTCTCTAGGAAGGTGCAAACATCAACAAGTCCTTGACGACCCTCGGGAAGGTGATCTCGGCCCTGGCGGATCTGGTAAGGGAGGGGCTGGGCAGGGAGCGGCTCTGGGACGGGTGGGGGGTTGCAGGTGGGGGGTTCCTGCTGATGCACTTCCCTCCCGCCCCCCAGCAATCGAAGAAGCGGAAGTCGGATTTTATCCCCTACAGGGACTCTGTGCTCACCTGGTTGCTCAAGGAGAATCTGGGTAAGGAGCCCCTCGTCTCGCTCTTTACGCCCCCACCCCTCCCAGCTTTGATACATCCGACAGACTCCACGCCATCCCTAGAATCTCAAATCCCACAGTTGTCCCGTGCGGGGGACATCCTTGACACATGTCCCAATGCTGAGGCAAGTCATGGCCCTCTCTGACCCCGTGCCCACCGCTGGCTTCGTCCTCCTCCCGCTGACGTGTCCCGAAGGTGTCAGAGGTGTCCTTGACCTCACCCCTCCCCACATCTGACTGCCTGCGTCCGTGGGAAAGTTCCACGACTCCTAGCTTCACCCTGTCTCGGATGGTGACCCCGTCAGACCCCTGACCCCAAGACCCAGCCCGCCTGTCCTTAGGCCGGACCGGCATAAGCTTGCTGCGTCCTTCTTGCAGGTGGGAACTCACGCACGGCCATGATCGCGGCGCTCAGCCCCGCAGACATCAACTACGAGGAGACGCTCAGTACCCTCAGGTGGGGCTCGGGTGGGAGCGGGGCGGCTGGTCCGGGGCCTGGAGCTCGGAGGCCGGCAGCTCCGAACCTGGGCCGGGAGATAGGCCGGGCCTCAGTCCGAACCAGTGTTTACCAGTCCGGGAGAGGGAGGGAGATGGGCCGCTGACCCAGGGGCATCTGGGCCTCACCCAGCCTGCCCGCCTCTTTCCCCAGGTACGCCGACCGCACCAAGCAGATCCGCTGTAATGCGGTCATC
The DNA here is from genome assembly GCF_922984935.1 of Meles meles. Classification (NCBI taxonomy): domain Eukaryota; kingdom Metazoa; phylum Chordata; class Mammalia; order Carnivora; family Mustelidae; genus Meles; species Meles meles. Next base: position 10,296,696 of record NC_060083.1, read on the forward strand.
AACGAGGACCCCAACGCACGGCTGATCCGAGAGCTGCAGGAGGAGGTGGCCCGGCTGCGGGAGCTGCTGCTGGCCCAGGGGCTGTCGGCCTCGGCTCTGGGAGGTAGGGGTCCGGGGAGAGCCACTCAGGGACGCCCTCGTGCGGGGCTCAGGCCGGAGAGGGCCTGCCGAGCACGGGGCTCTTCGTACACCCAGTGGTGTGGATGCAGATATGCAGAGGGGCTGTCGCAGGGCTTCAGCTGTCCCAGAGCCGGGGGGACGGACTCTCCGGGGGCCTCGAGGACTGCCGCCGTGACGAGTGGGGATAGATGGCAAGCCCTGCGTCTGTAGTTTAAGCAGTAAATCAGGCGAGGGAGGCCTTGGGGGCCCTGCCTGAACAAAGGGTCTCATGGATTGTCAGAGGTTCCGCTGGCCATAAGCGTGACGACAGTCCATGTCACGGACGCCAGGTGGTGTCCTGGTGAGAGGGCGCCTAGCCCGTGCTGGCCGCGTCCCATGTGGACTCTGCATCCAGTCCCTGGGGCCTCCGCACCGCAGACAGTCGGCACCTGAGGGGCACAGTGGGGCAGGGGGTTGTCTGCTCCTGGGAGCAGGGTAAGGTAGACGTGACGTTCCCCTCCTGCATCTGGAGGGAACGTTTGCAGAAGGGAGGGCAATAGCGTCTTTCTTACCCAGAAGGCACCCATGACACGGGCAGATTGCGGCTCCCCGCAGCCGAGAACATTTTGATGGTGGGAGTCACCTCGCGACTATGTTCAGTGATGAGCTCTTCGTGCCTGGAGGGGAACAAGCAGACACCGGGTGCCTGATGTCAAGGCCGCAGTAGTGGAGGGCCCTGCTTGGCGAAGCTTGACCAGATGTCTTTTGGAGTCCGTAGGGGCAGGGCCCCACGACAGCTTCTGTGCATCTCGGACGAGCTCCGTATCTTTTCTGCCTCCTCTGACTTCTTTCTCCCTGGCAGGCCTGAAGGCAGACGACGGGGGTTCCGGAGGTGCCCTGCCGGCTGTATCGTCCCCTCCTGCCCCGGCTTCCCCCTCCCATCCCCCTGTGCACAACGGCGAGCTGGAGCCTTCATTCTCCCCTAATGCCGAGCCCCAGATTGGGCCCGAGGAAGCCATGGAGAGGCTACAGGTGGGTGGGTGGAGCCGGCAAGGTGGGAAACCGGGGGCTGCTGGGGGTCTAGTTCCCCAAGGCTAGAGTCAAGGAGGAGGGAGGAATCCCTGCAGCAGTATGGCCCCCGTGGCGGGTCCCTGTCCCCAACTGCCCCGTGTGCTCCCAGGAGACCGAGAAGATCATCGCGGAGCTCAACGAGACGTGGGAGGAGAAGCTACGCAAGACGGAGGCCCTGAGGATGGAGAGGTGCCGGGGGGCAGATGGCTGGGGCTCTGGAGGGGGGCGGCGGGGAGTGGAGGTTGGGCCCTGCGGGGAAGGGCCCCCATAAGATACCATTTGTCCCTCTGCCTCCAGAGAAGCATTACTGGCCGAGATGGGGGTGGCCGTCCGGGAGGACGGGGGAACTGTGGGCGTCTTCTCTCCAAAGAAGGTGAGTGAGGGTCTGCTGAGGCCCAGGAGACGCTGGAAGGGTTGGTACAGAAGCTTGGGGGGCACGGGGCGAGCCCTAGCACTGATCTCAGTGTTTGTCCCACACCCGCTACCTCCTGTGCGTGGTCCGGCCTCCCTGCCAGCAGCCTGCGGCTGGGCTTGTCGGACATCCGTGGCTGGAGCTCTAGGGACCGTGGACGGATGCCGGGATCCCTGCCCGTCCCTGCCCTACGGGGGGCAGGGGTTCCAGAGCTGGTTAGAATTTGTGTTCACGGATCAATGTGAGTGCGTGAGCTCATGCGGAATTCATCTCTGATTCACAAGAAACGGGCTATAGGGGTTACCCCGGGGGCAAGGGGAGGATGTGGGCTGGGATGGCCGTGTGTGCGCTGCCGCTTTTCTGGGTCACGTTTTGTGCTCTGCGCGTGTGTCACGTACTCAGACGTGCAGTCAGACGTGTGCTTATGAGAGGATGACGGGAAGATGACACTGTAAGGGGATAGGCAGGGACACAGGCGCTGAGCTCCAGGATGCGAGGGTCCGTGCCACTGGAGACGCATGGAAACTGGCTTCCTGGGGACGCGGTGTGGCACGTGGGCCCTGGGGGCCGCACAGGATATGGGTGACAGGCAACCGCCGGGGTGAACATCACAGCCGGCAAGGTGGGAAACCGGGGGCTGCTGGGGGTCTAGTTCCCCAAGGCTAGAGTCAAGGAGGAGGGAGGAATCCCTGCAGCAGTATGGCCCCCGTGGCGGGTCCTCTGTCGCCAGCCTACCGTGATGTGGGTGCCCAGGGGAAGGAAGGAGGCAGGGCAGGCGCAGTCAGCCTCACTGGAGGCAGGAGGGGCCCTCGGTCTTCACCAGCCAGCACGGCACAGGGACGGTCTGTAGACCCCCGGCGCAGTGGAGGGTGCCACGAGCCCGGCGTGGAGGCCCGCGGGAGCAGAGCGGGGACGTCCCGTCCTTCCGCGGAGCTGGCCTCGCCTGTCTGGTCCACGCCCCAAGGCTCGCGGGATCAGGCCATTACCCATTCCTGACGTGTTCATCCAGGGGTGGTCTGTGCGCGGACAGGCATGAGCTTACGCACACGTGTCCCCACGTCCATGCACGCTGCCTCTCTCTGGACAGGCAGTGGGTCCCCCCTGCCCCACGCTTCTCCGAGGACAGGATGTTGGCGTCCGGTCTTCTTTCTCACCGCGTCTGAACGCTCGAGTAGACGGGGGCCGTGTTCACCCACCCTCCTCCCCATGGGCAGTTGGGTTGTCTCACAGTCTTGAACCCTGTAAAGCCACGTGCCGGTGCATGGCCTCATGGGTAGGTTCATCGTCTCGAGAACAAAGAAAGTCCCTGAAGGGGAAATGGGTTTGGGGTCAAGCGGTCGCCATGTAAATTTTGGTATATTTTGTTAAAGTGCCCTCCAGAGATCATAACTGTGCCCCTTTCCGCTGCCCGGAGCACCACTGGGGAGCCCGCGCTCCCTCACCATGTTTGGGGGTTCTGGGGTTCGCGGGCTGCGCAGGCGCAGGAGGTGCGTCGGGGCAGCTCACTGTCGCGCCCGCTCAGGTGGCAAGGCGGCACGCGTTTGTCCGTGAAGCCTCATGCGTACAGCGGGACGGGGAGCTGCTAGGCTCTGTCTTGGGCGGGGGCTGGCTCCAACCTGGAAGGCTCTGGCGGGGATCAGGTCTTGCAGGAAAAGCTAGTTTGTCTCTGAGAGAGTGGAAGGTCTTCCCAGGACTCCCATCGCTGGTCCTGAGGATCTGATTTTCCAACCTGGCTCGGGGCCTCCTTCCTCGGGGCCGCAGGGAATGGACAGGGCCAGACTCTGGGTCCCCTGTCCCCAGCCGCGGCCCTAGCATCTCCCTGCTTATCTGCTTGACGTATTAGGCTCCCAGGTACGGTTTCATTTGAACAAAGGGTTCCAGGGCCGAGCAGAGATGGAAAAGCGCTGCCCTAAATCGTGTCTCCTCTCCCAAAGGATAGATCGCTTTCTGCTTCCAGGGCCTGTCCATGTCTGCTATTCCCAGAGCAGGTCTGAGGCTGTGGCGAGCAAGGGTGTGAGTGTCCTCGAGCTGCGGGGGGTTGTGGGGGGAGGGTGGTGGTGACGGCGGGATGCCCGGTCGGAGCAGACACATTGACACGCATGGTATCCACCGTGGACAACGCCTGGGCCTTGCTGTTCACAGTGCTCCTGGAGAGCCGTGGGCCAGGAGCCTGGCTGTTTCCCTGCCATCCTGGCACGCTGTGCCTCGGGCCTGTCGTCCTGAGCCTGCCTTCCACTGTCCTTGTCCCCCTCGTCCTCAAGGATGAGCTGTCATGCTGTCTTCTGACGCTCTGAGCTCTGGTCCTTACTGCTCTCTCCCATGAGTGCCGCCTCAGTGCCCTGGGGACAGGGACGATGAATGAGGGAGCTGAGGGAGGGCGTGGAAAGGTCAGAAACTTTGTCCATTTCCCATGCGGGTGGGTTCCACCCCACACCGACTCTGTTTCCCCAGCCGAGGGGCCAGCAGCGTTGGGCTGGGGCTCGTGTGTGGGTCCCCGGCTCCTCCTGGGGTCGGGCAGGTAGAGAGGCCGCAATGAGTCCTCGCAGAGCAAGGGCAGGGTGTCTTGTGTTGTGGTGGAAAGCTCTGGAAGCTCTGTGGAGGAAGAGGCATGTCAACTTCAGGCAGACCTGAAGGGACAGGAAGTGACGATTCTGACAGGTGGGGTGGGGCTGGGCCAGGACGGAGACTGCTCCCTGCCAGGGAACCTGGGAGCAGCTCACAGGGCGCGCGCTCGGGGATGCAGGAGCCCGCTTCTGGAGCGGATATGCCACAGTGCACAGGGCAGGAGCACAGAAGACGAGGGGTGCCCTGGGACGCGGCTGCGATGTGTGGGCTGGGGGCTCTGGCCTGGAGGCCAGGGATACTGCATCCAAAGCAGGCTCGAGTCCGGTGGCCAGGGGTGCCCCGGGAGCCAGTGAAGGGGTGGACAAGGGCCCCACTTGTTTGTGGTGTGTGCAGGCAAGGGGCAGGCCCAGGACGGGGAGGGCTGAAGGAGGCCGTGGGCGGGAGGGGAGGGAGGGAGACTTCTGGGGGCTGGGCGGTCAGGGCCATGGGGGTTGTGGAGGGAGGAGGCTGGCTGTCCAGGTTGCCCGGAGTGCGTGCCTGGGGAGGACGGGCGGAGAGACCGTGGTTGGGAAAGGTGCTTCTGGGGAGGGGGCACAGGCTGGGTGTTGGTGCAGAACAGTGTTCTGCTTGGGCAGCAGGGAGTGCGGGATGGGTCAGGCGGGGAGGCCCCGGGTGAGGCAGCCTGGGCTGGCAGTGGCCAGGGGAGCGGGGCCTCTGCTGTGGGCTGCGGGCCTGTTGGTCTCACATGCACTGAACTGATGCTTGTCGCTCTTCTGTGGTAAGAGGCGTCTGTGTTCGTAGGAAACGGGACTGGGGAAGCGTGGCTCCCTCACCCAGCGCCCGCTTGCGCTCTCCATGAGGGGCGAGAGGCACGCTGAAGGGGACCAAGGTGGGGCGGGAGGGGATGGGGAGAGCAGAGAGGGCCGGGGGTCTTGAGGTCTCTGATAGGGCATGGGTGGGTCGGCCTGTGTGGAGGACTGGGAGCTGTTGGGGGGCCGGACGGGTGGAGCGGGTCTGTGGACCTTGTGTGTTTGTGGAGGATGGTGGTAGGAGAGGGGGTAGGATAGGGTAGGATAGGGTAGGAGAGGGGGTAGGAGAGCCCCCGAGGTGGGGTGCAGCAGGCAAGCAGGGCCTGACCCCTTTCCTCCACCCTCAGACCCCCCACCTGGTGAACCTGAACGAGGACCCCCTCATGTCCGAGTGTCTGCTCTACCACATCAAAGACGGCATCACCAGGTAGCGCGTTTCCCCCCCCCCCCCCGTCACGCCCACGTCAGTGACCCCCGTTTCCGGTGACCTTCCTGGAGACACTCCAGAGCTCAGGACGGCCGCCCGCCGGGCCCAGCTCGCCCTCCAGGCTTCCTGAGAAGTTGTGAGCCCGGCTGCACAGTGGCCGTCCCCTCCATCGTCACTTTGGGATAGCTGAGCCACCCCTGGGGCCTGGCTTAGAGGGCGCGCTCCCTGATTTACGGGATGGGAGACGGGCGGGAAACTCGGACCACCACGTTCTTGGCCCTTGGCCTCCCTTGGTGCGATGAAGCCCCAGCTTCGCGGTGGGGAGCCAGTGCCTGCAGGGCAGGGGCCTTTGGTGGCAAAGGCCAACGATCCCCTGGGGCCCGGGGCCTCCGAGGTCACGTCCCGGAGCCGAAGGGGTAGGGGTGCCCCTTCTCCCACCAGAAGCATGACGGCTGTCTTGGGTGATGACCCTGGACAGGGAGTGAGCCGTCAGAGTGGTCAGCCCTTGGGATGGGGGGGACCCCGTGCGCTCCAGGATCCCTCTCCCCTCGTGTAAGACGGTGAGTCGGACGGGGGCTCCCGAGTCGGGCAGGTTGGGGGTCGGACCCCAGCGTCACTGCTGCCAGCTGTGTGGCCTTGGGCCTCTGCTTCCCGGTCTGTGAAGCGGGAAGGCCCGCGTGGCTGACGGAGTTGGGTGAACTCGCGTTCCGAAGGGGCGTGGCGGATGTCTGGCCCGTGGTCGGAAGATGTCGGCCGTTGCTTCCCCAGGGTTGGTCAGGTGGACGTGGACATCAAGCTGACCGGACAGTTCATCCGGGAGCAGCACTGTGTGTTCCAGAGCAGCCCTCAGCCGGACGGAGAAGGTAATGTTGGTGTGGGGACACGGTCCTGTCCCATGCCGAATACAGACTCCAGGGAGGGTCTGCAGCCTGGGAGTGTGGCCGTGTGACAGGGGCTGTGTGCCTGTCCTCAGAGGGGCTTTGAGCTTAGGTGAAGCTCTGGCTGTGGGCACCAGCTCCCGGAAGGCGGTCTGCGTGGGGGCCAGGGGGCAGCGTCGTCCCTGAGGCCGACCCAGAGCTCCGTGCCACGTGTGGGGGTGAGCTTTGGTGAGGAGGACCTCCTGGCCTCTTCCTAGTTTTTTTAGTTTCAAGTAGTGCCCTGGTTACCTCCCAGGAAAAGTTGTATTTGTTTCAGTGGGAATCTGAGTTGATCTGTGCAAAAGCCACTTCTGTCCAGGCCACAGAGCCTCTGGCCCATGTATTCCTCTGGCCCTCAAACTCAGAGATTTCTAGCCCTAACCTGGTCATAGCAACGAAGGCATTTAGGAATCACGAGACCTACGGGTGAAGGCAGTAACGATACTCGTGCAGTTTGGAGTGGTTTTTGGTTTTTCTGTTTAACAGTTTAGTTTTGAGAGAGCGCACGTCTGCACATGTGTGTGAGTGGGGGACGGCAGAGGGTGAGGGCCTCAAGTAGGCTCCGCGCCGAGCGTGGGGGCCGACGTGAGGCTCGAGCCCGTGACCCTGAGATCCTGACCTGAGCAGAAATCGAGAGTCCCGGGCTCAGCCGACTGCCCTACCCAGCAGCCCGGGCTGTGTGCTGAGGTCACCGTCTTGTCTTGGTTCAGTGACTGACTGTTTTAAGAAACTGAACGATTTGGGTTTACTCTGGCCCCCGTGGACTCAAGCCCCCGGAAGCGCGCAGGGCAGAGAGGCAGGACGCCCAACAGGGGAGCAGTCCCTCGGCTGAGCCTTGGTGGGGGCCCCTGAGGCTGAAGGAGGGGACGGGGAGATGGGGCGCCCATGGTCAGCACACTTGTGAGATCAGGAAGGGCTCCGTGTGGGGCTGGTAGCCGAGGCGGGACCCGTGCCCATCGGGCCTTGGCGGGGCTCGGGTGCGGCAGCTGAACGCAGTGGGCTGCGAGCTCACATCAGGACAGCCCTGAGGGCTTCTGCCGAGTTCCTGTTCTGGGGTCACCTCAAGCCACGTGCTGGGTGATAGTCCAGACCGCACAGGGCATGCGGAGTGAGTGCAGAGCGTGTCTGGGGAGACGGGAGGCGGGCCTGACCTGGTGGCTCAGCTGCGAGTACAGCTGCTGATTTTGGGGTGCAGGGGGAGTGTCAAGGTTTGGCCGCATGCAGTGGACCAGAGACGGGAGCCAGGCAGAGCGGACTGGGCGGCCCAGTGGGGCGGTGGCCAGGGAAGAATAGGGACCATCCAGCTTGCGCTGCTGCCCCAAGCTGGGGGGACCCAGGCTCGGGGGGGTGGGGCACTCGCCAGAGTGCCACCAGAACCGGATCACACGCACCATGGCCAGCTCAGGGGCACAGGCGGCTGTGGGCTCGTGGACGCAGATGGGGCCTCCCTGGCCCAGTGGGAGCAAAGCCCTCTCCTGCTCCCTCCCCGTGCCGCCAGACTGTCTGCTGGTGGACCTGCTGTCTGTCTGTCTGACCAGCCCGGGGAGCCCTGTGAGCGCTGGGTACCTCCGGGGATTTCTAGGACCTAAACTAGCACTTGGCACATGGTGGGGGGAAAAGCCCTTGCAGAGCGAGTGAATGAATTAGGGGCGTGAGGGGACAGACCGGTACCCCCACGGCCACTCCTGCCCTGTCCTCTGCCACCACCTTCCTCGAGGTGACGAGGTGACGGATGTGGGTCTGCCTCCGAGCTTGTGCCCCGAGGTTGCCCCGTCCCGACAGCAGCCCTCCTCTGCCCGGAACTGCCCGCTCCGCTTGCCTTCCTCTCCCCCGGCCTCGCGGCCGGGTGCATCCTGCTTGCTTTACTGCCCGCGGCCAACCTAGGAACTCAGGCTCACGTGGCGCTTGCTTTGCGCCTTTCAGGCACCCTGTAAGGAAGGACTTGCTCGTCCCGGCTGATAGACACCTCGCAGGTCGGTCAGCCCTCCCGCGGGCCTCTGCTCAGGCTGCGGAGGCTCTTAAGTTGGGGCGCGGTGCCTGGAGGACAGGGACCTGCCCGGTCTCCGCATCCCAGCGAGTGGCAGACTCCGGGGCGGATGCGGCCCGAGGCACACCTCCATAGACGTCTGAGCCGGCTTGGCTCTGTCTTGTCTGCGGACACAGTGGTCTGCTGGCTGCCACTTGGGGAGGGCAGGCAGGGGGCCGTCTGGAAGGTGCGGCAGACAGCAGTGGGCTGGGGGCTGCGGCAGAAGCCTGGGCTGGGCCAGGGAGAGCGTTTATGGGAAAGGAAGGAGTGTGCATCTTGGGGGACAGAAGTCACGGGCTTCCAGCTGCTGGACACGGGAGACCCATCCCTCGGACAGTGACTGCTTTGTGGAGCCCCTGCTGGGGAGGATGGGGGGGGCACCAGGGATCCCTTGCACAGGCTTCTAGAATTGTAGCTGGGGCTCTAACCCTCCTTCTGCTCTTCCTTTTCTGTGCTGCCTGCCACCAGAGGGGCCGTGGCACCCCTGACAGGTACTGGGGGTGGGCCTGGGGGTGCATGCCTGTGTTTTGAGGGTCCTGCAAGGTGGGCGTCTGTAACCATCACCCCTCTTCTCCAGGGTCTAACGTCCCCCTTTCCTCTCTCCCTCTGGCAGTGGTGGTCACCCTGGAGCCTTGTGAAGGAGCTGAGACCTATGTCAACGGGAGACTGGTGACCGAGCCCCTGGTGTTGAAGTCAGGTAGAGGAAGGGGTGCCAGACCCAGAAACAAGCAGGAGACAGCAGGGGGATGGGAAGGAGGAAAGGGCCAGGAAGTAGGGGGGAGGGATCCCGCTCTCCTTATCTCTTGTGGCTCTGAAGAAGCAGGACGAGGGTGCCAGGGTCTCCTGATTCTCTTTGGCCATCAGGGACGAGAATCAGCAGGGGACTGAGTGCCCTCCGATTTGGGGTGGTGGGAGAGATGTCATCGGGGCTCCTGGGCTTGTGGGCAGGGCCCTGGACCCTGTGGGCATCGGGATGGGTTTGCCGCTGTGGGGGAGCGAGACCACCTTTCTCTGCTCCCCTCTGCAGGGAATAGGATTGTGATGGGCAAGAACCACGTTTTCCGCTTCAATCACCCGGAGCAGGCACGGCTGGAGCGGGAGCGAGGGGTGCCCCCGCCCCCGGGGCCACCCTCTGAGCCCGTGGACTGGAACTTCGCCCAGAAGGAACTGCTGGAGCAGCAGGGCATTGACATCAAGCTGGAGATGGAGAAGAGGTACGGGGAGAGCGTGCTCTGAGCCGTCCCCACTGCGGCGGCGCCAGAGCCCCAAGCAGCTCCTCCTCCTTCTCTGCCCAACGCAGGCTGCAGGACCTGGAGAATCAGTACCGGAAGGAGAAGGAGGAGGCGGATCTTCTGCTGGAGCAGCAGCGACTGGTGAGGGCTGGGCAGGGCGTGGGGGTGCGGGTGGGGGTGGGAGGGCGCATGCGCAGAGGGGTAGAGGCAGGGGGCACACGCGCAGCGGGACCGGAAGGGGGCGCGGGCGGTGCGTGTGCAGAGGGATAGGAGTGGGGTGCGAAGGGGGCGGGGCACACGCGCAGAGGGACGGGCTTGGGGGGGCTGGGCATGGGAAAACACAGAGGGTGGGGGGCATGCAGTGGCGTGGTGAGGACAGTGGGGCACGGGGGGCGCACACAGGGCGCGGGGCCTGTAGAGGCAGGAGATGGGCCGGCGGTGCTTCGGCCCGACTCTCCTTCTCATTCTGAGCCGGAGTAGGGAGCGGGCATGGCATGGAGGGGTGGCCGATGTGTTCAGGAGGAGACAGGACAAGACCGTGACTGGGTGCAGGGAGTACCCCCACTGGAGTAGGGCTTCCTGGACTAGACCTGTCTGATTTTTACTGACTCCAAGCACTGCCTGTGCCGTCATTGACAAGATAGTGGTTTCAGCGAGCTCACCCTTGAATGCGTGGTCTGGTCCTGAGTGCTGATCACCGTGGGCCTCGCAGATTTGGCGTAACCCCCGCTCCTGCTTGCAGATAGCGCTGTGCCAGCTGCTGTCCACGCATCTGGTGTCCTTAAATCCTCAGCGACTGTCTTCGAGGGAGGCTTGTTCCTTCCCTCCTGTAGCCGAGCAGGGAGGAAGCACGTGGTGCAGCGGAGCAGGGGCCAAGCGCAGTGCACCTGAGCATCAGCCAAGCAGGGGTGAACTGTGGGGTACAGCCAGGCAGGGGTGAAGCGTGTGGTGGCGGAGCAGGGGTGAGGTGAGGACTGAAGCAGGCGGTGCAGCGGAGCATGGGTGAAGCACATGGTGCAGCAGAGCAGGGGTGAAGTGGGGGGTGAAGCAGGTGGTGCAGCGGAAGAGGGGTGAAGCGGGAGGGGTGAAGCTGAGCAGGGGTGAAGCGCGTGGTGCGGCGGAGCAGGGGAGAAGCGCGGTGCAGTGGAGCAGGGGTGAAGTGGGGGCTGAAGCAGGCAGTACAGTGGAACAGGTGTGAAGCGGGAGGTGAAGCAGGGGGTGCAGCCGAGCAGGGGTCAAGCGCGGTGTACCTGAGCATCAGCCAAGCAGGGGTGAAGCGTGGGGGTACAGCTGAGCAGGAGTACAGTGCACGGTGGCGGAGCAGGGGAGAAGCACGTGGTGCAGCGGAGCAGGGGTGAAGTGGGGGGTGAAGCAGGTGGTGCAACGAAAGAGGGGTGAAGCGGGGGCGAAGCTGAGCAGGGGTGAAGCGCGGTGCGGCGGAGCAGGGGAGAAGCGCCGTAAAGTGGAGCAGAGGTGAAGCGGGGGCTGAAGCAAGCGAGCAGGGGTGAAGCGTGCAGTGCAGTCGGCGGCTCTGGCGCCCCCGCCGCCCTCCGCACCCGCCCTCACTGTCAGGGGTGAAGCGCGGTGCGGCGGAGCAGGGGAGAAGCGCCGTAAAGTGGAGCAGAGGTGAAGCGGGGGCTGAAGCAAGCGAGCAGGGGTGAAGCGTGCAGTGCAGTCGGCGGCTCTGGCGCCCCCGCCGCCCTCCGCACCCGCCCTCACTGTCAGGGGTGAAGCGCGGTGCGGCGGAGCAGGGGAGAAGCGCCGTAAAGTGGAGCAGAGGTGAAGCGGGGGCTGAAGCAAGCGAGCAGGGGTGAAGCGTGCAGTGCAGTCGGCGGCTCTGGCGCCCCCGCCGCCATCGGCACCCGCCCTCACTGTCCCTGTCCCTCCGGCGCAGTACGCGGACTCAGACAGCGGCGACGATTCGGACAAGCGCTCGTGCGAGGAGAGCTGGCGGCTCATCTCCTCGCTGCGGGAGCAGCTGCCCCCGACCACCGTGCAGACCATCGTCAAGCGCTGCGGCCTGCCCAGCAGCGGCAAGCGCCGGGCCCCGCGCCGGGTCTACCAGATCCCGCAGCGGCGGCGGTTGCAGGGCAAGGACCCGCGCTGGGCCACCATGGCCGACCTGAAGATGCAGGCGGTGAAGGAGATCTGCTACGAGGTGGCCCTGGCCGACTTTCGCCACGGGCGCGCCGAGATCGAGGCCCTCGCGGCGCTCAAGATGCGGGAGCTGTGCCGCACCTACGGCAAGCCGGAGGGCCCTGGGGAGGCCTGGAGGGCCGTGGCCCGCGACGTCTGGGACACGGTGGGCGAGGAGGAGGCCGGCGGTGGCGGCGGCGGCGGCGAGGAGGGCACACGCGGGGCGGAGGTGGAGGACCTGCGCGCACACATCGACAAGCTCACGGGCATCCTGCAGGAGGTGAAGCTGCAGAACAGCAGCAAGGACCGCGAGCTGCAGGCACTGCGGGACCGCATGCTGCGCATGGAGCGCGTCATCCCGCTGACCCAGGTGCGAGGCAGGCCGCGGGCGCCTCCCCACCCTCCTTCCTTGCCTCCCCTGCTTCCCGGGAGGGCTTTGCGTCCGTCCCCGGGGCGCGCATCCGAGATGCGGATCCCCGAGCTGCACCCACCCTCACCTGCTCGGCCCGCGCCTTGGGGGACAACTCTGCATCCGTAATGGGTTCCCCGGGGGGCTCGGAGCTACCCTGAGCTTGAGAAGCCCTGTAGGAAGCGCACAGACCTTAAGTTGCCGCTGGGCGCGCATGCGCCCTGGGACCCGCCCCTCTCCCGCGGGGCCAGTGGCAGGTGGCTGCGGGAGCTGTCGTGATGGGCAGTCTCCCGCACTCTTCCTCTAACCCCGGACAACAGCCCTTGAGGGGTGCTTGGTCGCCCAGCCATGGCGTGCACAGAGTCACTGAATAAGTGTCCCCAGTGCGCGGGCTAACCGTGGGGCTGCTTGGTGCGGTGTTCCTGCGTGCCCTCCGGAACGCATGACCGGCAGCCACTCGCAGGCTCTGGGTCACTGAGGCTTACTTTCTCCTGCCATTGCTTCCTTGCTGGACCTGGAGCTTTCTGGGCACCTGCCGCCCCCAGGCCTTCGAGAGCCTAGAGTGCCTTTTCCCCACTTCCCCCAAGTGTTGCTGCGATGACAGCCTCCCACTGGCCCCTGGTGGCGGTCACCTTCACCCTGGGTCCTGTCCCCTTCCCTGCTCTGTTTTTCACCTGAATGTACACTTGTGCACTTTTTTCCATTTACGAGTATTTATTTAAAGATTTTACTTATTTGACAGAGCGAGAGAGGGGACACAAGCAGGGGGAGTGGGAGAGGGAGAAGCAGGCTTCCCGCTGAGCAGGGAGCTTGATGGGGGCTTGGTTTCAGGTCCCTGCTTTAAGCTGAAAGCAGACGCTTAAGGACTGGGCCACCCAGGTGCCCCTGAGATTGTTTATTTGAGAGAGAGCACGAGTGCTGGGAAGAGCAGAGGGAGAGGGAGAAGCAGAAACCCCCCTCTACTCCCTCACTGAGCAGGGAGCCTGATGTAGGCTCAGTCCCAGGATCCTGAGATGACCTGAGCTGAACACAGACGGCTTAACTGAGCCACCCAGGTGCCCCCAAATGTACACATCTCTACAAAGCACGTGGGGTCCTACGTTACAGATGCTCTTGGGAAACGTGGATAACATGTTAAGAGCATGGTTATGCCCTTCTGTTGACCTTTTCTCGGAAGCAGGGTATATGATCGCACTGTGGAGCTTTCTCATTCGCTGGTCCGATGCGTCTCTCCCTCAGTGCTGCCGGCTCTGTCCCTGGGGCATGGTACTTACTTGGTGGGATTTTCGGGGTGCCTGCTCTGCAGGGGACCCCAAGCTACATGCTTTATGGGGTTAGCAGTTAATTCTTCTACCAGCCCTGTGCAGCAGGTCCTGTGCCCTGGCACACGAGGACCGGGGCATGGGAGGCCACTGGCCAGGGTGCAGACGACAGCGACAGGAAGTGGCCGGCGGGATCAGCTCAGACCACTGTCCCAGTGCCCTTGTCTCCAAGCCCCTCTGCGACCCCCTGCCCTTGGCGGCTCTCCTCACGGCCCTTCTCTGTTGCCCTCTCCTCCCCCAGCAGGATAACGAGGATGAGAACGAAGACGCCCGGGAAGGCGCCTGGGCCGCGCCCCCGGGGCCAGAGGCGGCAGAGGAGGAAGCCCCCAGCGAGCGCGCGCCCCCGGCCCCAGCCCGGCCCCCGTCGCCGCCCCTGTCCAGCTGGGAGAGGGTGTCGCGGCTCATGGAGGAGGACCCCGCCTTCCGCCGGGGTCGCCTGCGTTGGCTCAAGCAGGAGCAGTTGCGGCTGCAGGGACTGCAGGGCGCAGGGGGCCGGGGTGGGGGGCTGCGCCGGCCCCCCGCCCGCTTCGTGCCCCCTCACGACTGCAAGCTGCGCTTCCCCTTCAAGAGCAACCCCCAGCACCGGGAGTCCTGGCCGGGGGCGGCGGCCGGGGAGGCCCCCGCGCCGCCCCAACCCTCCGAGGAGGTCGCGCCCCCTCCGGCCGCCCCCGCGCGCCGGCCCCCGAGTCCCCGGAGGTCCCACCGGCCCCGCAGGAACTCCCTGGACGGAGGCGGCCGGTCCCGGGGAGGCGGGTCCGCGCAGCCCGAACCGCAGCACTTCCAACCCAAAAAGCACAACTATTACCCCCAACAGCCCCAACCATACCCGGCGCAGCGGCCGCCGGGCCCCCGCTACCCTCCCTACACCACTCCTCCGCGCATGAGGCGCCAGCGCTCGGCCCCCGACCTCAAGGAGAGCGGCGCAGCCGTGTGAGCCCGGCTCTGCCGGCCGAGGGAGTAGGGGGGAGCTGAGCGGGGGATGGAGGAGCCGCCGCCGCCCCAGGAGCCCAGCGCAGGGAGGCGACAGGTGGGCGAGAAGGTCTGAGTAGGTGCTGGACGGCGTGGGAGAGGCTGGGCCGGAGGCTGGAGAAAGGAAGCGCGCACGGAGTTGCCAGGAGCAAACCAAAGTGAAGGAAGAGGATGGGAGCTGCCTCGGGGTGCCCCTCGCGTGTGTGGGGGGGCGGTCCCACAAATGCTGCTAGGGGTGGGGGGGGGGCTGGGTGCTGCGTGGCCAGGGGTTTTGACTTTCTTTTCAAGTGGGGCAAAGGGAAGAGGACCTAGGGTGAGGCATGTCCTCTTCCAGGCCCCTGTCTGTCTGTCTGTCTGTGGTGGGCTTCTGTTTCCAGGGAGGTGGGGCGTGGATGGCAAGTCGTTCCCCTCCCCTTCCAAGCCTCCTGCTCTGTTTGGGGGACCTGTCTGGGTTCTGGTTTGGCTGGGGTCCCGGGAAGATGTGGGGCGTTCAATAAAGGTAGCAAACGCAGGGAGTGTGTTGGTGGTGGTTCAGGTTGGGTTTTCACGGAGCTGTAGAGGGCCCAAGTGGAATGCACAGGTCCTAAGCGTGCGGTCCAGTGAGTTTTTACACAGGTGCGCATCCCCGCCATCCCTGCCCAGATCGAGATTCAAGACCGCTGTGTCTTGGTACGGAATGTTGCCCGTTATTTCCCTTGGTTTCAGCTTGCCCAGCGCTCTGCCTCTGCCCTGAGAACCGCCCTTGGTCCCTGACGGAGGAGAGGGAGGGATGAGGGGAGGTGGCGGGAGACCCATGCGTCCGTGCCCCGCCGGCTGTTCCAGCAGTGCGTGGAGGATCTGAGGGCCACGCGGGGCCCAAGTCCACACAGTCAGCTCACTGTCCAGATGGTCCCCCAGCAGCTGGGATTCTGATGGCTCTTGAACGCCGAGTTGGTCAAGTTTCCTGCACCTGATTATTTGCATCCTGTTCGTGTCCCTGCTTTTCAGCTGGGTGTGTTCAGCCTTCCAGATAGTACATTGTCTTCAGATTGTCCAGGAAGGATGCTTCGGGCTTGCTTTACCGATCTGACTTGGGGGGAAAGGAGCGCACTGCAGCAAAGGCTTTGGAGGTTACGTTGTATCCCCGCCCTGCCCTGCTGCACCTTGCAGAAGTCTGGAATCCCCCTGCGGCCGTCCTGTTCTCAGGGAAACACTTTCCACCCTATGAAAAAGTGAGCTGTTTGCCCACAGCAGCCAAAACCACAGAATTATCCCAACTGCAGACGAACCACCGCTCTGGGCGAGGGCATGATATGTTTACTCTTGGTTTCCACACCCCGATGCTGGCTACCTTTCTTCTGGCAGCTGTGACTGCCAGGTCTTCAGGGACCCATTGGCAGTGACCCACGACCTGGAATGTAATGGATAGGTTGGCGACACTGTTTACTTGAGCAGTTTATCATCTGACCCAGGAGACGGAATATGAGGAAGAAAATGATGGAATACAGGCTCCGGGCAGGTTGGAGCGAGCCAGGTGGTATGGACAGATACGGCCGTGCCTGGCATGGGAGGGCTCACTACTCTTTTTTAAAAATTTGCTTATTTATTTTAGGGGGAGGGAGAGCACAGGCGGAGGGAGGGCAGAGGGAGAGGGAATCATCTTAAGCTGACTCCCGCTGAGTGCAGAGCTGAAGGTGGGGCTCAGTCTCGTGGCCTGAGATCATGACCTGAGTCGGCTACAAAACCGACTGAACCACCCAGACACCCTGACAGCTCATTTATTTATTATTTTTAAAAAATATTTTATTTATTTGAGAGAGAGAGAGAGTGTGTGTGAGTATGAGCTGGGGGGGGGGGTGGGGAGGGACAAGCAGGCTCCCCGCTTAGCGGAGAGCCCGCCGACGGGTCTCAAACCTGGGACCTGAGCCAAAGGCAGATGCTTAACCCAGTGAGCCAACCAGGCGCCCTGAGCTCACTATTTTAAAAATACAGTTGGGTTGTTTTCCCCGGAAGACTATTCTATGTAAATGTGTTTTATCCACTTCGTCCTTTCCAGATGAGTGTTTTAAAATGTGATGAACTTTAGGCTTAGAGATGTGCCCACGGGTCCTACCTGCTGCATGTGCCCGCACTCCACGTGCATGCCGTCCTTAAGACGACCCTATAAAGTTTATGTTTCGTGTCCATTTTTCAGGTGGGAAGACTGAGGTCTGAATAGATTGATGGATTGCCTGGGGTCCTGCAGTTCTTAAGGGACAAAGTTAGGGCTTCAACCCTGATGACTTGACTCCACGCCTCCTGGACATCACATGTCACCTTTCCTTCCAGAAGTCACCATGACCTCCCACTTCAGGGGTCTCACGTATTTCCCGAGTCTGCCTCCCGCTTCTGGCCTCTGCCGAAGCTGCCCGTGAAGACACAGGAGCCACTATCTGTGGGCCTGCCCCCGGATCACAGGCAGAGGCCACCTGGTCTTGCAGCTTTCTTGCCCACTCAGTTTGGACATTTCTTCAGTTTCACCCTTGGTTTCCTCGGAAATGCCATTTACTTGTCTCCGCGTTCCTCCTTGGAGGGGCCTCTTTCCTTTCCTTAGTTGTTTGTCAGGACTTTTTTTTCCCACCTGGAGTTTGGGGATCTTGAATACACTTGGGGATCCCAAAACTTTCTTTGAAAAACAGTCTTTTCCAAAGCTTTTCTATACTTTCTAGCTTCTACTTTAATTTCGTTTGAAATCATTCTTTTCCTTTTATTTATTTTTTTTTAAAGATTATTTATTTGACAGACAGAGATCACAAGTAGGCAGAGAGGCAGGCAGAGAGAGAGGAGGAAGCAGGCTCCCTGCTGAGCAGAGAGCCCGATGTGGGGCTCGATCCCAGGACCCCGGGATCATGACCTGAGCTGAAGGCAGAGGCTTTAACCCACTGAGCCACCCATGCGCCCCTCTCTTCCCTTTTAAAGATTTAATGTGAGCAGCTGCCTGATGGCGTATGGGTTCAGGTGGACGTTGGGCGGCTCCTACTCGCCATCCCCTGAGACGGCCCCCCTCCGGCCACGAATCACCATCTGGGTTTGCACCATTGCGTCCTTCACGTGGCTTCGAGACCCTGGGGGTGCCCTGGGGTCCTGCTTCCCGTACCAATAGAGTTTTAGGGGATGCTACCCAACGGAGGCTGGCTTTAAGCTTTCCACCTAACCTTACTTGGTTTGCAGGTTCTTCCTATGGCCCCGATACCCTGTGGCCCTTCGTCAACGTATCCAGCCACCCCTTGAGGGTGACTCAGTGTTTGCCTCCCTTCAGGCCCGAGGCCAGCAGCGTCTGCCTCACTGCACACGTTCCCATGTCTGTCTCTCTTGGAAGGCAAGAGGGTATCTGGGTAGGATGTCTCCTCTAAAGGTCTCATCACCAGACGGGGGTTGTAGCAGCTGCTTCTCTCATCCTGAAACAAGCCCACAGCTTAGGAGCTGCTGTTAACCTGCAGTGTCCCTGGTGGGCTCATCAGTGGGCACGTCCCCCCCCCCCCCCCCCCCCCCGGCTCCCCCCACCGCCCCCGGAATCCCTGGAGAAGAAACATATTTCCAGATACCTGGGAAGGTCTTGCCCTGAGCTCCTCTGGCTCCGAGCTGGTGTCCCACGCCCATGGACTAGCCTGAAAAATGTTCTCCCTCCCTCCCTTCCCTCCTTTTCTTTCTTTCTTACGATTTTATTTGTCAGAAAGAGACAGCACAAGCAGGGAGAGTGGCAGGCGGAGGAGGCTGAGCAGGAAGTCTGAGGGGGGGCCTCATCCCACGACCCTGGGGGTCATGCCCGAGCGGAGGGCAGAGCCCGAACCGACGGCGCCCCCCGGCGTCCCGAGCCTGGAAGGTTCTCCTCGTAACCAGCTTCTCTGGACACGAGCGTGGGAAGGTCCTCCTTGCCCAGCGCTCTCGGCGCTGGAGGAGAAGCAGCTCCCCTTAGGCCAGGCTCTGGGGCCGCAGCAGGGAGGACGCACGGCCCTGGGGCGCATTGGCCGCCGCTTCCCCGCCGGGCCGGGCCTGGCCTCCGTGACGCCGCCGGGAAGATCCGTGACACAATGCACGGAGGGCGAGCACCTGCGGGGGGCCCGCGGCGGGCGCCTTCCGATTCCCTTGTTCTGAGCAGGGAGAGGATGGGGCGCCGCACAGCGATGTCGGCTCCGGGGCGCCCGACGGCAAAGCGCTTCTTCAGCTCGGTGGTCCGCACCGCCCGCACCTGAGCCCGCCGGAACCGCTCCTGTGGTTCCACCGCTGTCCGCCAGGGGGAGAAAAGGCGCAGGCCCCCACTCCTCCCCCGGGAGCGGCTTTCGCTTGCGCGTTCACAGAGCCTCGAGCGCGCGCGGCCATGCGGGACCCCGCGGCCGTGCGAGCCCGCGAGACAGGACCGAGGCGGGGCGCGCACGCGCAAAAGGCTGCGCGGACCGCGTGGCCGGACCCGGTCGGCGTGCAGCTGGAGCTCCGCGGCTCCGAAGCCGGCCGTGCGGGGATCGCTTCATCCGGGGCCAGCCCTGCGCGGGGACCTGGGGAAGGCGCGCGCAGACCCGGGTCCGAGTTTCCTTCCCCGGAACCTGCGCGGCTGCTCGGAGCCCCCGGCCCCCCGTAGCGAGCGCTCCCCGGGAGCGGGCGTCCTGGGGAGCGGCCCCCGGGCAGGGGCGGGGCAGGAGCGGGGACCCCGCGGCTGTTCTCACGCTGCGGCGGGCGAGGACGGACAGCCGCCTGCGCCCCTCCTCCTGCCGGCCCTGGGGGCGGGCTGCGGGCGTCTGCGTGGGCGGGTCCGGACTGTTCACGTCCTCCGCCCCGTCGGTGCCTGGATCCTGGACGGCTGCCAGCAGTCCTACCTGGAGGTCCCGCGAGGCCGCCCAAGTGTCCCTCGGCCGTGAGCAGGGGGGCTGGCCGCGAGGACCGGGCCGCCCGTGAACGCCCTGGGCTCCTCCCGCCGTGCCGAGGGGAGGCCCGCCCTGGCTCGGAGCTGCCGCAGCCCGGGGTCACCGCGGATCCACCTTCTCTCCTCCCCGCCTGCCCTGCGCCTGCGGAGCTCCGGCCTGCGACGGCAGAGGCTGGCGAGTCCGGTCAGCCTGAATCCCTCCCACTCATCTTAACGCCTCTGCTCCAGCCCGGCCCGTCGGGTCCGGGATCCCACCCCGCAGGCGTTTGTAGGGGCCGCAGCCTCCCCACCCCCGGTCTGGGATCTGGGCCACTGACAGCTCACCCAGGAGCAGGAAAGGCCAGCCGAACTGGACATCGTACCATCAAGGTGAGGGCGAAGGCACGCCCTCTCCCCCAGAGGGATACTTCTGGGCCGCAGACTTTCTAGAAGATAAGCCCACGGATGAGGTTTGACACTTACTCTCCCATTAGAAACTCACACTATGTAGGGGCGCCTGAGCCGCTCGGTCGTTGAGCATCCCACTCTTGGTTTCCGCTCAGGTTGTGACCTTGGGACCATGGGATGGAGCCCGGAGGGCGTTTGCCCCGCCCCCTGCGTGCACACGCGCGCCCTCTCTCTCAAATAAAAAAGTCACGGTATTTAGAACTCAGGCCTCATAGAGGCCTTGAGAGCAGCTCTAATTTGCAAGGACAGAGGAACTCCAGAGAGCTCCTAACCCAACCCTCCACTGTACTTCTTTAGAAATAAAGTTATGGGGGCCCTCCTGCATGGGACGCGTTCTGCTGTGCGCTTCAGACAATGCCAAGACGTTAAATATCCACGTAAAATCCTACAGCGCCTGGCCCTGTCCTTGATCTCCCGTTTTCCTTCCCGCCCCCTGGGCCTCCCACCAAATCATTCACGGTTGTTTGCGGACATCATCCTGTTTCTCGCCCTGTGCCTTCCCTCCTCCAGCCTCACTGAGCCTTTGACCGGCTGCCTCCCGCTTACCTCCTGTGAGTCTCAGCCCAGCTGCTGTGTGTTGGGAAACCTTGCCCCCCCCCGCCCCCCCCCCCCCCCCCCCCCCCCCCCCGTCTGGGTCAGGAGCTCTCCTCTCCTGAAGCTTCCCCGGGACACACGTCTGTGACTACGCTTACCATGTGACCATGCAATTACGAATGTCGGCGCTGGTCATCCCCCCCAACCCCCGCTGCCGCCACTGACTCTGGGCTCTTTGAAATTCCAGGTTGAGCTTCCTTTAGCCTAAGAATCAGACCCAGATTCTCCTGTGGGCAGCAGGAGAGAGATGCCATCCTGAGGCCTCCAGCAAGGCGGGTGTGATCAAAATGGTGAGAGTAGTACAGATGGGAAACTGAGGCTGTTCCTCGAGCAGATCACTCTTCCAGGCAGCAGGCCAGAGCGAGAGCATCTCCAGCTGCTGGAGGGAGTCGACCAGGAGGCTGAGACCCAACCAGCCTTCATTCTCAGTGCCAAAGGCCTCAAGTATCCAGGAGGTTATACAATGATCAGGAGGAGCCCAGGTCGCAAATGTGAATATTCTCTTTTTTCTAAAGGATTTTATTTATTTGATAGAAGACACAGTGAGAGAGGGAACACAAGCAGGGGAAGTGGGAGAGAGAGAAGCAGGCTTCCCACTGAGCAGAGAGCCTGATGCGGGACACCATCCCAGCACCCCGGGATCATGACCTGAGCTGAAGGCAGAGGCTTTAACCCACGGAGCCACCCAGGTGCCCCCAAAATAGAAAAAAAAATCTTAAAAAAATCACAGGTCTTAGAATTAGGAAAACAGCCCTTCCAACGTTAACGAGAAGGTCTTCGATACTTCTAGAAAGCGGAAACAAATAGAAACCCCGTTTTCACAGCACGAGACCTGACGTACAGATTTCCCTTACGTTTTATGGCCGCGAGTATGTGAGTGTTTCTTTGTCTTATTTCTGATCCTTTGCCAAAGCCTAGGCTCCTGGGGAGAGCTCTCACTGTGCAAGCATCGCCTGGGTCTAAGCGACTGGGTCTAGAGGAGCCCCTCCCACAGGCCGACGCGGATTTTTGAGAACGGTATTAAGGTGTTGAACAGAGGAGGCCAGGGGCAGAGGACAGACACGTTGGCCGGTTTCTGAGTCCTGCCCTGAACTGTGGTCGAGCCGAGTGGCCGGTCGCGCACGCCTGCCCCACCCTGCGCGCGGAGAATTGCTCTCCTAGAAGCTTTCTTTACTGTAGATCCTCAGTCCGAGTTGCATGGGCGCTGGAGGGAGCGTGCGGGCACGGGAAAGCTCCCCCAGCCCTGCTTTCTTTCAGGGAGGGGACAGACCCCAGACCCCCGTCTTGGGAGTCTTCCCAGGCAAGGACCCGAGTTTCCCTCCTGTCTTGCAAGCGGGAGATTGGAGAGCGGAGCGGCGTGGGAGGAGGCTGGTCCAACAATGCCGTCCTCCCGATCCTCCCCGTGCGGTGGCTTCTCTCCTTTTAAGGGCATTGCTTTTGTTTCTGTTCTGAAAAACAAATAAGGTTTTCCGTGCCACGGCCTGCAGCGTCCCAGGAGCTGGGCGGCAGGAGACCTGCTCCTGGTTTCTGTGCAGCCTTGTAAGGGGGACGGGGAGGAGAAGGAAACGGTGACTGGGGAGACTGGTTGGAGCATCCCTGAGCCGGGCTTGTATTTCCCTTACATGAAGGTGGCCGGACACCTCCGTGGGCAGGAGGGTCACCTACAGCTTGAGGAGTGTAGAACAGGGACCGTCGGGGCTCAGGGAGGTGTACGTGGCCCCTGGGAGGAGCACCCCTCGTCCTTGTGTGAACACAGCGGGAGGAGGGGCAGAGGGCTGACTTCCTTTGAGCGTCTGACGTTTGACTAAATCACGGAGGTGTTGGGTTTAGGAAAGTCCTAAGGAAGCATTCCCAGCATCAGGTGTGATCCCATTTATATGGAATGTTTGCAACAGGCAAGTTCCTAGACAGACACGGAGCGTGGTGGCCTGGGCTGCGGCGGCTGGCGATGGCCGGTGAGTGACTGCTAATGGGTACAGACGTCTGAAATTAGGTCACCGTGGTAAAACCTTTGAATTGTACTTTTTTTTTTTCTCCTAAAGAGTTTATTTGTTTCAGAGAGGGAGGGAGAGAGAGCGCATCAGCAGGGGAAGGGGATTAAATTACCTGATTTTTAATTTTTATTTTAATTTAGTTTTGTTTATTTATTTGTCAGAGAGAGAGAGAGCGTGCGCACACACATACACAAGCAGGCAGAGGGAGAGGGAGAAGCAGGCTCCCCGCAGAGCAGGAAGCCTGACGCAGGGCTCGGTCCCAGGACTCTGAGATTGTGACCCGAGCCGAAGCCAGATGCTTGACTCAGGTACCCCTGAATTGTACATTTTAAGGGGTGATATTTATGGTATGTGGATTATAACTCAATAAAACTATTTTTTTTAAGATTTTATTTATTTATTTGACAGAGAGAGATCACAAGTAGATAGAGAGGCAGGCAGAGAGAGAGAGAGGGAAGCAGGCTCCCTGCTGAGCAGAGAGCCCGATGTGGGACTCGATCCCAGGATCCCGAGATCATGACCTGAGCCGAAGGCAGCGGCCCAACCCACTGAGCCACCCAGGCGCCCCACTCAATAAAACTATTAAAGAAAAGTTCCCCCATGCCCCCAAGAAAAGCAGATATCAGTGCTGCTGTCTTCTGGGGGGAAACGCTCCCCAGTGGGTTTGGGTTATCAGTGAAACAGGGTCAGGCATGGGCTGATGGTCTCTGGATGGGGGCAATGAATATGGGGGGTCCCTTGTATTGGCCTCTCGATTTCGGTGCGTGTTTGAAAATTCGAATAATAGCATGTTAAATGAATTTTGAAGACAGCCAAACCACCTGAAAACATGTGGGACGTGAAAAGACAGAATGGCGTGGTGGGAGAAGCTGGGTTATCCCACGTGTTGTGACAAGGGACTGGAACCTGGCCCGCCCCCACAGAGGAGTCTGGACTGGCCACAGCAGGTCCTCGGTGTCCACGCCGATTTTCCCGTTCTTCGTTGGGGTCTTATTTTGTTGTTTGATTGTTCAGATGGGCGGGAGCGTGGCGAGGTGAGAATGAGCTCTGTCCAGTCAGTGAAGAGATTAAATGAAGGGAAGTAAAGAGACAGAAACAAGTGTTCTGAGAACCACACGGTAAAACATCGCCCTGTGTGAGGGGCGTGCGCACGCAGTGAAAGTGGGGCTCCCCGCTGCGGTGGTGCCCAAGTCCTGTCCCCCGGAGACCGTCACCGTCGAGACCAACAGCTCTTATGCAGGCAGAATCTATGCGTGTGTACATGTGTGGATACTCATATGCACACTCATCTGTTTTCTTTGCACACACGCCTGTGCACACACACACACCCCATATACCCATATGTACGCACACACACCCATACGCACACACCCATACCTGTGTACATACACACCCCCATATACCCATACATATGCACACAAACGCCCATGTACACACGCACACACACCTATATGCACACACACATACCTGTATAGACACACGCCCCCGTATACAGATACGTATGCACACATATACCCATGTACACACGCACACACCCATATACCTGTATACACACACGCCCCCATATACCCATATGCATGCACACACACACATATAGCTGTGTACACACACACGCCCATGTACACAGACACACACCCATATACCTGTATACACACATTTGTATAAAACATACACACGCACACACACATATACCCATTTACATAGAAAATACCTTTTTAATACACACACATATATATGTGTACGCACCTACCCGTGTACGCACACATATATATGAAACACTCTTGCTTTGCCTTTTTCCCCAATTATTTTATTTTAAAGGGAATTTATTTATTTAGAAAGAGAAAGAGTGTGTAAGCAGTGGGGTGGTGGTGGGGAGGGACAGAGGGAGAGGGAGAGAATCTTAAGCAGATTCCACACCCAGCATGGGGCCTGATGCGGGGCTGGATCTCACGACCCTGAGATCATGACCTGAGCCAAAATTGAGACTGCTTGCTTAACTGACGGAGTCCCCCACGTACCCCTCTTTTTTGTTTTAAAGATTTTACTTTTAAACGATCTCCACACCCAATGTGGGGCTCGAACCCACGACCCCGAGATCAAGAGTCTCGCTCTACTGACTGAGCCGGACAGTTGCCCCTTAAAGGGAATATCAAGGTCTGTTTTTAAATATCACAAAAATACGCCCCCCCATCCCCAGCCCGGACCAATCAGAGGATGGTTTTCAGTGACCAAAGGGAAGCCTCAGCCTTAGTGAAAATAACAGCTTGTAGTCGGGCGAAGGGCGCTGTCTCCTTGCCCCCGTAAGGGAAAAGCCAGCCCCCAATCAGACCTAACTACCCAGAGGGTTGTGGCCCTCCCCACACACATGTGCTCCAACTCCTGGGGAAAGTACACCATTTCTGAACGTGTAGGCCCTGTTTCTTCTCTGTCTCATTGCAGGAGCCGTCGAACACCGCTGGCACATTTTGTCCCCATGCCAAGGGAAACTTTGCCTGCACGGCCTGGGCGACGAGTGTGCACGCGTGTGAGGTCGCCTTCGTTGGGAAGGATTTTCCTTCCTGCTGCCATGATTCCCTCCCTCCCTCCTTCCCTCCCTCCTTCCTTCTTTCCAGTAAAATGCTGATAGGTTCCCCCCTCCAAAGTCTTTATCTGACAAAATTAAAAGACCACAATTTTTAAAAAAGGATTTTATTTATTTATTTGACAGAAGACACAGTGAGAGAGGGAACACAAGCAGGGGGAGTGGGAGAGGGAGAAGCCGGCTCCCCGCTGAGCAGACAGCCCGATGCGGGGCTCGATCCCAGGACCCTGAGGTCATGACCTGAGTGGAAGGCAGACACTTAATGAGCCATCCAGATACCCCAAAAGACCACAAATATTTTGAAATAATTTAAAATGAAAATATTTTGAGAAAATAAATCTTGGGGGTCCCTGGGTGGCTCAGTGGGTTAAAGCCTCTGCCTTCGGCTCAGGTCATGATCTCAGAGTCCTGGGATCAAGTCCCGCATCGGGCTCTCTGCTCAGCGGGGCACCTGCTTCCCCCTCTCTCTGCCTGCCTCTCTGCGTACTTGTGATCTCTGTCTGTCAAATAAATAAAATAAAATCTTAAAAAAAATAAATCTTGGGCCCCAAGCCTGAGTTCATGGATTGTAAAATGAAGAAAGATAGCATTGGGAAACTCCATGCCATCGTGGGGTCCCCTTTGTCAACACGGGGTGTCTCCGGGACTCCTGCAGACTAGACAGGCTGTCCTCGCCCCATTCCCGTGCAGTGAGCAAAGTCCCTGCTCCGGGCTCTCTCCTGCCCGCACGGAGAAGTGCAGGAGAGAAGAGAGCATACCTGGGAACCGGGAACCGTGAGGCTGATGAGGGTCACGTTACGGGACAGTGGAGACCACGCAGAGGGTGGGAGGGTTCGGGCATCAGTCCTTGTTCGGGGTGAGTGCACGGCCAAGGCTCCTGAGCCCAATGGCCCGGCCTGGTGTCTGTCCCAAATGTGACCCTGTGCACCCCACATTAGTGCAGGAGAGTGCCCAGCTGGTGTGGGTACATTCAAGCCAACTCTGGAGGGGGCATAGGACCGGAGGAGGAGCGCTGGCGCGGGGTCCTGGTCTGTGCACGGACACTCCCCGGGGGGGATGAGAGCAGAGGCCCAGGGCTGGTGCCTTGTTTTCTGTCCCGGTGCCCTCGGACAGTGGGCCGAGCTGGTCTGCAAGGTCTCTTGTGGCATTGGTAGCTGGTCACTGTATAGCCTGGGGCTTTCTGCAGCTTCCCAAGGTTGGGTACGTGGAGCGGGCACAAGAGCTGATACGTGTGGGTCCCTGGAAGCCAGGGCGGGCTGGGACCCGGTGGAGGGAGTCCCGAGCAGGGAGAAGTGCGTGGAGCATGTGGCGTCAGTCCACGGGCGATGGGACGTGTCCACGGGTCCATGAAAGACGTCCTCTGGGGACATGTGCCCAGATTTGTGGGTCTACAGTGGGAGGTGGGGGCAGCAGTCAGGGAGACACGTTATGTCAGTGTGCCCCAAACCCGACCTTCCCCAGGCCAACCGCTCACCCATCAATGCCACGTGGCCTCCTCGTTCCCTTGGCTCACACGTCGGTGGCGCTTCTGACTGCTGGCTGCTTTGAGCTGGTCCGGGCGACAGCCAGCAAGGCCGGGTGGCGTCTTCGTTCAGCAGACACTCTCATGCTGGTTTCCTTCTCTGACACCGTCCAGTTTGGGTAACACCCCGCTTGACCTGTGTGTGCTTCTGGTGTGTTGACTCTGGCCTCGCCTGT
Organism: Meles meles; assembly: GCF_922984935.1. Taxonomy (NCBI): domain Eukaryota; kingdom Metazoa; phylum Chordata; class Mammalia; order Carnivora; family Mustelidae; genus Meles; species Meles meles. Next base: position 10,323,280 of record NC_060083.1, read on the forward strand.
CACTCCCGCTGGGCAGGGATGGCGCTCCTGCCTCCACGCCTCTCCCCCTTCCCCTCCTGTGCTCACTGCAGAGGCTCGGTCACCCACTCGTGTGTGTCCAGGCAGAGGTGGGATGCTTCTGGGGAGTGGGGACAGAGCAGTGAAAAAGAGCAGGTAATCATCCCTACCTTATGAAGCCTGCGTCCTAGGGAAGGGGACACAACAGTCATCAAGGTAAGTAAACAAAATGTAGTGTATGTCCCATGACATGTTGAGGAGAAGGCAAAGCAGGACGGGGCGGGGGTGGTGTAAAGTGTGTGAATGGAGGGAAAGTGTATGAGGACACCTGAGTAAGGTGCCCAGACTTTTGAGTAAAACACAAGGTGGTGAGAGAGTTGGTTAGGTTAAGACCCCTGGAGGAAGAGGGAATAGGATGTGCAAAGGTCCTGAGGCAGGAGTGTGTCTGTTACCAGCCAGGAGCACCGAGCAGACCATGCGGCTGAAACCAAGCAAAAGAATGAACGAGTGAGTTGAAGGCATCAGGAACACGGCCCCATGAGACACGCTTACGCTGGGTGGCCCTTAATCCACTCTGTCCTCGGGGCTCAGAGGCCTCGCGGTGCTCTTCCAGCTCCCCTTTCAGTCTAACTCGTCGAGGATTTCTAGCCTCCAGAACCATGAGAAGACACACATCTGATGTGTAAGCCGCCAGGTTGTCTTCTGGAAGCTCTAGCCGACTCCCATACACAGACATCAGATTGTTGTTAGCTCCACAGGTAATTCTAAGAGGTGCCTGGGGGAGCGTCAGGGCACAGTGAAACGGTGCCACCACTTCTGGTGGTAAGTCTGGGACCCAATCAGGAGAGATGAGGCCGCCTTGGATGCTGGGGGAGAGCGGGGTAACCAAGCTTTAGGACGCGTAATAGAATTCCAGTGGTCCTGTCAGTAACTCTGCCTGCCCCTCGTTCTGTCTTCTTTTCTTTCCGTTCACACAACATCAGCACTCCAAGTATATATTTCTTATTTATTTCCTCTTTGCTCAATTTACTCATTTCCTTATTTATTTATAAATTCCGATATAATTAACATACAGCGTCGTCTGAGTTTCAAGTGTACAGAGGAGTGATTTGTCAGGGAATGCGGACTCTTCCTTGCCTGGCTCCTTTCTGGACGCGATCAGTGTGTTCTCTGTATTTAAGAGCACTTTTTTAAAAAAAAATCTTCTTTGCTTGTTTTGTTTCTTAAATTCCCCATGTGAGTGAAATCACATGGCTGTTTGTCTGTCTCTGACTGACTTATTTCACTTAGCGTTAAACTCTCTAGCTCCGTGAATGTTGTTGAAAACGGCAAGCGGTCATTTCTTTTTCACGGCCGAGTAATATTCTGTTGTAGTTTCCGTTTCCCTGTTATCCATTCATCGGTAGACGGACACTTCTGCTTCCATAGTTGGGCTGTTTTAATTACTGCGGCTATAAACACGGGTTCATATCCTTTCCCAAATTACTGTTTTGTATTCTTTGGATAAATACCCAGTAGTGGGATTATTGGATCATAGGGTAATTCTATTGTTAGTTTTTTTTTGGGGGGGGTATGTCTACTGTTTTCCAGTGCGGCTGCACCAGTTTGCAATCCCACCACTGTACACGAGGGTTCCTTTTTTCTCCACATCCTCGCCAGCACCTGGTGTCTCTTCTGTTTTTGATTTTAGCCGTTCTGACAGGTGGGAGGCGGTATCTTGTGGTGGTTTTGATTGGCGTTTCCCCGATGGTGAGGTGCTGCTGGCCAGCTGTATGTGTTTGCAGAAGATGTCTCTTCCTGTCTTCTGCCCTTTTTAAATTGGATTATTTACTTTTTGGCATTGAGTTGTATCAGTTCTTTGTATATTTTGGATAGTAACCCCTTATTGGGTTTGTCATTTGCAAATATCTTCTCCCTTCCTTTTGTTTTGTTTTACGACTGCTCTGGACACAGCATCGTTTTATATTCCTTGTCGCAAGGGGAAGTTATGTCAACTCGTGTTACTGGATAAGTACATTTTTGTGGATTATTAGAACATATCAATATGGGGCGCCTGTGTGGCTCAGTGGGTTAAAGCCTCTGCCTTCGGCTCAGGTCATGATCCCAGGGTCCTGGGATCGAGCCCCACATCGGGCTCTCTGCTCTGTAGGGAGCCTGCTTCCTTCTCTCTCTCTGCCTACTTGTGATCTCTGTCTGTCAAATAAATAAATAAAATCTTTAAAAAAAGAACATATCAGTATTCACAACAATATTCCAAGGGTAAATAAATGTACTTTAGGTTTCAGTAACTCACTTATTTTTTTCAAGATTTTTAAAATTTTCCTTTTTTAAAAAAAGATTTTATGTATTTATTTGACACAGAGAGACAGACCCAGTGAGAGAGGGAACACAAGGGCGGGTGGTGGGAGAGGGAGAAGAAGGCTTCCCGCGGAGCAGGGAGCCTGATGCAGGGCTCGATCCCAGAACCCCAGGATCACGACCTGAGCCGAAGGCAGAGGCTTCCCGACTGAGCCACCCAGGCGCCCCTCAGTAATTAATTTAAAAACCTCCGCGTGGAGGGTTAGGGATGTCCCTCTACTGTGTCGTGGCACACGGTCACTGAAACAGTCATCATTAATTCTCTGGCGCGTGAATTTCGGTATCCTCTCCCATGTGCTCTGTGGGTACTGACTTCGAACTGACAGGCTTTTCCCCAGGGTGGAGGTGACGTGAGCATTTAATGGTGCCCTGATGCATCCGAATGATCTGGGGGGTTTGCCGTCTGAAAGCCGGAGAAGGACGCTGCGTCGTTCGCGCTAATGCCCGGTCAGCGGGCGCATGCGTGCTGGCATCTTGTGTGAGTGTCGTGGGAACCTGGGAGTTGTTTTGATTTGCTTCTGCACGTCCTGCGGTGATGTGCTGGGTTGTGCTGTTATTTTTAAATGTACGGTTATGTCACAGACGAGGAGAGCCAAAGGGGACATGCCTACCAAATGAAACGTGGAGCCTGGATGGGATCCCGGGTCAGAAGAGGACATCCGTGAAGACCAGCGAGAGCTGAATGAGTTGCGGGCTTCAGCTGATAAGAGTGTTTGATAATAACAGGGTAGGAGCCACTAATCGTAGCACACGTATCAGACTTATGTCGGATGCTGATGGGGGAAATCGGGGGTCGGGATATGGCACTCTCTGTATTGCCTTTGTAACTTTTCTACAAATTCAAAACCGTTCTAACATTAAAAGCTTACTTGGGAGTGCCCGGCTGGCTCGGTCAGAAGAGCATGGGGCTCTTGATCTCGGGATCATGAGTTTGAACCCTACGCTGGGTGCAGAGATTACTTGAAATGAAATGAAATGAAATAAAATCTTAAAATAATTACAAAGATGGCAAAAATGTACTATTATAATTTTAAATGTTCTTATGTTTTCTTTTTTTGAAAAAGATTTTATTTATTTGAGAGAGGGAGAGAGAGAGAGAGCACAGCAGGGGGAGCAACAGAGAGAGAGGGAGAAGCAGACTCCCCGCTGAGCAGAGAGCCCGACGCCGGGCTCCATCTCAGGACCCTGGGAACATGACCTGAGCCGAAGGCAGACGCTTCACTGACTGAGCCACCGGTGTCCCCTTATTCTTTTTTTAAACTGAAATATAATTAACATTTGATGTTTTATTAGCTTTACGTGCAGAGCTCTGATTTGGCAATTCTCTACACTCCTTGATACCCAGCACAATTCATGCTGTCATCTGGGTTTTAAGTTAGTTCTCGAAGCCACTGTGAACTTCCTGGTTAATCGTGGAGGACTTCGCGGGAGCCCGTCTCCGTCAGCCGCACACACGCTGTGGTCAGTGCTGAGTGACAGGCATGGTCACGGAGGGCAGGTGGGGCTCTTCTCACCGGGCGGAGAGGTGGAAAATGTTCTTACGGGAGAGCAGAAGCCCCGACGCCCAGGGTCAGGATGGGCAGTGCTGCGCGTTGCAGCCGGAAGGGAGGAATCCGAGGCGGCTGGGGGGGGGGGGGTGTGACGTTCTCTGAGTCAGATGCCAGGAGGAGGGGAGCCAGAGAGGTGACCCAGACTCCAGCGTTGCGCAGGGCTTTATCTTGGTCGACGGGAAAAGCTCTGCACGTGTCAGTGAAGTGAGATCTTGTGAAAGCCGGATTTGATATGTCCTCCCTGGAGCTGACTCATGCGGAAAAGAGGGACAAAACAGGGCATGCTTTGGGGCTCCTGTAGGGGGTGGAGGCAGGTCGCGTGGGACTCTGGGAAGGCGGTCAGATTGGAGTGACGAGAGTCTGGGGAGGAGTCCGAAGGTGTGGGTGCTCATCCTGGCCTCGCGGTGTCTGACCTGATGACCCATGGACGAGTCCCTGACTCCTCTGGGCCCCCTCATCTGGGAGAGCCTTGTCTACACCTGTGGTAGACAGTCTAAGCTTCGGGACACTCTTCCCGCAGCCAGTCTAGGCGAGGGGGCTTTGCAAACTCTGTGAGATACTTGTACGGATCGGATTTGTTGTTCTGTCGCCTCCAGACCCATATCTTGCCGCCCGGGTAAGATGTATGCATCGTGATTTCTTCTGAGGCATTACCACTGTAGCCCTATCCGTGGTCACAGGGTAACTCACTGCGGGGAGGGGACGGCCAGGAGCCCAGGATGAGTCTAGAGAGAATCGTGGGTGTTGGCAGCAAAACAAAGCCTCGGAAACAAAGGGACCCTTTTCTTCGAGAGGGGCCGGGAGGATTTTGGCGGTGGTGGGGACGAGGATGGTTATTGTGGGCAGGCGTGTGGCGTCTGGGAGAACACGGTTTGGAGAGCGAGTTAATGGTGTGGGAGCTGGCAAATGGATCGCGTCAGCCTGAGGAGAAAGTTGGTATCACAGAAGGGATGTTTTTTGGAGGAAGGAATAGTTCATCCAAGATTTTTTTTTTTTAAACATTTGAAGTAACCCCTGCACCCCACGTGGGGCTCGAACTCATGACCCCAAGATCAAGAGTTGCACGCTCCACCCACTGAGCCAGCTGCGTGCCCCAACCAAGACTCCTTGATGGGCTGCGTCCTGAGCACAGGAGTAGAATTAGATGCCTTCCAGCAGTCATCTGGCTTCCTAGTGACTCTGGGAGCGGACCTGGCCCTGGAATGGGGGAAGGTCCTGGGACTTCACTCTCAAGGACAGGTGTGCCGATTACTTGCTGACCTTGTGAAGGCTGTAGAGCCCTGGGCAGGAGCTTCGTATGCTGGGGTGCAGCGTCCTTCTGCTTTGTCCTCTGGTCGCTTGCTCCCCCGCGCATCCTGCCCCCGACCCATGCCAGGCACCCCTCCCACCAGTTCCCGCCTCCTTCCTGAAGCCCAGCAGTGGCCCCTCTACCCTCGACTGGGCTGCACCCGGCACCGGCACCGAGCAGGGAGGCCGAACCTTCCCGACACTGCTGCACTCTTCCCCATGTGAAACGGGCCATGCTTTCTCCCGAGAGACGTGTGGGCCTCACAGGACCCCGGCTCAGGCACGGAGCACTTGCTGGAGATGGGTCCGCTGTCTGGGTGCTGTCCTGGTGCTGGGTCAGACTCGGGGCTGGCTGCTCTGGGCTCCTCGGGGATAACAGCAGGATCTGCAGCAGGAGGCTGCCTGCCTCGTCATTGCTGGAGGACAGAGGGGAACACGGAAGACTTAATTGAGTCTTGGCTCAACTTTTGCTGTTGATTCAGTGTGTGGAGGTGAGACGTGAGTGTTTTAGCTCGGCTGGATTCTACCGAACATGGGCTGGGCGAGGCCAGCGTCTCCCGGGGTACGTGTAATGCAGTCTGGGCTCTCAAGGAACAGTCTACACCAGGGAAAGGCACATTCCTGGGAAACAGTGGAATCATTTGTGCCCAGTTACATCTGTGCCGTGTTGTGTGAGACTCTGGGCGTCCCCGGTATACCGTGAGGTTGGACGGGCTGAAAGGACAGAAAGGCAGGTTTGAGGAGGGAGGGGACAGGTCACACGAGACATGGATGTAGGGAGGTGAAAAGTGGGGAGGTTTCCAGGGAGAGAAGGCCATGCAAGCCAGCGTCTCGTGTTAGAACCTGTCCTGGCTGGCTTACATGTCTGGGGGTGAGGGAGCGTTTGGAGGGACCCGAAGGTGCACAAGGTGGTGCTCGCCGTCCTGTATCTCTAGGAGCCTCTCGATGGCTCATACAGTGCTGCCAAAGTGTGGGCGGACATCCAGTGCTGCTCCTAATGGTTTGGTGATAGTTTGGAATGTGGTCTGCAGACAATTAAAACATAATCATGATGAGCCATAGGTCTGAAACAAGAGTCGTAAGCTTCATCTGAGATGATGTGATCTTAAAAGTCTAGGAAAGGTTTGTGGCCGGTGCTGGGAGCTCTCCTCGCGTTCTCCACAGATAGGAGAGAAGGGGACGTCGGGGAACACGACCGGGTGTCTTTTATTTTCCATGTATCTGTCCCTGCGTGAATTCAAGCGGGTGACCGAGAGTCCTACCCAGCAGAGAAACTGCCTCCCCTCATCTATAACAAAGATCCTGTGCAAGTCCTAAGCCGGTGGGGAGACCATGAAACACCAGCCCGACCCAGCTGTATACATCCTCATGCCCACTGGAGATGGGGATGGTATTTGCGGATCATTTGCCTCGGTCTCCTTTGCTCGTGAATTTCCATTGCTCCAGATGCCCCTGAATTTGCTAGTTTAATAAAGCAGAGGGTGGGCCGGGGAGAAGCTGGGAAGATGCCGCTTATCTTTTTTTTTTTCTTCTCTCCAACCCACGTGCAGGGGCTGATTAAAGTGCAGCTGATGTCTGGGCCCCGACAGGGAAACCTTAGTGGGCATCAGACCCCCTGAAGAGCCCGTGAAAACACTGCCAAACCCTAATGCCAGAGTTTCTGATGCAGAAGGTGTGTGAATGGGGCCCAAGGATCTGCATTTCCATCAAGTTTCCAGGAGATGCGAACGCCGTCCGTTTGGACACTCTGAGAGTCACTGACTGGGGCTGCTGGCTTTTAACTTTGTTAGCTGCACGTTCGAATCACTCAGAAAGCTGAAAATCACAAAGCATGTGAGCGTGTGTATGTGGGAATGTCCTTCCCACGGGCTGGGCGCAGCCTAGGCGAGGAAGACGGACATCTCAGCCGGCCGCGGTCCACGCTTGTCGGCCGCCGCCGATGGGAGGGCGGAGGGGCTGAGGGTGCTGGTGTGGGGGCAGGAGCGCGGACCCCGGGGTCTTGGGCCGAATTCCAACGAGCGGCTCAAGGGAGAGCTCCCCGGTCTTCCACGCACCGGCTGCAACACCGCGGCCTCCCCCGAGGGCAGCCGCTCCTCCGACCCCGCAGGACAATCGGGAGGCCAGCGCGGGAGCCGCCGCGGCCGGGCTGACCCTCCCACCGCCGCCAACGCAGAGATGCGAAGCCGCGGACGCGAACGGGGCCCGTCACGGCGCTCCTCCGAGGAGCAGCGTTGGCGAGCAGCGCCGCCGGCCGGGCCCCTCCGCGCCGGCCCTGGGAGCCGAGGCCCGCGCACAGAAGGCCCGAGGACCGCACGCGAGCTCAGAGGCCGAGGCCCAGGGCTGCGACGAGCCGGGCCGGCGGAGGATAAGCGCGGCCGGCAGGGCTCCGCACGCCGCCCCCGGGGCGCTCCCGCGAGCAAGCCCCTCTGACCTCCGAGCGGGCTCCCTGCTCGCCGCGCTCCGAGATGCAGGGGTCCGCGCCCGCCAGGCCCTCGGCGCTCCGGGAAGGGCCTGACCGGATGAGGACCGCGGGGATGACCAGCCCGGAGCGAAGCGGCCGCCGCACGCTCGGGCGCAGGTGGACGCGGGGACAGCGACAGCGGCGCGCAGAGCGGCCGGCCCTGCGGCGGAAGTGCGTCCCCGGGGCCGTTCTAGGCTGGCCGGAGGACCCTGCTCGTCGGTGGTCCCGCGGGCTGCGGGGGACGCGGGCGCGGGTGGCCTCTCCTGGGAGCCGACCCCGCGGGGGTCGGCTAGGCGGCGCGCGGGGAGCACGAGGAGGGCCGGGGGGCCCGGGGAGGGCGCGGGGGGCGGGCAGGCCGGGGAGCGCGCGGGGGCGGGGCGGACCGCCCACCTGCTTCTCCGCCGGCGGCGGCGCGCGCTGATTGGCTGAGCGCGCCGGAAGTGGAAGCGCTGGCCGCCACCGCCCGGGACGCGGAGAGCTCGGCGGCGGGGAGCGCGGCGCGGGGCGAACGGGGAGCGAGCGGCCGCGGTGAGATCTCCCCCCGGCGCGGCGGGGCGGGGGCCGGGCCCCGAGGCTGCTGCGGTCCGCGGGCCGGGCGGATGCGACGAGCCGGCCTGTGACCTTGGGCTGGCCGCGCGCCCCCCTCAACCCGCTTCCATTCTCCACCTGCTCCGCGAGGGCCGTCCCCGCGCGCGCCTGCCTTCGGCCTCCCGACCCCGCGGCCCCGAGCGCGGCCGGGACGGTCACCCCGCCGGACACTGGCTGCCAGGGCGGGGCGGGGGCCGGACGGGAGCGGCTCTGAGCGCTGGGGTCCGGGAGCCGTCCGGGGGGTGGCACCGCGGGGGGGACCCAGAGAGCCCGGAGACGGTGCTCGACAGACCGGTCCGCCGCCCACTGGAGCGACGCGCCTCCGCGTCCTGCCGGGCAACGGTCTGGGCCCCTGGGGTCCGAAAAGGAATGAAATACCCGCTTAGTCCTGGAGGGCGCCGCAGCCCCGCCGTGTAGATAGCGCGCTTCGATACTCGTGAGCCGGCTCAGTCCGCTGCCCAGGACGCTCCAGGCGCCGGGTGGGGGGTGCGCGTAGACAGACGGTTCAGCGGCGTGACTGCCGGCAGACGGAGGGGCCTCGGGTCAGGGAGGAGAGTGGGACTGCGTGTGGCCGAGCCCAGGCCCGTGCATGTTGGTGAAGCGCACAGTGGGCGGTAGTATTCCGGGAAGTGGGAACACCTGTTCCCAAAGGCCACGACGCTGGAAAGAGTAACCGGTGTTTGGCCAGCAGGAACCTCCCCGCAGCTTCCCGGTCCTGCGCCTGAGCACACACCCCGGGGGAGGACGAGATCCTTGTACGGGATGCTGGACACTTGGTAGGATGGGGGCGTTTCAGAAGTTAGGGGAAAGGATATCCCTTACAATGCTTTTTTTGTCTGTACGTAACATAATGCAACTCAGGCTTGCTTCGGACTGTGCCGGTGTGTAAGCTCAAACAGTTGGAGCCAGGCAGGAAAGTGCTTCCCGGACGGACTGAGCCTATTGGCTCCATGGTCCCGCGATTTTTATGAGCTCTCCCTGACGTCATCCACAAGCTGGGCAGGATGGTAGGAACTATTCCCGGAGGCTCCCAGCGAGCCTGCTCAGAACATCATTGACTCAGATGAAGGCATATGTCCGTCCCCAGATCCGTCCCTGCTGTTCTGAACAATCCCTTGCAAGGGAGGTGGTCTTGCTCTCCGGGTTAGCTGGGCCGGGCCTCACTCCCAGAGCTCAGATCTCCTGCAGAGCCTGCAAGCCCACTGCCCACTTCTTTGCTCAAATGCCCTGTAAAGGGATTGGAGAAGCGTTGCGTTCCCATACCTACGCAGAAGTCGACTTCTTAGATGTTTCATCATAAATTTGAATAGCTGCAAAGGATATTCTGAGTGTATCATGAATTTTGGCATTTCAGAATTAAACCTTGGCCACGTGCCAGGATCCTTGCCCTGTGATTCCGAGTGTTGTGTGCTTATCACATTCCCTGCCTCTCTGAAACCTCCATCTGGGCACGCACCACACCTCCCTCCCTTCCCCCACTCCGTCCGCCTCCCTGTCCTGCTCTCCCATCTCCACTGTGTCCTGGCTGACATCCTCAAGTCCCTCATTCTCCCACCGCCATGTCCCCAGATTCCCTGCTGCCTTGGGGCTGGAGAGGGTGGGGAAATGATGTCAATCAGCTCCTCCTCACACGGTCATGCTTGTCTCCTGGGGAGGCTGTGAGGGTTTCCCAGGGCAATGTCTGTGCGTCACTTTGTGCCCAGCACATAGTAAGCGCTCCCGGTCCCTCTCCGCATCAGAATGCCAATGCTCTCACTGACTCAGCCTCCTTGTCAGTCCACATGCTACGCCGAGGCCACAATGCTCCCTCTGTTCCTTTTCTCTTTACTCTGGTGCTCGCCTCGCGCTCTGCCTGGGTGCTGTGGTGTAGTTCTGTCGGGGAAGGGGTGGGGTGCGCAGATACCATCTGTGACCTCTGTGAGCATGGGGACCGCTGTCTGGAAGCCCGTTTGCACCCCTGCCCTGCCCCGTCTACATCAGCCCGGCACCGGACCCCGTGGACCCTTGGCCTGCAGCTTTCCCTTCCTGCTCCTTCCTCTTGCTTGCTGTCGTCCTCTGTTACCAAAGGGAGACCTGTTTACCAGCATGCCCTTCCTACATTTCCCGCCGTGTGTCCCTCTGGGCTGGAACAGCCTCTGCGTGCAACCCCACGGAGTCTGTTGGGGGCGGGAGTGATTCTTGGGCCTTTCGTAGCTCTTTCAGAAATCTTTGCTTTCAACAGACATTTTAAAAAGACCTAATCAGGGGCGCCTGGGTGGCTCAGTGGGTTAAAGCCTCTGCCTTCAGCTCAGGTCACGATCCCAGGGTCCTGGGATTGAGCCCCACATCGGGTTCTCTGCTCACCGGGAAGCCTGTTTCCTCCTCTCTTGCTCTCTGCCTGCTTGTGATCTCTGTCAAATAAATAAATAAAATCTTTAAAAAAAATAAATAAAAAGACCTAATCAGAATGTCAGGGGCCAGATTAATCAGTGTTTATGACAAATCACATCATGATTTGGGGCAGATGAGTTCAAAGAATTGAGTGATATTGCTATCCCTGGAGATTGGTGTGAACTCGGATTTAGGCAGCTGGGGGCAAACTCCACTCCTGTCCCGGCAGCTAAGGTCTGAAGGGTGCACAAGTGTGGGTTTCCCAACATGAAGAATCTCCAGCGTGTGGGACTGGATCTGCCCTGTCTGCTCTGCAAAGCGGACGCGAGGGGAGGGGAGGGCAGCCCAGCGGGAGGGTCAGAAAGGAGAAAAGAAGTCTGAGCATTAGCCGGCCGTGTCCGTGCAATCCTGCTGCTTCATGCATGTGGCGGGCATAGTGGGCCTTGGGTAGAGCTGAGCATCCCGGACTGAGTTTGGGGCAGCTCCCACCCCTGCTGGAGCATCAGGATTCCCTAGTACCCTGGGCACGCCCCGGGCATTCTCGGAGGCCTGAGGTGGGGCCTGGAATTCATCATTTCGAATTTCCTAGTTTCTACACATTCCCCAGTGGATTATCACGCATCCCGCCTCTTTCCAGGCTGAGGATTATTGTTTAAGAATCAAACAAACAATCTTCCCGCTCTAATTGCAAGCTGTGACTCAATTCTCAGGGTTTCGGTGGCAGCGTGGTCCCTTCAGAGTCGAAGGTCTTGTTAGTGGCTACGTGGGTATCTGGTGGATGCATTGGGACTCTGGGTGAGGCTTTCTGCATGTGCTCTTCTGGGATGCGGAGAAAAACAACCGATCTGGGTTTGCAGAGCTGTACACCTTGTTCTGAGCTGTGGTGAGCTAGGACGGGTCTGCGTGTCCCCCCAGACTGAGGACCAGGAGCCGTCCTCCTCCTGCTCAGGTGACACCACCATCCTCTCTCTCTCCAGAAACAGCCAGTTTCAGGGTTAGGAGAGTGAGGCGGAGAGAGACAAAGGTAGGAAATTCCGGCTGGAAGTTTGAATCCAGGCTGTGAGGAAGGGAGTGTTTCCGCGGGAGTGTGAGGCCTGTCGCGTGCCCTTGGCTCTGACGCACACATGAGGAGCTGCCAGAAAGGCATACAGCAATGTGACCCGCCAGTGACGCTGGTACCGTGTCGCTGGCAGAAGGCAGAGGGGAGGAAAGGTCAGGAGGTCGCGTTCGTTGGGTGGGATGTTCTAGATTTGACTTTTGAACCAGATCTTGAAGTTGGGGGTAGATAGAGCGCAGCGCATAACCTGTTGTACTGTGGACAAGTGCTTTTCCATGCAGTTCTGAGAATTCTGACCTTGCGAGGTGCCGGACAGTGGACTGTAGGAGAGACACGGGTGAGAAGGGGACCGGAGAGGGGTGGGGCGTCGACGGTGACCGAAAAGTAGCAGCTTATGGGACTGGACCGCAGCTGCGTGTCAGACGACTCTCTAAGGCTGTGCTTCCCAGCCCACGCGCACCATGAACGAGGGCACAGTTGAGTCCTAGCCCCATGGACCCTTACTCAACCGCAGTTCGCAAAAATTTCAACAAAAAGGAGAAGTCCAGGGGCGCCTGGGTGGCTCAGTGTGTTGAGCCGCTGCCTTCGGCTCAGGTCATGGTCTCAGGGTCCTGGGATTGTGTCCCACATCGGGCTCTCTGCTCGGCGGAGAGCCTGCTTCCTTTCCTCTCTCTCTGCCTGCCTCTCTTGTGATTTCTCTCTGTCAAATAAATAGATAAAAAAATCTTAAAAAAATTAAAAAAAAAAGGAGAAGTCCAGCTTTGGGGGCTGCCCTTGCTCCGTGGGAAGGGCAGAGCCCGTGCTGTGGGCAGAGCTGAAGATTGCGGGTCCTCTGGGGGGAGCCCAGAGATTCCAAGGACTCAGGGACTCCACGAGGAGGTAAGGCTCCTTCTGGGTGTCCTGGGCTGGGTGGTGCCGGTGAACTGTGGAGGTCACCCCATCACCGCTCTCAGCCTCTCCTGCCCACGAGCTTCCTCGTGTACTCACTAATCCCGTCCATCCTTCCCTCCCAGCCCGTCTCCTGTGGTGGCACCACGCCTTCTGTACGAATGTGTGCGAGGCGCGTGCGGGGCGCTTGTGGGGCGTGTGCGGGGCGTTCCTGTCGGGAGGTCATTGGTTCTTTCATCCAGACTCTTGGAAGAAGCAGCAGACCGGTCCATCCGTCTGCCGCCACTGGGCTCGACTTCTCCAGCGAGTCTGCTCCCACAGGGCCCTGTGACCGCCGGACCGTCCCCGTAGGCACTTTCCAGGCAGCCCGGTGACTCGGTCACTCACCATCCCTTCTCTTGTTGGCAGGCTTCCCTTCGTCGTCCCACCCTCTGCCATGAGGGTCCGGACGGGAAGCTGCTCATTCAAATTAGGCTCATCGAGGGAGGTTAGTTACAAATGATCCAGGTGTGGATCCGGGAGCCGGGCCTGGGGGTACCAGAGTCTGGGGAGGCTGCTGGGTCCGGGGCTGTGAGATGATTGGGTCGGACAGACTCCCCAAGAGGAAGAACGGCCTTTGGTGAGTGGGGGGACACCGCCAGCCCAAGGTGGCCTCACAGGAGGGAACCAAGGGGACAAATACCCCGACCTGAGTCCTCCTTCCTGGTCTCCGTGGGGCCTCCCCACGGCTGCAGCTGGACACCAGGGGGGCTGTGAATATCTGTGCGGGGTGTAGCCTCGTGGGGTGGAGAAAGGCGGGAAGCCCCGGAGGGAAGGATGGTGGGTGATGGCGGAGCCTACACGCTAGCTGTGGCTTCTGGGTGTCTGTGCCTGTCTCTGGTGACCGTCATGCGGTGCTGCTGCCGGCGATGCTGAGTCCGGTCCGGGCCATGTCTCCGGTCTTGGCCAGTGTAGCTTTAGACCGGGACATTTTAGCTGACTCCTTGGTATTCAGTATGGATGCCTTGAAACGTGTCGTGCCAAACAGCGTTGATGGGTCCTCTTGCGGCCCGAATGAGCTGCTGCTGCTGGACCCCAGCCTTTGGCTCCGCTGGTCATCTGATGACGGGCAGGGAGGTCTGGGCATCGTCCGTGCCGCGCTCCCCTCCTTGCCCTGTGTCCAGCCCCGGCAGCTCCCAGCTGAGCCTTACGGAGTTTGAGCCCGAGCTCTTTCTGCAGCTGTCTCCTCTGCTGCTGTTGCCCTGGTCAGCTCACGCCCCCTGCCCTGGTGCGTGCCTCTGCCTTCTCACAGGCCCCTACGTCCCGGCCTGCTGCTTTCTGGCTACGAAGTGGTCGTTAGTGTGCCTTGGCCCAAAACGCTCATCTGGCCATGTCTGTGTCACTCCCTGGCTTAGAAACCATTCCGCGACTCTGCGGTGTAGGGTGAGGGCCCTTGGCTGCCCGCTCCCCCTTGAGATTCAGCTGCCACAACTTTACGGGCAGAGAATCTTATTCCTCTGATTGGCCGCGGTGCCTGTGTGCTTTCTCCCTGGACAGAGGCCAGGCCCGTTGTGGCATTGACCCCGCTTCTGTGTCCAGGATAGCTAAACCCCCATGGCCATGGTGCCAGTTAGCAGAAGGTCTGGCTTCCTAAAAACAACACAAAAAACCACAATGGCTTAAGCAAGGCAAAGGCATATTTCTTTCTCAGATGGAAAAGTTCTGGGGGTACCTGGATGGCTCGGTTGTTAAGTGTCTGCCTTTGGCTCAGGTCCTGGTTCTGGGATTGAGTCCCACATGGGGCTCCTTGCTGTCCACCCTGCTGATGTCTCTCTCTCAAATAAATAAATAAAATCTTTATTAAAAAAAAAAAGTACAGAGGCAGGAAATCCAGGGCTGGGATGGCAGCTCCGTGGGGTCGCCAGGAGCCTGGTTCCTTCCAGCTCTGCCCCATCCTAGGGTATGGGGGGGACGCTGCAGTGCTCACGGTCCCAGATGGCACCCGCCTGCCACCTGTCTCCCCAGGCACAGTGTGGAGAACAGTGAAGAAAGACATCCCCTCGGGAGACTTCCCAGACATCCCACGCATTTCCGCCTGCTTTTTCCTGTCTCACCAGCCAGAGTGCGGTCGTGGGGCCAAACCCGGCCACAGAGAAGGCTGAGGGATGTCCGTCTTCAGCCAGGTTCCATGCTGCAGTAAATACGTTCGTTACTCTGTCGGTGACGAGCTGTGCAGGAAGGCATATTGGGGAACAACTAAAACTTTTGCGGTAGCCTTTTAGAAGTTTAAAAAAGCATAGGTTTAGATCTAAAGTAGTGGTAAGAAAACTCTTTGAAGAGGCCGTTTTATAAACAGTGTAGAAGTTAACGTAGCTATGTATAAAAAGTATTAACTCATTTGAAAATAGAAGAAAACTCACCAAAAGGAAAGACAGACACGTGTTGGATATAAAAACATCAGGATATGCTTGGACATTTCACAAAACGATAAACTTATTTGGAGAAAGGTGAGCGTCGACAGGAAGCATTTGGAAAAGACAGAGCACGAAGCTCTCTCACATGATGAAGACTTCAGGACGCTGTAGTGAGCCGGAGCTTTGGTCATGGGGCAGGGGCAAGTCTGCGGAACTGAAGACTGCGGTGTCGGTGGCATTTCCATGGCGGGGGTGGGGAGAGCAGGTGTCCATACAGCGGCCACCTGGAGAAGACGAAACCAGAGCAACCTCGTCCAAATTGAAGGGAGCCAAGAGGACTGACTTCTGTTGTGGTTTGACCCTGGACCAGCCCTTGGACCCTCTGGATGGTCAGCCCTGCGGATCCCGCAGCCGACCTGTGTCCTGGTGAGCGCCACGGGTCAGCGCCAGGGAGGGGCCCTGTCTCTGGTGAGGAGTGTGTTGCCTCTGCCGCTTTGCCCAGCCTTTCCGCGGTGGACCCTCTGTTCCCACTTTCCTTGCCAAGCCCAGGTCCCTGGCCAGCTTTCGGCAGCATCCCTCTTCTTACATCTTTCCCTCTGACGATCCGTGTTGCGCTTCTCAGGCAGGGCCCGGCCTCCGTTTGCCATGCCCGCCGTCACCCCTGGTCCCGTCCTGTCCCCGACCCCCAGGCCGCCGTGGCGTGCAGTCCGACCGCGCCAGCTCTCGCGGGGGTCCCATGCGCTGCAGCCACTTCATGCGCCTGCCCTCTGTCATTTCAGATTGTGAGATGGGGACTGAGCACGCGGAGGTAATCCCCAAGGAGGAGGCTTCTGAAGACCCCGAGCCACGCGCGGCCACGTCGGAGAAGCTTCCCCAGGTGGTTTGCCGGGGCCGGGAGTTGGGAGCCACCCGGGCGGAGGACGCGTTGGCGAGGCGTTCGGGAGTGTCCGCGGACGGGAGAGCACAGCGGGTGTCCCTTTGCGGGAAGGGCCTCGCGTCGGGGCCGGCCATCTGTAAGAGGTCCCCATCGGGTGAGGAGTCCGGGGACGGCGACGAGAGCGAGCGCATCCAGGGTTCCGGCCCGCACCTGCTGGCGCCCCGGGCCGCGCCCCGCACCAGCCCCGCGGAGAGGGCCGCGGCGCCCGGGGCGCGGAGAAGCCCGGGGGGAGGAAAGCCTCACGCGTGCAAGGAGTGCGGGAAGGCCTTCAACCAGAACTCGCACCTCCTGCAGCATCTGCGCGTGCACAGCGGGGAGAAGCCGTTCGGCTGCGAGGAGTGCGGGAAGGCGTTCGGGACCAACTCGAGCCTGCGGCGGCACCTGCGCATCCACGCAGGCGAGAAGCCGTTCGCCTGCGGCGAGTGCGGCAAGGCCTTCATCCAGAGCTCGCACCTCGTGCACCACCACCGCGTCCACACCGGCGAGCGGCCCTACAAGTGCGGCGAGTGCGGCAAGGCCTTCAGCCAGAACTCGGCGCTCGCCCTGCACCAGCGCATCCACACAGGCGAGAAGCCGTACGCGTGCGGCGAGTGCGGCAAGACCTTCCGCGTCAGCTCGCAGCTTATCCAGCACCAGCGCATCCACACGGACGAGCGCTACCACGAGTGCGGCGAGTGCGGCAAGGCCTTCAAGCACAGCTCAGGCCTCATCCGCCACCAGAAGATCCACACCGGTGAGAAGCCCTATCTGTGCGGCCAGTGTGGCAAGGGCTTCGGCCAGAGCTCCGAGCTCATCCGCCACCAGAGGATCCACACGGGGGACAAGCCGTACGAGTGCCGCGAGTGCGGCAAGACCTTCGGCCAGAACTCGGAGATCGTCCGGCACGTCCGCATCCACACGGGCGAGAAGCCGTACGTGTGCGCGCAGTGCGGGAAGGCCTTCCGGGGCAACTCGGAGCTGCTGCGGCACGAGAGGATCCACACGGGGGAGAAGCCCTACGAGTGCTTCGAGTGCGGAAAGGCCTTCCGGCGGAGTTCTCACCTCGCGGCGCACCAGCGGGTCCACGCCGGGGAGAAGCCCCACCAGTGCAGCGAGTGCGCGAGGACCTTCTGGGACAGCTCGGAGCTGCTCCTCCACCAGAAGACGCACGGCGGCGGGAAGCCGTACTCGTGCGGCGAGTGCCAGAGGACCTTCGGCCAGCACTCCCAGCTCGTCCTGCACCAGCGTGTCCACACTGGCGAGAAGCCGTACGCGTGCGGCGAGTGCCAGAAGGCCTTCGGCAGGAGCTCCCACCTGCTCCGGCACCAGAGCGTGCACGGCGCCGACTGAGCGCCCTGCACTAGGGCCCCGGCCGCCCCCCGCCAGCACGCCCCACGGGAGGATGGTCCTGCTGCCCGCCAGCCCACACAGCGGTTGGAAAGGAGAGGCTTTTAGGAAGCGTTTGGGGAGAGGTTTCAGGATCCTGAGTTCCACCATAAAAGCTGTTTCAGGCCTCAGTGTTTCCTCTGTTTGCCTTCGCACCCCCTCCCTGCACTCCCGAGGAGATACCATCGCCTTCTGGGTCTGTACAGGCCACATAGCCTGGATTGTTACTAGTCAGGAACTGTGGGGGCCCATGGTCCCGCCTCCTCCCAAGGGAGGCTGCGTGACTCGTGGATGATTTTCCTCTGCGGTGTTAGACAGTCGAGTGGAGGACACGCTCCTCGTCCTCCCGTCCGCAGCAGAGCCCTGGGACCCTTGACAGAGCTTCTCACAGCTTCGACATCTTGCAGGCGTGCTCCCGAGGAGCCTTAGATGATCGCGGAGGTGGGAAGCTTGGGGACTCCCCACCTGTGGGGCCTCCTTGTTCCTCTGGAGAGTGGGCAGGATGGAGGAGGCGACGGCCACCTCCAGGATGGCGAGCGAGGCCCTGAGCATCCTGAGGGGCTGGGGGTGACGCTAGGGGCGGGGGGAGGGCAGCGAGCCTGGGCCGTCCGGCAGGGAAGGAGCAGCCTGTGGGCAGTTGTGACCCACGTGGGCGCTATGCAAATGGACGGCCGGCTGGCCTGCTGTGTCCCGTGCCAGGACATCACACAGGGACTACGCAGCCTTGCTATCACCAGGCACCTGCCGCCGTGCTGGGCCAGTTCGCCTGCCCGACCTGGGCCTCACCCTGGAGCCGTCCGCTGTGTGCAGCCCCCTTGTTCCCTCAACGCGGGTGTCCTGTGTCCTCCTCGGGTGTGTGCAGGTCCGAGTGTCGGAGGCACCAGGAAGTAGCAGGCCGTGCGCAGCCGGACTCCAGCAGGTAGAGATGGCTCTGACCTTGAGACGAGGGGACATGAACTCTGCAAACTCCAGAGTCCAGCCAGCCTCGCGGTTCTGGACTTCTTACATCTAACGAGACTCGTCCTCAGTGCTCTGTTTAATCTCTTTGTGATGCGTTACTAACCCCTAGTGTTTCCCGAGTGTTCGCTGTGCCAGGCCCAGTGCCAGACGCCTTCCGTTCTTCCTTTCACGGCATCTCTGATGTGGGTCCCCTGTAAGCGGCTAAGTGGGTACCACGTTCGGACCATAAAATCCACCTGGTTTCCGTGTTTGTTGAAGGATTTTTAATTCACAGAGTCACGCAACCATCGGCCGACAGGGTGGCTGTGGGTGCTCCTGCCGGATGTCGAAGACCAGGCGGGTGGGAGGGATGTCAGGTGACTTGTCCGTGCTCCCAAGCCCCGGCTGTGCCGCGGACGGGCTGGCTGCGGCCGCTGTGTGTGCGCAGGCTGTGCACGTCGATGTTTGTACTATGTGGTTTGAATATCGTAGATTTAAGTCAACATCCTTGGAAACGTAACTGCTCACAGCCAAAACCCATTTAGTGGGTTTACGCTGAGCCCCATTGTGCTCCCCCAGGTTTAGACCCTTCCCTTGAGTAAAGGGCCGCCTGAGGGAACAGCAGGCCATACGGCCCCCACCTCTGTCCCACTTCTGGCCTGGCGGTCAGGCCCAAGCGGGAGGGATTCTCCGAATTCCCTCGTCCCTACGGGGATGACAAGCACAGTGTGCTCTCTTACTTGCCGCTCAAGTTCAAGCTGAAAAATGCTACTGGACTGTGTCTCTGTCACGTGAAACCTGGAGGTTCCCGTCCCTCCAACTCCTGGTCCTGTGTTTGTGGGGTTCCCCACCCCAAAGATTATTTGACAGAAAAATCACAAGTAGGCAGAGAAGCAGGCGCGTGGGTGGGTGGTGAAGCAGGCTCCCCGCTGAGCAGAGAGCCCGATGCGAGGCTCGATCCCAAGACCCTGAGATCATGACCTGAGCCGAAGGCAGAGGCTTAACCCACTGAGCCCCCCAAGTGCCCCCTGTGTTCGTGTGTTTGATGTCCACACTTACCACTGGCCAGCCCTGGCTGAGAACTTGGCCCCGATTTAACCTCACCCCCCGAGAGTCCACTCCCACAGACGCGTCCACGGGCAGGTAGGGAAGGGCACTCACATTGTACGTTCTCAAATGTCCCTTGTTGGCCAAACCACCGCTGGTTTTTCCCTCTCTCCCCCCTCCCCGGGCTTAGCACCTCACAACACCCAGCTCCTCCCTGCGGCCCCGCCCCAGCTGTGCCCCAGCTCAGAAAAGGAAAAGGCCCTCAATCAGCAGTCTGCTTCCTGGAGCATGAGAAGGCAGCATGGCTTCCCTCCTTGTTACTCTTGAGCCTGCGGGTAAAGTGGGGGAGGTCTCCCCCATCCCAAGGAGAGTCCTTGTTTCCCAGGAGGAGTTCTGGTGAATGAGTCTCTCCACCTCGACCACACACTATGTGCGCAGCTGGTGTCCTCACTCCCTGTCCGTACTCGCCTTCCCCCGCCCCTTATCTCAGGGAGCTCTCGACCTTCCCCTTCTGTCAGCCTCCCCTCCTCTCTGTGGACCTGGGAGTCAAAATCTGCCTGTTATTGTGGGCAATAGTTATATGCTCATGCAAGTAGTCCATTGAGGAAAAGAAACACGAATTTTCTCAGTTTTAGAGCTACGAAAGCCAGGCCTCGTAATCTCAGAAACCTCCCTAAATGCCCAGAAATAAGCCTTGAGGATTTTTGCAGCCCAGCCAGTGTACATTCTCACCCTTCCCATTGCACTAGTGGTAAATAAAGTGTGTCCTTACAGGTTCACTCGCTTGACGCCTTCCTGATGTTTATTATCCCAGAGTACGTCGTTCCGCTGTTATTGTGTGACCTCCTAGGCCAGTGTCATCCCCGTCCCATGCGGGGCTCTCTCTCCCTCGGGCCACAGCCACCTGCTCTGTGCCCCTCCTGCAGAAACTTGACCTGTCCTCCGCTCTCTGCTTGGCTTTGTGAGGTCTTTATCGTTCACAGCGGGCCATGTTACTGGTTTCGTTCATCAATCATAAGTGATCTGTGTGTACAATCCATGTTTTTCCTGGCTAACAAGGTAATGTTCTGGATTATCTGGACGGTCCAGCTTTTTTTGAAGGTCACCTTCCTGCTGAGATTTCAGGGCTGGTGTTCATAGTTGCTACCACTAAGATTCACGGCGTGTCCTCCGAGGTGACTGCTGATCCGAGGCAGGTCCCTACACTTGTGAGATCAGGGATCTTTGAGACTCCTGAAGGCTCTGCCTAGAGAAATGTGCACGGGACCTCGGGGGACTCACGGGCCACCTGAAACCCGTCCTTGGACCCTGCCTATAGTCCTTTACCTCGTTCTGGAAAGCCAGCTTTGACCTTTGAGAAATATTAACCCAGAAGGCTTCAGTTGCCACTCCCTCATCGTGGGTCTCAGCTTTGGGGATGAAACTCTGTGCAAACAACCTGCCTCGGGGCACCCCTGAGATGGAGGGAGCCAGAGCCTCTGGAGCTGACCCCAGGGAGGAGCCCCAGGACAGCGGGGATGGGGGGGTGCATAGTCACCCAGCACTTGCTAGTGCTGTGAATGCGTTAGCACCTGTGTGCTGACCACCCCCCCCCCCCGCTGGACAAATGGGGCCAGTCTGAGCACTGGGAGACTGGTGGGGACTGGAGGGCTGAGCACTAGGAGACTGGTGGGGACTGGAACAGTCCAGTGGCGGGCCGTGCCCCCAGAGATGCCTGGAGCTCCGAGAGGGGAGGAGGGCTGGGGGCTGGCGGCGGGCAGGTGAAGCTGCTCCATGAAGCCTGGGCCCCTCCTGCATCCTTGTGTCCAGCCTCCCCGCAGGCGTGCAGACTGATCGCTCACTTGTCCTTGTTTGTAACACGCTTTGCAGGCAGTGTGGACCAGACTCTCCCCTGGCATCCGCCCCATCTCCAAAAAGCCATCTTCTGCACCCGGCTGCCACCTTGCCTCTGGGACCACGAGGTAGGATCTCCACCGAGTGAGGCCCTGGCCCAAGGGGCTCCTGGACCTCCAGGGGCGCCATGTCCCTGTGGAGCAGTGGGGTCGGGGTACCAGGCACTCAGCTGACTCACATCCGGAGGCTCAGTGTTCGTTTTTCGCATCCTGGGGTGGGTGGCATTCGGCGGGTTCTCCGGTGCTCCCACTGCCGTCCAGGTCCCTTCGGACAGTTACATTTAACAGCTGTTAGATTTCGTCTCGGTTGCGGTGGGAGCAGCTAGACCGAGGTAGGGAAGGCAGGGCTGCTTTAGGAGGAAGGCATTGTCGTCCTAGGCCACGGGGCGGGAAGGCCGGTGTGGACGCATGAGGGCCTGCGTGGGGACTGACTGTTGGAGGCCTTTTGCGCAGAAGTTTGGTTGTGCATCGGACGGGTCAGGTCTGGGCTGGCTCCTGGGCCGGTGACCCCAGTGATCACCTGGAAGGGAGCAGGGCGCGTCTACACCCTTGGTCTGCTGGTTTTGTGGGGCGCTCTTTCAACTGGACTGCAGGGGGCACAGCAGGGAGGCCCGTGACCACGTTCCGGTCCAGTCCCCACGTGGGGGAGGCCCTGGGCTGCAGTGTGTGTGAGGATGACCTTGGAGTCTTGAGTGGAGCCTGGAGATGCAGTGCATGGGAGACGGTCACGCCGGGAGGCCCCTTGAATATGAGGAGAACCTTCTGGTCTCGGCTCCTTCAGCGTCACGGAACGGGCACTGCGCGGCCATCTGTGGCTGGACGGCTGGCAGGCTGCACGCATTCTGAGGCAAAGCCCGATCTCCCTCCTCCTCCATGGGGTCGGTAGACGGCACACACCCCTGTGGCGGCTGCTGGGTCTTGTTCCTCGCGGACGGGCTGGAGGGGAATGTGCCGTGTCCGCCCCGGGGGGGCCAGCCCGACGTGAAGACACGAGTGGCTCCCACGAACTAGAGGCCACGGGGCGAACTGGACGCGTCCACTCCCAGGGGCCGACGGGAGCGTCGTGATGGCTTGGCCGCCCTTCCTCTTCCCAGGCAGATCCTTTATCCCCAGGCGATGCCGCTGGCGTTGGTGTGAGAGTGCTGTGTTGCCCGTGGCAACCTGGCAACCTGTCATGTGGGGTGGTGGGGACAGGGAGGTGGTTGCCAGCAGGAATCGCAGGCTTTCTGGGGCCGCAGGGGCTGGTCCATGACACCGTTTTCCCGAGTACGAGCGGGCCTGGGTGCCTGAGCAGCTCAGATCTCACCGTGACGGTCTGAGTCTCTTCCGTCACAGCCGTTGCTGCTCTCCTTTCTTCCTAGTTTTGCACATTCCTCCCGTCTTGGACACACCTTGCCGCATGTGAGCTGGTCCTGACGTGTCCGCTGGGACTCTGTACCCTCCTGGGTGCGGCTACCTCCTCTCACGGGCTTGTGCTCTCATGTGCGCTCCTCCGCCCAGGACAGCCCGCAGAACGGCTCTGAGATGGCCTGTTCTCGACTAGAACAGATGGCAAGACGCACTGTGTCCGTCCTCTGGATGCGGTACGGACCCCCAGCCCTGCCCCTTCCCTTGCCCCTTCCCTCTCGCTCTCGCCAGGTTGGCTCGGGCGCCCGTGAGTGCGCGTCCTTTTCTCCTTTACCCCGTTTCCTCCTCTGATGTACCCCCCATTCGGGGGCCTTCTCGCCAGCACCGGGGCGCGAGGACAGTGCCGATGGTACCTTTGCTTCCGCGCCGATCGTTATGGCACCTCATGCCCTGTGCGTTAGAGCTGCTGGCAGGCCCTGGGAGTGGACGTGGGGACTGACACCCCTTCCCACGCTGTGTGTATGTCTGGTCTCCCCAGTGGGCCTCCCAGGGGGCCGCGAAGGCGAGGCGTTCGGAGGTCTGTCCGGGAAGGTTCTTCCCTCACAGATCCCGCCTGCTGGTGCTCCGTCTTCGGGCTCCCCGGGGGGCCGGCGCTCCCTTCTACGTACCGGCAGCGTCCTTGTCCCTGACATGGATTCAGCACCGCAGCCGGCCCGGCTGCCCGCACGCTCACTAGTGCTTTCCGCCAGTCTGATTGCGCGGGAGGTGTCTGGGTGTGTGTCTCGGTGCCTGCCGCCCCGTGTTCGTCCACGCCCCTTCCTTCGGGGGGTTGATTCTTTCCGTCAGATTTAGAAGCCGTGGCCCCCGATGGCCTCCCAGACTTTCCTGCTTTCCTCTTCTCCCCCTGCACTCTAACCGCGTGTGTACTCGGGTGACTGACAATGTCCCACGGCTCCCTGGTGTGCTATTGATCTTTTTGTTTTTTTTTTCAGGTATTTTGGTAGTTTCTATCCCCATTTTTCACCTCAGACATTATAATTTATTTATTTTTAAAGATTTTATTTATTTGATAGAGACACAGCGACAGAGGGAACACAAGCAGGGGGAGTGAGAGAGGGGGAAGCTGGCTTCCCACAATGCAGGGAACCCAATGCAGGGCTTGATCCCAGGACCCTGGCATCATGGCCTGAGCCAAAGGCATATGCTTAGTGACCGAGTCACCCAGATGCCCCTCAAACATTGTGATTTAAATTCTAGAATTCAGTTTATGTCTTTTTTTTTTTTAAAGGATTTTATTTATTCAAGAGAGAATGAACAAGAGAGAGTGAGTGGGGAGAGGGGCAGAGAGAGAAGCAGTGAGCCAGCCCAATGTAGGACTCGATCCCAGGATCCCGAGATTATAACCTGAGCCGCTTAACCGACTAAGCCCCCCGGGCACCGCTTTTTATTTTTAGTTTTTTAAAAGGTTTTATTTATTTATTTGACAGATGGATAGAGAGAAAGCATAGGTAGGCAGAGCGGCAGGCAGAGGAAGAGGGAGACGCAGGCTCCCCATTGAGCAGGGAGCCCATGTGGGACTTGATCCCAGGACCCTGGGATCATGACCTAAGCTGAAGGCAGACACTTAACTGACTGAACCACCCCGGTGCCCCTATTTTTATTTTTATAAAAAGATTTTAAAGTCATCTCTGTACACAACATAGGGCTCAAACCCATCACCCTGAGATCAAGACTCGTAACCTCTCCCAATGGAGCCAGCCAGGCACCCCAGTTTATGTCTTTCTGTGTCTCTCTCTCCACGCTCATGTTTTCCTTTCCCTTCTGGGGCATGCATATGGAGCATAATAGCTGTGTTTAGTGTCCCGTCTCATAAATATCATCTGTGTCATTTTTGGATGTGTCTATTGGTAATTTCTCTATCATTACAGTTCGTATTTTCTTCTGTTTCTTTGTCTACCTTGAGTTTTTTTTTTTTTAAGATTTTATTTATTTATTTGACAGAGAGATCACAAGCAGAGAGAGAGGCAGGCAGAGAGAGAGAGAGAGGGAAGCAGGCTCGCTGTCGAGCAGAGAGCCCGATGCGGGACTCGATCCCAGGACCCTGAGATCATGACCTGAGCCGAAGGCAGCGGCTTAACCCACTGAGCCACCCAGGCGCCCCTACCTTGAGTTTTTTACTGCGTCCCAGACATTGTAAGTTTGATATTGGTGGTGGTGTTTTTTTCTTTAGATTTTATTTATTTATTTGAGAGAAAGTGAGAGAGAGAACGCACGGTGTGGGGGGATGGGGGGAGAGGCAGGAGGAGAAGCAGCCTCCTGCTGAGTAAGGAGGCTGACACGGGACTTGATCTCAGGACTCTGGGATCATGTCCTGAGCCGAAGGCAGATGCTTAATCTACTGAGCCATTCAAGCCCGCCCCCCCCTTTTCTTAATTTCTTTCCATATTTTTGAGCTTTGGACTGGGATGCAGGTAAGTTACTTGGCAACAGTTTGGTTCTCTTGAGGTTCGACTTCCTGTGTGGCTGGGTGGCACCGAGCAGCCTTGGGGCCCAGGGCTAATACACCGGTGCCTGCAGTCAGACCCTTGCATGGCCCTAGGGGGTGTGTGCCCATGGCAAGGGTTCTCCTCTCCAGCCATTCCCAGACGTGTGTGAGCCCCAGGAACGCTGCCCGTGCCTCTCACGGGTTCTGTCCCTGGGTCCAGGCGGGGGCCATGGTTCCAGCATGTGTGAGGTCTGGGGGCAGCTGGCTCTCCCCTTTGCGACTCTCAGCTCTGTCCCTTCAGCTGGGCCGATCTGGGACTTACCTCCCCTGTCCCCTTCTCTTGGGGCTTCCTGTCTGGCACCCCTTGTGGTCCGTCGTCCTGTCTGGCTTCTCAGTTGGGTAAGGGGGGCCGTGGATGGTAAATCCAGTCCTCGTGACTCCTTCACGGCCAGAAGCAGACGTCCTGTCTGTGTACGGAGATGCGCTCGTCTGCTCCATAAGACTCTTCTTTTTGCTGGTTTTGTGGGTGACAGAAGTGTTTTCAGGTTTGAAAGAAAGGCCATCACGTCTCATGTTCTGTTCTGCAGTCAGGGGACAGAGCGACTTTCAGGTTTGAAAGAAAGGCCATCACATCTCATGTTCTGTTCTGCAGTCAGGGGACAGAGCGACTATAATTCCGTGTGGCTCCCTGGGGCAGCAGGGGCAGGTGGGTCTCTGGGACCAAGAACCCACCCGTCTGCGACCAGAACGAGGAGTCTGGTTCTCCCTGCCCCACACTTCAAGTCAGAAATGTGAAAAGCCGCCTTCCTTCTCCTCCTCGCAGCTCTATTGAGCCGACCGGGAGCCGTGTGAGCGTGGGCTTGGATGTCATACTTAGGCTCAGATCCTGGCTTGGCCACTGACGCATCCCTTGACATTGGGCAAAATACTGAACCTTTTTCTTCACCCAGTGTAGAAATGTAAACCCTATTTCTTTTTTTTTTCTTTCAAGATTTATTTATTTTAGAGCACACATGCGGTGGGAGGGGCAGAGGGGGAGAGACAACCTCCAGCAGACTCCCCACTGGGCACAGAGCCTGACGCGGGGCTTGATCCCATGACCCTGAGATTGTGACCTGAACCGAAATCAAAAGTTGGGGACCGAACCACCCAAAAAGCCTATTTCTTAAGGTTAGAAGTGACCGTGGAAGACAGCTTCGTTAACTTCGATGTGCCCAGGGGAAGAGAACAAGGCTCCCAGACTGACGGGGTCCCTCAGCCCCAAGCCAGCCCTTTGCCAGTCCTGCCTGTGAACAGACCCCGTCCACACAGAAACAGGGACAGACGCCGATCATACAAGGACGGCCCCGCTGACCCCCAGGACCCCTCGGGTGTAAGGAACAGTTCCTCTAACAGAACCAAGTGAAGCACACAGAGCCTCCATTCTTTTGTGCCAACATGTCAAAAGAGATGTTCTCAGGTCGATATTTTGCTTACGAAGGATGTCTCAGGTTTCGGCTCTTAAAGTCCCAACGATGATGCACCGCAGCCGGAGTGGTGGCCGTTTCTGGAGTGGCCACCGAACCCAGCGCTCTCCTCTACCCCCTTGGGCTCTGGCCCACATCCTCTGCCGCCTGGTCCCACTCCACCCTCGTTCTGGAGCCAGGGCTCCCCCGGTCAGGTGGCAGCACTCAGCTGAAGCGGGGGCTGCTCCCTGAGGGCAGAATGCCGTAGTAGTACTTTAACTGGGTAAGTGGCCACTCCGTGAGAGGTGTTTGCAGCCTCCCTGGTGGAAGACAGACGTGGCCATGTAGTTAAGTGTCCACGAAGGAGGGGGGTGTCTTCCCTGACCCTTGCTGAGAAGGAACCTGTCTGTCCCTTGGACTGCAGCTCTGCTTTCTGTGAGCCGCAGCAGACCCGGGGCGGGGGGGGGTCGAGCTTCAACACGCAGAGTAATGGCATAGCCAGTGGGATGCGGGAGCAAGGGGGAGCACGTGGGTTCCTGGGGTGTCAATGGGACGAGGCTGAGCTGCCCTTTGGCCCAGGCCTTGACAGATCTTTCCTGTAAGGGACCAGAGAGTGACTAGTTAGCTTTGTGGGCCTCATACATGCCTGTCACCTGTTCTTCCTGCCTTTCGGAGCACTTAGACGCTGCAAAACCCTTTCTTAGCTCATGGGCTCCAAAAAACATGCCACAAGCTAGATGTGCATTGATCCAGCAGGCCTTCATGTACTGACCACCTGTGTACATCCGGACACTTCTGATCGGCCCAGAGCTGTGACCTCCTGTTTCCCAGATGGGCCAATCCGCCCTTCTGTAGGCGGCCTGCTGGCTCCCTGCTCTCGGGAGGCCACTGTGCTGATGGACACCTGATTGCCCCGGACACCAGGCTCACGTGCTCCTCTCACCTCCCACAGTCCTCCCGCCTCAGGCTCCCAAGGTGTGCGAGTCACCGTGCCCACCCAACTAGCTGTGGACATTTGTGTGAGTAGGGATAACCCGGTATCCTAGCGGGAGGGGAGGGTTCTTGGAAGAGAGGACATTGGAGCAGAGATCTAAAGCAAGCGTGACATGTTCCAATCTGGGCAGAGAGCGTGTCACCTCCAAGTCAGAAGACAGACTTTACACCCAAGCTCTGCCCCCTGGTTACACTCAGGTTTCCCGTCCGGTGCAATGCTCCGACGTCTTCCTGCCTCCAGATGCTTTCCAACAATAAACAGCTCCATGGTGCAGTAAGAATGGCCTCCCTTAGGTTCCATCCGCTCTGAGTCCTCAGAGCTGGCCAGCCTCTTGCCAGCCCCCAGCTCCTCCCCGGGGTGCAGCCTCTGGTGTTTAAGGAAGACCATGCACCCTCCCCCCCCCGAAGGCCTTCCCGCGGGCGCTGCATTCAAACAGTCTTTCTCCAGTGTGGATCCTCTGGTGAGTGAGAAGGTGGGAGTTCTGACTGAAGGCCTTCCCACACTTGGAGCAATCATAGGGTTTCTCTCCTGTGTGTACACGGTGGTGTTTATGAGGTCAGAGCTGCCCCTGAAGGACTTCCCGCATTTAGCACAGGGGTAAGGCTTCTTTCCATGTGGACGCTACGGTGCCTCGTGAGATCTGAGCTCTGCTGGAAGGAGTTCCCACACTCTGCACATGCATGGGGCTTTTTTCCATCGCAAGCCACCGGAGGTCGCATGAGGTCCGAGCTGCCCTGGATGGTTCTAGCATGCTAACCAGGCCAGTGTGCTCTCACCTCCCCGTGAGTTCCCTCCTTGTCCCCAGGCACCTGGTCCTGGCTCAGCGTCCTCCTACGTCCCTGGGGTTTCTCTGCAGCATGAAGCCTCTGGTGTTTGAGGAAGGCCGTGCGCCAGATGAAGGGCTTCTCGCAGGCCCTGCACTCGTAGGGCTTCTCCCCGATGTGGACTCTGTGGTGCTGGAGAGGAGCAAGCCCTGCTGGAAGGCTTTCCCGCACTCACCGCGTGGATAAGGCTTTTCCCTGGTGTGGATTTTCTGTTGCGTGAGCAGGTGTGACCTCTGGCTGAAGGTCTGGCAACACGCATGGCACTCGTACGGGTTCTCTCCAGTGTGCACTCTATGGTGGATGGCCAGGTCCGAGCTCTGGCTGAAGGCCTTGGTGCACTCTTGAAATGTGTAGGGGTTCTTGCTGCTGCAGATCCGCCAGTGCCTGGCCAGGTTGGAGCTCTGGTGTAAGTCCTTCCCACACTTGTGACACAAGTAAGGTTTCTTCCCCGTGTGAATTCTCTTGTGGATGATCAGGCTCGAATGCTTCCCCACATTCCTTACATTGACTGGTTTTCTTCATATTCCCAGTTTTCTGGTGCTGGGTGACTTCTGACTTCTGCTGGAAGTTCCTGCCCCAGATCTCACAGCTGTGGGATCTTTCTCCCTCAGAAAGTGTTCTTTCTCTCCCATTACATCTGCGGCTCTCCTTCCTGTGATGACTTTCTTGGGGATGAGATCTGGTTACCTGCTAGCTCTCCCTTGCGCAAGGGGGAGCACCCCTGCATCCTCTGAGGAGCTCACCTGATGCCTTAATGACCTGGCCACAGGGTCACCAGTTTCAGCCAACCCATGCTCTTGACGCATCTATCTCTGGTGTCCTTTGGATACAACCTTTGCTGCATCTTTGTCTCAGGAAGGTCCAACTTTAACTTCTGGCCCTTTATGTTATTCCTGGTCTCTGGATCTGAAATGGTAAGTGGACCATGCTGGTGTTCCTAAAATACCAACATCTCCTCTTCCCCCATACTGAGAAGTCTAAGAGGGAGGAACAAAGAACTGAGGACGGTTTTTTGGAGTCCTTTTGGAGACTGGTCACCACTGGAACACCCTGCCCATGCTCACTCTAATAAATATATATAACTTTTTAAAATAATTAACTTTTTAAAGTTTTTTTAAAAAAAATTTATTTGACAGAGACAAAGAGAGGGAACACAAGCAGGGGGGTGGGAGAGGGAGAAGCAGGCTTCCCCCTGGGCAGGGAGCGTGACATGGGGCTCAATTCCTGGACCCTGGAATCATGACCTGAGCTGAAGACAGACGCTTAACAACTGAGCTACCCAAACGTCCCTTCTAAAGATACAGTTTTTAAAAGAAAAAAATAATGAAGCGGCACTCCAGCACCGGGAGGAGAAATCCCTTCCTTTTCCTGTGGCCTTGCACTGTCCCTCCAGCACTGTCCATGGACAAAATCTAAACCTCGTGCCCACTGGCCAAGGAGAAAGTTACAGACCCAGTAACACAAGCAGGACAGAGAAGGGTGGAGGAGGAAGTGGGAGCCCAGTCCTTCCAGAACACCAGGGCAAACCTGGAACTGTGCCCCCCCACCCCAGATGAGGCTGGATGCCCTTTGGCCCAGACCACAAGCACCCTCTGCTGCCAGGTGTCAAAGCCACTAGGAATCCTGGATGCTTGGATGCCACTTTACAGTCCCTTTACAGACTGTCCTTGTCTGTATGTTTCACCCCAAACTCAGAGAGCTGAGTGCTCTCCTGGTGGGACCAGCTGGGCCTCCTCCGGCGTCTCCTCCCCACAGAGCTTCCACGGGGCACAGGCCTGCGGCCCAGCATCCCCCTGTGACTCACGGCCACATCCCATAGCATCCTGAATTCCTGAAACCGAAGGTCCTGGTCAGGGACCAGCCAGGAGAGCAGCAGACACCTGTGCCTTCCCGTCTCTCCTTGGAGCTCTGCTAGGTCACACATGACCCTGGCTCTCCATGGCCAATCCTGTTCCTGCTTTAGAAAGGCGTGAGACCACGTTGAAACCCCCACATTACCCTGTCTTGTTGGCAACTCCTCACCTTTGTCTGCCGCTCCCCAGGGCTGATCTGCTCCCTGAGCCTTGCTGTGGGCCTCGCACTGCACTAGGTGGGAAGTGATGAGGACAAGGCAGGACGATACTGGGGACAGTCCCTCTCCTTGAGGAGCCCTTGCTGGGCTGGGGGCTCAGGAAGGCTGTGCACGGGGTGCCGTGGGACCTCACAGGAAGGGCACATCCTTGCGGGGAAACAGGCAAGGAAACTTCCGGAAGGATGAAGTTTCTAAACCGAGGCCTCAGAGACCATGTGAGACAACCAGTTTCCATGAGGTTGCAGCACGCGCATGGGTGGGACGTGAGAGGAGCCATGGGCGTCCCACATGCCCCATGCGACCGAACCCGGGGTGTGTGACAGCAGAAGTCAGAGCTGGGAAGGGCTGGTCAACTCAAGGAGGACCAAAAGGTTTGGGCTTTCTCCTGAGGGCCACGGGGAGCCCCTGAAGGGGTTAACGCGGGAGAATGATGTAAGCAGATTTACGGTTTTAGGAGCCTGTTCTGATTGTTTTCCAGAGGACGGATGGTGGGTCAAGGCTGCAAGCGGGAATATCAGGCAGGCGACTCCAGCAGTGACCTGCCTTAGAGCCAGGGAGCGCCCCAGTGAGCTGCAGGACCGAATTCCTATGTAGAGAAGCCAGACCTGGCACTGTCCTAGAGGGGCTGGGGGCCAGGGCGCGCATTGCGATGGCAGCCGGCTGAGCTGAGTAGAGGCAAAGACGAGGTGAGTGGGAGGCAGAGAAGGAAAATCCCAGATGTGCCGGCGATACCCGTGAGGCATCCAGGAGAGTCTGCAGAGCCGATGGGTCAGCAGGTCAGGAGCCCAGGAGGAACGTCTAGAATGCAGATGATTTCAGAATTGTCAGCACACAAGCAGCGTCTAGATCAGAGAAGTGTCACTAGCTGGGGTTTGGCGTCCTGAGCAGAGGCAGGGCATGGGAGTGAGCTTCCTCGCCTCCTTCAAGCGTGCTCCCACGGACGTCCAGCAGAGGGAAGAGCACTGGTCCCACAGTGTTATCGAGGTGAGGAAGCCGCCCGCAGGTGAAGAGACCCCACGGGTCTGGCGGGCTTGTTGGATCCGGACCCTGAATGCAGCGGGCGCCCAATAAAAAGCTGCAGAATACGGGATTGGGTTACCCCTTGGCCCAATAATTCCTGAAATTCTTTTCTCCCTCGGTTTCCGCAGTGGGTGATATTTCAACCGCTTTTGTACTGTCTTTACCCATTTCTCCGTGTATTACATGCGATATGGAGGCTCAGCCCCTAGTCCCCTCTGTGACATCTCAGTGACCACATCCCCTCTCGCTTCCGTGACCCCCTCCGTCCGAGATGAATTGTGATCTGGAACTCCTGTATCTCACGCACATGTTCGTCTATACCCACTGTGCATCTATAGTCCCATCTTACTGGATTGTGAAGCAAATGGGTAAAGATGTACCCGTCATTTTACACTTGTTCCCCTTTCTTACTATCCATTTCTGCCAAATGACCTGTTTTCACCAAGTACTCACTTGTTTTCAACAAGTACTCACCGTGATCCTACGGCGTCCAGGCACTGTTCTAGGCCCTGGGATGCCGTGGTGAACAAGACAAAGTCCCTGGCCTCATGGAGGCTAGTGTTCCGGGGGCTTCTAGGCCAGAGACACAGTCGTTTATGCCACCTAAAATGCGGTCCACACACCAGCACCGTCAGCCTCTCCCAGGGGTGGTAAGAATGGCAGTTCAACAGCAGCGTCCCACACCCACTGAGTCAGAGCGGGCGGGAGCGGGCCCGGCAGTTGGAACCTATCAAGTCCTCCAGGTGACTCAGGTGGTCTGTGGTTTCATCTTGGAGTCCCCTCTTTCCACACCTGCGAACTCTGGAAACCCCTCCTTTGGCCCTCTTCAACCCCATCAGACTCCAGAACCTTCTCACCTCGTGTTTGGATTGCTTGGAAGATCTCTGACGAATCTTGTTTCCTGGCTCCAGCTGGTAAAGCTAATGCCGCTGGACGAAGTACTTTTCTCAAGTCCTGCTTTCCCTGATGACAATGATCAAAAACTGCATTTTTAAATAATCTTTTAAGGGAAATAATGGCTCCTCCTGACTTCCGAGCTACATCATTCTCTAGCGCTGCTTTCTAGAAGTATCGCCGATTGGGTGGCTTCAAGCAGAAATTTGTTCTCTCGCAGTTGGAGGCCAGAAGTCTGAAGCGAAGGCGCGGGCAGGTGGCTTCCATCCGTGGGCTCAGGGATAGCCTGTACTCTGCCCCCTCACTCCCAGCATCTGGTGACAGGACGCGGTCCTTGTGTCCCTTCTCTGCACAGCTTCTCCCTGATTTGGCTTCCTCACATGGCCCTGTTCTTATAGGGACACCATGCTGATTCTGCGGCTGGGGGCGGGGGGGCTGTTTTATTCCAGTAGACCTCACCTTAACTAATTATACCTGCAACGGTCCCATTTCCAGTAAGGTCCCATTCTGAGCTACTGGGGGTAGGATTTCAGTACACGGAAGGGACACAATTAGGGTGTATGTGGGGGAGACAGCCCTCCTCTACGATTCACCTAGAGCAAACCTGTGCTCCAGTGTCTCCCCAAACTTCCCCACACACTGTGCTTCTGCCCGCGTTGTCCCTTTGCCCCTCGCGATGCCCTCCTCTACACTGGGAATCCAGAACCCACACAGCCGCAGGAGGCCAGGCGCGTCATCAGACGGTGTGAAGGGAGCTG
The DNA here is from genome assembly GCF_922984935.1 of Meles meles. Taxonomy (NCBI): domain Eukaryota; kingdom Metazoa; phylum Chordata; class Mammalia; order Carnivora; family Mustelidae; genus Meles; species Meles meles. The sequence continues at coordinate 10,356,247 of NC_060083.1, forward strand.
GGGGATGATACACGACAAAATGATACCCTGCTTCCGTGTCAGGAGATGGTGCCTGGTGGGGACTGGAGCTCTGGAAATCAGATGCTGAGTCTGAAAGCGGGCGCCTCATTTCCCGCTCAGTGCACGGCGTAGACACCGGGGCCCCTTTGCACGCGTCTGAGATTTTAAGACATGCTTAAGCCTCGATCTTGTGTGAGTAGGTGGGAAAGATGTTTCCGCGTTTTAAGATGTTGGTCAAATTCAAATAAAACCCAACGGCATGAGCGGGAGAAAGGCTGTCTGCAGTCCCCAGGGGCCATCATTCTTCAGCCCGCGACCCTCGTAAATCCTTCTGGCAGCTGCCGGCCACCTGTAGCACCTTCTAACCGTTCTAGTTCTTCTCAAGCCACATTCACGTGCGCTGCAAAGACAGCGCCGCTGCCTGCGACGGGCCGGAGACCACCCACGCAGGCATACGGGACACAGGTTCGCGAGCACCAGCTCAACTGGCTGCGAGACATGAGCAGCTCGGGGGATGCGGGGGCGACTCGGGGGGCCTCCACAGAGCAACCGGCGTCTGAAGCTACTTGTAGGAGGACGTACAGCCCTGGTCCAAACCCCGCCCCCTCCTCTGATCTCCCAGGGCAGGACCACTCCAGGTCAAGTAAGGCCACGCGTCCCGCCGCGCAGCTCATTCCTGTGGCTCGGTCCGGTCTCCCATCGGGGCCCTCGGTCACCCTGGCGCCCAGGAATCAGGTCTTGTGCCAAGACGCCGGGCACAGCGCAGGGCAGAGAGCACGGGCAGCCTGCTGCGGGGGCTGGGCCTGGGGGACGGGCAGCTTGCGACCCCTGGGAGGGAACTGGAACCCACCGGGACAGGGGGAGGCAGCTGAGGGTCGTGGAGGCGCGCGCCGGGAGCCATCGGGGGGCCCAGCCCCGCCGTTCCCGAGGCCCCGGGCTCTCCCCACTGCCGGCCTCCAGGGGTCTGCTCTGCGCCCCGCTTTCCTGGGGAAGGGTGCCGGGGCGCCGGCTCTGCGCACGCAGCGGGTCTCACATCCAGGCCACCCCAGCCTCCCGCTCGGTCGCGGCCCCCTCCACGACGGCCATCGCGCAGCCCTGGCTCCGCCCGCGTCAGGGGCGCTCCCAGAGCCGGCGACCCCCTCCCCCGTCCCCGCCGCCCGCTTCCGCGGCGGACACCTCCAGCCCACCCGGCGGCCTCCTCTGCGCAGACTCGGGCGGCCCCCCCTCCCGCCCGCTCGGTGGGTCTTCTTTGCGCAGACGCGGGCGATGCCCGCTCGGGGGTCTCCTCTGCGCAGGCTCGGGCAGCTCCGTGGTGCCAGTCCCCGCCCGCTCGGGGCCTCCTCTGCACAGACTCGAACAGCTCCTCCACGCCAGTCCTCCGCCCGCTCGGGGCCTCCTTTGCGCAGGCTCGGGCAGCTCCGCGGAGCCAGTCCCCGCCCGCTCGGGGCCTCCTCTGCACAGACTCGAACAGCTCCTCCACGCCAGTCCTCCGCCCGCTCGGGGCCTCCTTTGCGCAGGCTCGGGCAGCTCCGCGGTGCCAGTCCCCGCCCGCTCGGGGGTCTCCTCTGCGCAGACTCGAGCAGCTCCGCGATGCCCGTCCTCCGCCCGCTCAGGGCCTCCTCTGCGCAGACTCGGACAGCTCCGCGGTGCCCGCCCCCGCCCCTTGGGGGTCTCCTCTGCGCTGACTCGGCCGGTCCCCCGGGTCTCGCGTCCGCCGGGTCTCGCGCGAGTGGACTCCGGCAGGCGCCGTGGGGCGGGGCTGGTGCACGTGCGGGTTGTCCCGGGTGCGGGACCCGCGGGCGGCCTGGCCGCGGCCGGTGCGTGCGGGTGGGCGACCCCCGCGGACGGTTTTACGTTTTTGTTCCCAGTTTCACTTACTCCTTCCCCCACCCCCGCAGGCCTCTGTGGGCGGTTCGCGGAGCCCTTCCCTTCGCGACGCCCGGCCGCTTGGGGCCGTGTGACCCTGGCCCGTTACGCTCTCCGCGTCCCCCGCGCTGACCGTACCTGCGGTCTTCCTCTGGGCCGGGCGCGCGCGGCGGGGCTGCTCCACGGACCCGCACCCTCGGCCCCGAGCAGTCGGCGTGAGCTGCTTCCGCAGGTCTGTTCTGTCTTCGCGGTCCTCGACGCCGCGCGCGAGCGGGCAGGGGAAGGGAGCTCCGCTGCGGGCGCGACCCCGGGACCTGCCTGCGCGGACTGCGGACGCTTCACTGCGGAGCGCCCCAGGCGCCGCCCCTGCGAGCTTCTGATCGTCCTCGGGTCCTTGCCGTCCTCCTCCTTCGCGGAAACACTGGGAACGCGAATATGTTACCGCGTTTCTTATGTTGTTTTTAAAGATTTTATTTATTTGACAGAGAGAGAGAGAGAGATCACAAGTAGGCAGAGAGGCAGGCGGAGAGAGAGGCACAGAGAGAGGAGGAAGCAGGCTCCCTGCGGAGCAGAGAGCCCGATGCGGGGCTCGATCCCAGGACCCTGAGATCATGACCCGAGCCGAAGGCAGCGGCTTAATCCACTGAGCCACCCAGGCGCCCCTCTTATGTTGTTTTTAAGTTAACAAAATAAAGGGAGCTACTGTTCGATTTGGGGTGTGCGTGTTTTAAGAACAAAGATCTGCTTAAGGCAGAAAATGAAATGGGCCGTGAAAGGAGGGGCAGGAGCCCCCTTTTTGTTGAGACACAGCCCTATGAGGACTGGGTTTGTTCTAGGGTTTCAGTCTCTCCCCGCCCTCCCCCCCCCTTCTTCCGGGAGGAGCTCTTCTTCTGCTCTCTCGGGGGCTGAACCTGCGCCTCCCGCCCCCCAGCAGCGCAGGTCCATCCTGTGACTCATTGGTGCGGCAAATGTCTGTGGACCGCCCATGCTGCCAGGCCCTGGGATGAACGTGCATCCGGACCCGAGACCCTCCTGTGGAACCGAGAGTCCCGCGGACGAGGTTCGCAGACACGTCCAGGGGTACCTGTCACCGAGAGCTGTCGTGGGAGCGGTGCACAGCGCACAGACCCCGAGACTTTGTAAGACACCATGTGACGCGTGCAGGACGGACCCGGAGGCCTCCGGAGTCGGGCTTTCTCCAAGAGCCAGGCCCACTAAGGACAACGAGGGAGCGAGCCCATCTCTAACCCCGCACCACTTGGCTCATGGAACAGGAGACTGTAGAGGCCACTTTCGGGCCAACGCAGAAAGGCCCACACTGACCCCCTGGGTGGACACAGGCCCATCAGGGGACCCGCCTCAAAATAGCCACAGGCCCTTACTGACCAACAGACTGCTCACAACCAGGCACAGTGACCAAAAAGGGCAGAATTCTATACATCCCCATGCCGGCTCACCTTCCCTCCACTCAAAAAGCCACCCCCCCCCCCCCCTTCTTTGCAGACAGCCTCTCCTCTGCTGCTCTGCCGGCTCTCCCTTGTGGAGTGGTCAGTAAACATCCATCGTCTTTGTTTTCCCTCAGATGAATTCACCCACTGCACACAGCACGGACTTCCACCGGATCCTCACCCCAGCTCTGGGGACCCCCATCAGTCTGAGAGACACCCCATTTAGGCACCATATTTGGTGGCCCGTCTGGGAATTTTGTGGCTCCCGTACATTTGGGGAAATCCCACACATGGAGACTTTGCCTCACCGGGACTCTCCCCAGGTCCTCTGGGAATCTCTTGGGACTTACTCTTGGGGAACCGACTAGTTTTCTTGGGGAACTGATGGCCTCCAGCCTTGGTGACTCCTCTGTGAGGCTCCGAAGCCCCAGGGGGAACCAGCCGGACTGCCCTTGCCCCCAAGGGTGAGGGATGTCTCCTTTTCCCTTCAGAGGGATCCTTCCCTCCCCCTCCTTGCTCTTTTCGGCCCTCCAGGATTCTAAACCCGTGGCCCCTCAGAGGACCAAAGGCCTGGGCCATGTGGTCCCCCAGTGTGAGCGGACTGGCCATGCCTAGAACATGAAGGGCCCCTTCCCTCTGCTTTCTGATTCCGACCAGCGGTCTTCTCCTAGAGGCCCGCGCCACTGGCTCAAGCCACCATCCTGGTCTTCTGGCCATAGTTTCCCCGCAGCTGAGCAGTGAGTCCTCCCTCCTTTTTCCCACCCACTGGGGCCAAACGGGGCTCCAGCTCTCGCTGCTGCTGGGGGGACACCCCTACAGGAAGCGCCAGGCCACTTGTCTCACCCTCTTCTTGGTGGGACCCCCGGCGTGGTGGGACACCCCAAGAGTCCATCTCCTCGGTAGATATGGTTCTTTTTCAGGTCAGTGGTACGCCCTGACTGAAATCATGACCAGGAGTCTGAGCTCCATTCCCTGTGGCGGTGCCCCACTGGGGATCGGCAGCCCATCTCCCTGCTCGGGGACCCTCTCTCTTCCTCCCGACTCACCCTTGGGCCGTGTCCTTCAAAGCTGGAACACATCTGGCCTCCGATGCTTGAGGAGGAAATTCTCCACTTTATGTGTTTCCTGGCGTCCTACAAACTCCCAGATCAGGAGGTACGGCCGTCCCTCGGGGCTGTCCTCGAACACTGTTCTCGAGCGGGACCTTTGGTGGAATGCCTCCCCATGGTCAGTGGTCCTGTAGCTGTCTTGCTTGGGGTCCGGACCTAAAACAGGACCCAGGCCTAGGAGCCTCTTGCGGAATGTGTGTGGCCATCAACAAGGCTAAATAACCACCCCCCCCAGCCCCCGACCTGGCCACTGGCTGATCCACTGTCCTCCTCCTAATAGACGTGAGGGCTTCTCCTTCCTTCATTTCTCGGGTCAGTGGCTGTGATCATTGGCGCCACTGTGGTTAGTCTACCTTGGGCGGAGGCTTTAAGGAATATTCCCGGCCGCTGCTGAAACTCCTTTTGTTTTGGGGAAGTTCCCCATCTGTTCTGGCCCAGCATGGACTGCCTCTTCCCTCTTGTTGGCAGGAAAACATGGCGTCTGCTCCTCTCTCCGAACTGATGAAGCTGAAAACCAAGAACCCTCTTTCTCTGCCCTCTGGGGGCACCTTACCTCTTCTGCCTCACCCTCCTCCTGTCTCTGCACCTCCTGCGGTGTGGCCCGCCTAATGGACTCCTAGACCATCCTCAGCACCTCCCGCGCCATTGGCTGCCCCCTCCCCCGCCCCATAGTCAAGGGTGAAGAGCACCCCTTTATTTGCACCACCCACTTCAGACTGCCCACTCCCCCGGGGTCCCAGGTGAAAATTGGCAATGGGGAATGAATTGATTGACTGCTAAGCCAACCCAGGTGAAACACAATTTGGTATTTCAGCTAATTTGTTTGTTGGTTTAATTAAGACATGTCCTTAGAGTTATCAGCATTAAGTATGAAACTTTTTGTTCCACTAAGGTTTCCCGAAGGTCGGTGTTAGGGCCAATTTAATGTTAAAACCTGTTTAACTCTTAGGGCCTGCTTAGCCAGAGCGACTCCATATTGCCAAGTAGCCATATGGTTGTTTCCATCCACGGACTTCATCCCGGGAATAAATGCCCCAGTAGTTCCTGGTATAGTTCCGGGTATCGATTCTGGGAGTAAATGCCTTAACAATAGAAGTAACGTACCTTGGGTCTGCAGTTATGCCCTATAAAACCAGCCTGGGAGATCGGGAGGGGGTCGCTCTCTTCGGAGGCAGCCCTGGCCAGTCGGTCTGACTTCTAATGCTTGGCATAGAATAAAGCTTCACATAACTTTCACTTTGTCTCAGTCTCGTTCCCCTGGCCGGTCAATCTAACTTCTAATGCTTGGCATAGAATAAAGCTTCACATAACTTTCACTTTGTCTCAGTCTCGTTCCCCTGGCCGGTCAGTCTAACTTCTAATGCTTGGCATAGAATAAGGCTTTGCATAACTTTCACTTTGTCTCAGTCTCGTTCCTTTGATAACGGACCCCAACAGTCGGATAAGCTCGTGATCTCTGTTGCAATTTGTCAGCAAAAAGATGACATAAAATGATGGTTAATTTGGTGGGTCTCCAAGTTCTCACGGGTAATTTTTTTAATTTAATTTTTTATTGTTTATTGATATATAATGTATTATTAGCCCCAGGGGTCCAGGTCTGTGAATCACCAGGTTTACACACTTCACAGCAATCACCATAGCACATACCCTTCCCAATGTCCATAACCCAACCACCCTCTCCCTACCCCCGTCCCCCCATCAACCCTCAGTTTGTTTTGTGAGATTAAGAGTCTCATACCTTGTCTCCCTTTCTCATGGGTAATTTTTAAGATAGCGTTCAAAGTCTTTGGTAACCTGTAACTTGAAAGTTTGTTTGAATGATAAATGGGGATTGAATTTGTTAGACATCTAGGTCTTTTCCAAATGGAACGGCGTGCTAACACATTGATTACTGACTGTAGGTTTATGCTTTTGACTTCTTAATGCAGAGAAACAGGATGTTTGAGTATCAGAAAACATGCTTTGGGTTTAATTGACTCATAAATTTGCTGAAGAATTCAGGTATAACAATTCACAGTTGGTTACTGAGACTAACGTTTCTAAGAGTTAAAATTCTGCTGAATGTAATTAAGACTGATGGGAATAAAGGAAACAAGTCTGTCTGTAGAAAAGTAGGAGATAGGTAAAAAAGCTGTAAGAAGTGAGAATGTATTTTTGTTGAAGGTAAAAGAAGGTAATTTTGTCCTAAAGGAGACTGGTTGTTTGGAGAGAAATGGCTTGGGACAAAATCTGAATGCAAAAGAAACTTGTAGAAAGTTTGTGTTGGGAAAACTTTGGAAAGGAATTTTCCGTGTGGTCAGGATGCACTCAGATTGAAATGAATGAATTTTAAAAGTACACTGGTGTAAGACTAAAATTCTTCTTACTCTCTGTTAAAAAGACAAAGTTCTCTTTGGACTGTTGGTTTGTTTTTGGTAAAGAAATGTAATCAAAGTTGTTTTCTCTTTACCCGGAAAACCAGAGTTTCTGTGTTTTGTTTTTACTGGGTTTCTGTTGAGCTGTAACCCTGTTTAGGCGTGTGCTTTGTTTGTTTATTTATTTATGGGCACAAAATGGCATGTGCTTTAAAACGTCCTAAGGTTCTAACAAATTTCCCTGAGATTTGAATTGTAAACAGAGCCTCTTTGACTAATTAGGCTTGTTTGTTGGTAGGTTGTGTCCTGGTATAAGGTCATCAGTCGATAATTCTGGTTATTGAAATGTTTGCTGTCACCGAAATGACTGAATGTGGTTGCCAGTTGCATTACAGTCTTGTCACTTGCAAAATGTGTTTCATCGTCAAGGAAATTCATGAGGGATTTTTTGACAAAAAACTTTTTGATATCTTTGAAGTCATAAAATTAGGGATGCCTGGGTGGTACAGTTGGTTAAGCATCCAACTCTTAGTTTCAGCTCAGGTTGTGATCTCAGAGTTGTGGGATCAAGCCCCACATCAGGCTCCTCACGCAGCACAGAGTCTGCTTAAGGCTCTGTCTCCCTCTGCCCCTTGGTGGGCACCCTCCCTCTAAAATAAATAAATAATCTTAAAAAGTCATAAAATTAAAACAGGTAAGAATTTCCAGAACTAACTAAAAGGTTGCATTCAAACCAAATAAATGGGACTAAATAAATTGAGGAAGATGATTATACTTTTATGACTCTTGCCTGAAACATTGCTGGCTCTTTCAGATTAAGAAAACTTTCTCTTAAAATAGCTATGACTTGGGGCGCCTGGGTGGCTCAGTGGGTTAAAGCATCTGCCTTCGGCTCAGGTTGTGGTCCCAGGGTCCTGGGATCGAGCCCCATATTGGGCTCTCTGCTCAGTGGGGAGCCTGCTTCCTCCTCTCTCTCTGCCTGCTTCTCTGCCTACTTGTGATCTCTGTCAAATAAATAAATAAAATCTTAGAAAAAAAAAGATAGCTATGACTTATGTCTTCAACCTCAGCCGCAGCAACTTCTTCCTGGAAACATCGCCAAAGGCAAGGGAAGCGAGGGCAAAAATGAACTAATGGGACTTCATCAAGATCAAAAGCTTTTGCACAGCAAAGGAAACAGTCAACAAAACCAAAGACAACTGACAGAATGGGAGAAGATATTTGCAAATGATGTATCAGATAAAGGGCTAGTATCCAAAATGTATAAAGAATTTATGAAACTCAACACCCAAAAAACAAATAATCTAATCAAGAAATGGGCAGAGGGGCGCCTGGGTGGCTCAGTGGGTTAAGCCTCTGCCTTCGGCTCAGGTCATGATCTCAGGGTCCTGGGATCGAGCCCCACATCGGTCTCTCTGCTCAGCAGGGAGCCTGCTTCCCCCCCCCCCACTTGCCTCTCTATCTACTTGTGATCTCTCTCTCTATATCAAATAAATAAAATCTTAAAAAAAATGGGCAGAGGACATGAACAGACATTTCTGCAAAGAGGACATCCAGATGGCCAACAGACACATGAGAAAGTGCTCCACATCACTCGGCATCAGGGAAATAAAATCAAAACCACAGTGAGATACCACCTCACACCAGTCAGAATGGCTAAAATTAGCAAGTCAGGAAGGTGAGGATGCAGAGAAGGGGGAGCCTCCTGCACTGTTGGTGGGAATGCAAGCTGGGGCAGCCACTCTGGAAAACGGCATGGAGGTTCCTCAAAGAGTTACAAATAGAGCTGCCCTACAACCCAGCGATCGCACTACTGAGTTTACCTAAAGGATACAAACATAGGGATCCGAAGGGGCACGTGCACCCCAATGTTTATGGAAGCCATGTCCACAATAGCCAAACTGTGGAAAGAACCTAGATGTCCATCCACAGTTGAAATGTTTCCATTTACAACGATGTGGATGAAACTCGAGGGGATTATGCTGAGCGAAATAAGTCAGTGAGAGAAAGACAATTATCATGTGATCTCCCTGATGCGTGGAATGTAAGAAACGAGGCAGAGGATCATAGGGGAAGAGAGGAAAAAATGAAAGAGGACGAAACCAGAGAGGGAGACAAACCACAAATGACTCTTAATCATAGGAAACAAACTGAGGGCTGCTGGAGTCGGGGGTTGGGGGGTGAGTGGCTGGGGGATGGACACTGGGGAGGGTCTGTGCTATGGTGAGTGCTGTGAATTGTGTAAGACTGATGATTCACACACCTGTACCCCTGGAACCAATAATACATCTATGTTAGTTTTTTAAAAAGAAAAAAAAAGATAGCTATGACTTACAGAAATGTAATAAAGGATTCATTTGTGAACAGATTGAAGCATTTGACTTTTCTGTCTGAATCCTCTGGAATTCAAAAGGTCTCAGTGAGTGAGACATTAGTCATTTGCATAAGTTCAATAGGAATCTGTTCTTCGTGTAACAGGACACCATTTGAAACAGTGGCCATTTACCAAGACTTTGACTGGAATGTTGTATTTGAGAGAGACATGCAGAGACTCAGGACCAAACAGCTTTAAGGAACTAAGGTTGACTTTATGAAACCTGGAGCCATAAAGCCCCTTAGAACTGTAGGCCTGGTACCTTGCTTACAGAGTTCCCAGCAGCCTCACCAGGTGAGAAAAGAGTGTCACTTCCTGGCAGGTGCAGGAACCTCAGGATATTTAGGGGACCTAGTGAAGAGGAATCCGCCCACATCTACGGGTAGGGCAAGTCTGATGGCAAGTGCTTGGCTTGGCTTCTGGCCTGGAGAGGCTATGAAGAGTTCAATCAAGATTCTTTGCTGGAAAAGTTCCAGCAAAGCAAATTTTAGAAGATCTATATGGCCAATCACTGTTCTTATGAGGTTATGCAAATAATTAGGCCAAATTTATTAAAACTAGACTTGTTGGGGTGCCTGGGTGGCTCAGTGGGTTAAGGCTCTGCCTTCAGCTCAGGTCATGATCCCAGGGTCCTGGGATTGAGCCCCTCATCAGGCTCTCTGCTCAGCAGGGAGCCTGCTTCCCCCCACCCCTGGCCTGCCTCTTTGCCTACTTGTAATCTCTGTCAAATAAGTAAATAAATAAAATCTTAAAAAAAAACCCAAATCTAGACTTGTTTTTTGAACAAATTAGTCTTGATTTAGCTATCTCTGAAAATGTGGTTTTAGAGAGAAAAATTATGTTTCAGGAACACACCTTTGCAGGTTAAATTCTAGTTCCGATTGTCTTGGAATGTTTCTTGCTTCCAAAGCTAGACACCTTGAGGTAGACTTCAGAGAAATTGCCCCAGGAGCTCATGTAGGGACAGTCTTCATGCTGGTTATTCTGTGGGGATAACAGGACCCCGTGGTCATATGATTACTTGAACAGCTGGAAAATGGGATGGATTCTCCAACAATTGTATAACTCAAGTAGCACCTTGACTGATTCTCTGTGGCCGGGATTGTAAGTCATTCCTTATAAGCTGGAGCACTCCCCACTCTATGGAGTTAACCATGGATTTGTGGACATAAGGGATGACCCCTTATGATTACATTGGCTGATGCACATGGGGATGCCCAGATTGCCCAGAAAAGTCTTCCCCCACCTGCCAGTCGTTCCTCATAATTAGGATATTGTTAAGGCTCAACATCAAACAAGAGGGCTTCTTGACGGCTTCATCCTTTTGCCCTATCTGTCCTAGGAGTCACCTCTCTCGATGTAAAATTGCAAACAGCAGCCACCTTTAAGAAAACCCATCTCAGAGTCACCCCCAAGTTCAAAAGCTCGCCCTCCAAAACTGAATAGCTCTTGATATCCTGACCTCAGCTCAAGGACAAAGCTATGCTTTATAAAAAGCTTTTTTTTTTTTTTTAATAAAAAAACCCTGTGCTTTATATGAGAGTGTTACGTGTATGCTCCAGATTACCATAGAAGTGAGACAGGTCTCTAACTAACATGAATGTTCTCACTGGCACTTTGCCCATCCCTCTCGTCTGTGTAATGATTGGCTAAACTCCTAGTATAGAAGATTTTGTCAACTATCAGAGGACTCTAGTTGGGCTTCTTTTTCTTTTTGTCCTTCCAATCCTACAGTATGTCGTATCTCTCGGGCAGACTGTCTCCACCATTACTGACCAGCACAACTAGGACAGTTGGGAACCTGACCCCTCGTTCTCGGGTAGCACACATCCAGTATGTACATCTGGAGATCGAGTACACCTCCAGACTCTTTGCAGGACCCGCAGTCACTTGAACCTGTCTGGACCAGGCCCTGTTAAGTTCTCTGGACCACTCCAACAGCGGTAAAACTTCACGGCTTATCCCCTGGGGTCCGTCTTTCCAGAATCAAGACCCCACTGGCTGCAGATGAGGAGCGTTCCCTTGACTGAGCCCATTTTGCCCAGAACATCTCGAGCACTAGGTGGCAGTCGTGTGCTGCGGGTGGTGATTGCACAGCCGGAACCTCTCAATTGTACCTTTATTTTTAGAAGGTAGAAAATAAGCTTACCAATTATAGAAGAATCACATGACTTTTGGCCCTTCCTACCCTGTGGCCTAAAAGTGTACCTTGTGAAAAAAACGAAAGTCCACAAAATCAAGTTAAACTTTAAAGCGAGTTGCAGAACAATATTCATACTTCCTCCCTTTCTCCCTCGCCGCCCCTCTCGCTTCCACAAATGTTTCCTGCATGCCTACCACGTGCCCACGCTTTCTAAGTCACTGCGAGTACTGTGGTGGGCGACTGCTCAGGCCTGCAGCTCCCATGGACCTTGTGGTCCCGGCAGGTAGACAGGTGCAGAGATTCCACTTTTTTTTTCTTTTAAAGATTTTATTTATTTATTTGAGAGAGAAGAGAGGGCGAACACAAGCAGGGGGAGCGGCTGGCAGAGGGAGAGGGAGAAGGAGAAGCAGACTTCCCGCTGAGCGGGGAGCCCGATGCAGGGCTTGATGCCAGGACCTTCTGATCACGACCAGAGCTGAGGCAGACCCTTCGCTGACTGAGCCACCCGGTGCCCCCAAAGAACATCTTTAGATGTGTGCGTGAGTCTTGTTAGGGCAGTGGTTCTCAACGTGTGGTCTGGACCATGAAATCGAAACTAGTTTCATAAAAACATTAAAATGTTGTTTGCCCTTGTTCATGCTTAGTCTCTCATGAAGGTACAGCAGGGCCTCCCAGGCGCCATGATGTTGGTGCTGCAAGGGGCCGCCTGCAGAAGCAGATGTGAGATGTTTTCTGTTAAGCCAGACCTCAGAGAGATTCACAAAACTGACACCATGAGGCTCTTCTCACTCATTGTTTTTGTTTGAAAAAGGTAGAGCTGGTTTCATAAAGATGTTATTTATATCAACGTGACTGGATTTACTGCTATTCTAAGCGAATTAATAAACATTTTGAATCTTTCTCAGTTTTAATTTCCAATAAGGTAAATAACAGTAGTTTCTGCACGAACAAAATCTCTTTGGTGGCCTCATTTTTTAAAAAAGATTTTATTTATTTATTTGACACAGAGATCACAAGTATGCGGAGAGGCAGGCGGGGGTGGGGGGGAAGCAGGCTCCCCACTGAGCAGGGAGCCTGATGCGGGGCTCGATCCCAGGACCCTGGGATCATGACCTGAGCCGAAGGCAGAGGCTTTAACCCACTGAGCCCCCCAGGTGCCCCTCATTTTTAAGAATGTAATAGAGAATTGGGACCATAGTGTTCCAAAGGCCCCCTTCCTGGGTCTGTATGCGCAGGTCGGGTTGTCTGGTCATGTGTGGTGTTTGCATTTTTGCTTTTACTAGTTACTAAGCTGTTGTTCTCCAAAGGGGCCAAAACTGACCTATAAAAAAATTAGCTATAGAGTTGGTTTGGGTTTGGTTACTTGTTTGTTTTTTCCTTGGAAAATCTCAAATTGTGAAGAATTGTGAGATTATTTTAAACTAGGTTAGTGAGGCAACAGAGATTTGAGCTATGAGATATTGATTGGGTATCTTTTCTTTTTTAGATTTTATTTATTTGTTTGACAGAGGTCACAAGTAGGCAGAAAGGCAGGCAGAGAGAGAGAGGATGAAGCAGGCTCTCCGCAGAGCAGAGAGCCCGATGTGGGGCTCAATCCCAGGACTCTGGGATCACGACCCGAGCGGAAGGCAGAGGCTTTAACCCACTGAGCCACCCAGGCGCCCCAGATTGGGTATCTTTTCTAAGCAATAGTGGGGAAGGCAAGGGTAAAATTTATTTTTAATGTCCTCAGAGGAAGTTTGTCTTGGGTCACTGAGAATAGCATTGTAGCGCATTGACATAAAATGTATTGGAAAATTTATTTTTGTTTGGTACGTCATGGGAGGTAGAAGTGTACAAGTTATGCAAATAAGCTTTTTTTTTTTAACCATCAGGGAAATTTCATTTCTCGTAAATACCACCTTCTGCCGTTTTTTTAAAAAGACTTTATTTATTTATTTGACAAAGAGATTACAAGTAGGCAGAGAGGCAGGCACTGTGGTGGGGGGGCGAAGCAGGCTCCCTGCTGAGCAGAGAGCCCGATGTGGGTCTCAATCCCAGGACCCTGAGATCGTGACCTGAGCCGAAGGCAGAGGCTTAACCTACTGAGCCACCCAGGCGCCCCACCTTCTGCAATTTTTAAAAAGATTTTATTTATTTGAGAGAGAGCTAGAGAATGAGCAGTAGGGAGGGGCAGAGTGGGAGAGAGAGAGAGAGAGAAGTGGACTCCCTACAAATAGAAAGCCCAACTTTGGATTCAGTCCCAGGACCCTGAGATCATGACCTGAGCTGAATGAAGGCAGATGCTTAACTGACTGAGCCACGCAGGTCCTCCTGCAATTTTATTAAAACCAATCATATTCCACTGATACCCAATTGTAAAAAAAAAAAAAAAAAAAAAGTGTGGAGGCATCTAATGTTTAAAAAAAAAATTCAAAGGCTGTTTAGTTTAGGGATCCCTTAACAAATGACCCAGGTTATTTTAAGTCATTGAATGTTGTTTCCTCATGGTAGAATATTTTAATTGCTCAACTGTGGCTCATCTAAAACTTTAAGCACAGTAAATTTGGGCAGTAAGATGAGGGTAAATATAAAAAAACCAGGTTTTCCAGTGGAAGGATCAAGACAAGGGTATCCGTGGTCCGTTTCTTACGCTGTCTTGGCACGTACTGAGGGACACACTCTGTTGTATTGACGGGAAATGTGGCGGCCGTCATTTGTTACCTGTATTAACGGTGGAGGGCTTCTCCGGGCAGCCCAGGGTTCGTCTGGGGGGAGGGGGCTCTTGCACCTGCCTTGGCTGGGGTGGGAGGAACAGGAGAGGCGTGGGAGCTCCCTCCGACTCAGGCCACTCGTCTGAGCCCTAACGACGCTGCTGGTGTGACCCGGCCCGCCGGAGCAGACGGAAATGGGTTCTCCTCTGCCGGGAGGTTCTGCAGCCGGCGCGGGCTGAGTGAGGGAACCGTCGTCAGCGGGGTCAGCTGTTACCTATGGCGCCAGCAGCCACAGTCCCAGCAGTCCCGCTAAGGTGCTCGATCTGGGCGCGGACAGGTTGCCATGCAGAATTCTGCTTGGAGGGTCCTTTCCAAGGGGATGCCAAGTCGGACCTGCTGGTCTTAGCCCCTTGGATTATCCGCTGTATTTGACTCCCTGTGCGCGGCAGAGGACTTCAAAGTCATCCACGTGCTTGTTGGCGCCTTCGCGTGAGGACGGCCCTCCTGGCATTCCCTCTGTGCAGACACCGAGCAGCGGGGTGGACAGAGTGCATCATCTGAGCCAGGGCGTTGCGGGAGCGGAAAGGGTGCCGTCATCCCACGGACACATCACCGAAAGCCCAACCCGTCCCGGGCAAGCCGGAATCGCCCTGAGACCTGACTGTCACCCTAGAGGGGCCGGGCGTGTCACGGGAAGGAGAGCGGAGCATCCACAGGCCAGAGTAGCTGTGGCTGGCGACGCGCATGAGACAGGTGCTGAGGAGGGGGTGCCCCTGCCCCATGGGGACAGCCGCCCACACACAGCGCCACTCTGGTGGGGGGCTAAGGGCTAGTCCAAGTGCGTCAGGTGTGGAGGCAGGAGAAGGACCGTCCCAGCGCGCTGAAGGAAGACGCAAAGGCTGGGCTCCATCGCGACGCGGGGCTGGGGCGGGGGTGGCACACTGGCGGGGGAGGCTGCGGGCGGTTGCCCGGGGTCGCACTGGGCGGCGGCGGCCGGCGGCAGTGGCCGAGGCCGGAGGGGCGCAGTTTGGCTCTCTTGATGGCACGAGAGAGCCAGCGATGGGTCGTAAGCCTTGACGGATCAAACTGGTGCTGTAGAGAGCTCACGCGGACAGCACGCGGGAGATGGAGCGGGGAGAGGACGGTCAAGAGGCTCCTGCATCAGGCCAGGCGAAGGGAAGGCCGAGGGGAGGCAGTGACAGCCTATAGGGACACGGGGAGCTCCCGCCCGGTCGAGGCCCGGCTGCGTACCGGAGCTGGGACAGTGCGCCGGGTCGGGCTCTCCCTTCTCCCGGACGCTGGTCCTCCCTGCCGGGTCCCGCCGTGCGCCCCGGACCCCGCTCTGGGCCGAGAGCCCCGTAGGGGCCCCCCAGCATCCGCCCGCCGGCCGTGGCGCGCAGGAGGCAGGACCTCTGCTGGGGCGGGCTGCGGTGCGTGCCCCAGCCCCTAGCAGGGGTGTCGGGGGGACCCCCCCCACACACAGCGCCCCCTGAGACGCCGGGAGCCAGGGAGAATCCCGGGTGTCCGCTGCAAAGACCAGACCACGTACTGCGGGAGCAAAGAGGAGGCCTCGGACCTGGGCATGGCTCCCGCCCCCAACGGACCGTGCTCCTGAGCACATCCTGAGAATATAGACAGTGATTTGGTCCGGGAAAGCGGGGACGGCTCCTTCCTTCCTTCCTCCATTTCCTCTTCCTGGGAAGTGGGGAGCAGGTGGGCTGGAACCGGCGCTGCAGGCCCAGATCCTCCCCGCCCCGCCTGCACTTGGGGTAACCACAGGCTGAAAGTGCGGGTTCTCCAGCTGCCTTGGCTTCCGGTGCCTTTCAAGGTCAACCACAAGCATCCCTACACCTTCCCCTAAACACCGCAGAGCACCTAACAGCTCAGGATTTGTTGGCAGTTTTCCTTTTGAGGTAAAATGTACTTGGGTTGAGGGGCACCTGGGTGGCTCGATCGGTTAGGTGTTTGCGATCTGGTTGCGACTCAGCTCGTGATCTCAGGGCCTTGGGATGGAGCCCTGTGGTGGGCTCTGCGCTCAGCGGGGAGTCTGCTTGGGATTCTCTCTCTGCATCTGCGCGCCACCCCTACATACTGTCATTCTAAATAAAATAAAATAAAATAAAAGTTCTGAGGTTGAAATGCAGAAATCTGAAGTGTGCGATCCCCAAGCTTTCACAAATGCACACCGGCGTGTCATGCACGCCTGCACGACCTTCTGTTGCCTGAGCATGGCAGGAGCAGGTAATGCCTGGGGTTGCACCCGAGAGGGCAGGGGAGAACGAGCCCATCGGAGTGGGTTTTGAGGAGCAGGGAGGGGGAGGAGGGAGAGGAGGCAGAGGGCCAGGTCTTCTCAGACCGGATCCCAACAGCGGCCAGCTCCCGGACATGGTTACATTGTTGGTGGAAACCTCAGAACTCAGACACAGAGTAGCACTCCTGTTCTGCTAGGGCTGTTACTGTTGCAATTCCCATCTGACCCGTAAGCCTCCATGTTCATGAGGAGGAGAAGAAAGATGGTGGTATCTGGATGCCAGGCTTTGGCCTGAACCCCCAACACCTCTGACAGGGTTCCAGGAACAAGTGCAAATAGTGAACAGTGGTATTTGTGAAAGTGAGCTGACCCAGGGAGGTTGCCTATCCAGCCACTCTTGTCTCCTTTTTCCTTGATAGCAAAGCTCAGCTCCAGCGAGAAAGGCTGAAAATGCCCCATGCTCACTCCTCAGCCTTCCCCGCAGCTGGGAGTGTGCACCCATGCAGGCCAATGACATATCAGGGAAAGTCACTGGGGCTTCTAGGAAAGATGTTCTCTGTCCCAAAAAGAGCTACATGGGAGGAAATGCCCTGTTCTCCCCTAGTTGAAATGTTATCATGTAGGGATGTGATGCTTGGAGCTGTGGCAGCTGCATTGCCACCATGAGTTGTAAAACTAAGAGAATCAAAGAAAAATCAGCCTCTGTTCCTGAGCCTTAGAGCTGCTGAATCCTGGAGAGTGTTTACCTGTAGACGTGTCTTGGGAGGCCATACAGTCTCCATTGTTGGGCAGTCTGTTCCTCGCAGTCTAAAGCATATTAACTCATAACACATGATTTGTAAAAATTTTTACTGGTAATACCAGAGCATTTCCTGAAAACAATCATATTTATATTATAAAGATCAGGCTTAACTGTTCTAAAGAAAATTATAATCCACTGACTTGTGGTATGAGTAAATCACCAGTTCTCAAAAGAGTCCAGATGACAGAACAGGAATTGTTTCCAAATGAGGGTCTTCAATATTTGTAGGAATTTCAACATCATCATAGTCACCTTCAGATTACATAGGCTCGGGGTAGAAACTGTCTTCTTAGTTGTACCTTTATTTATCTGTGAGTATGTAGCTGGTGCTGACGTGGGGTGTCCTAGGGGGCTAGAATAGACAAAAAGGCCTTGAAAAAAATTGGATATATTTAATGTTATCATCCAAATTGGGAAAAACTTCTCCTTTTTTACCAAGCTGGTAAAAACGTGGCTTTACGGCAGGTACCCAGGGTAAATTCTCAACCACAGCTTGCCTGCTCGGGGAAAAACTGCTTGTTTGCTTTTGTCCAACTGGTTGATAGATTTTCCAGGAATGTTCGACATCCATAAATGTTTACTAAGGGCCTACTGTGTGCCAGAGTTTGTGCTAGATACTGGGACTATAGCCGCGAGCCAGGCAAGCTCCACCCCCAGGGGAGCCCCGGATCAGGAAGAAGGATGGAGAAGGAAGCAGGCAATTATAATGCAGAGACAGATGTATTCCCACAGGCCATCTTTGTTCATTCATTCATTCAACTGATCATTCTTTCGCCATGTTTGTTGAGTATCCACAAAGTTCCCAGGCACTGTGCTAGGGACGGAGAAAACACTGGGAGGAAAGACACCATCCCTGTCCCCATGTTCCCGTCACTCTAGTGGGGGAGGAAGACAGGTAAACAGGACATCCCTGGGTGCTAATGCTATGGGAGGAGATGATTGAAGAGGGCACCAGGTTCGGGTTTGGGGTGGTGACGTAGGAGGGATAAGAAGATGGGGGAGAATGTTCTGTGCATAGCCACAGGGGCGAGAGGGACCCCAGACCAGGTCATTTCAAGTGACTGGAGCAAAAATTTTGTCAGAGTGGAAGTTGCAAGGGGGCGGGGAGGGGAAATTTGCAGGAGAGACCTGGGGACTGGATCCTGACAAGTGTTGTAGCCCGGATTAAGGAGTTCAGGGTTTTTCTGAGGGTAATGGGTGAAGAAGAGGTTTAAGCAAGAGAATGGAGGGGTCAGATGTCTCCTTGAGAAAGCCACTAGCTGTCGCATAGAAAGGGGAGCGGAGGGTGAGATGTTAGTGGCAGGAGAGGCTGCCTGACCAGGGCTGGGTCACAGAGGTGCAGTCACAGAGCGGGGACGCGGGGAAGGAGGAGGACCCCACACACTGTTCCGGTTTCTGACTCCAGGGACTGAAAAGGTAGCAGAGCGCAGGGAGTCTGGGATTGGGGTAGGGCAGCATTCCTTTTGGGGTATGTGGAGCTTGAGAGCCCTGTTCGGGGGGTCCTGTGCATGTCCTGGGGGCAGCTGGGCTGGGACTGAGGAGTGGGCTCAGCTGGAGCCTGTGGACCCCCGTCGGGGTTTCGGGGGGATGAGGCAGTCACGGGGAAGAGCCTGGGGGCGGGGGGCGGGCTGGCTGGAGGAGAACAGGAGATGGGGCCATCCCAGAAACCGAGGAGGATGTCATTCCTCTCTGGTATTTGCTTCTAACTTTCGTCACCGATGTGGCCGGTTTACGGACCATTCCTAAGAGGGAGGCATGCACGCGAAACATGTCCGTCCTGTGGCTTACTCGTTTTCTTTCCCTGTAACTTGGGGAGTGAGGCCTCTCTGGCTCCTGGGGCTCCAGGGGTCCGTCAGGCCCCAGTGAGAGGACCATGTGGCCTACGAGAAGGCGGTGGTCACACAGGAAGTCTGCTGGGAATCTAGAAAGGCAGAAGCTGGAGGAAGGCCCGTCCCCACTGGTCCTGCGGTGGCAGAGGAGGATGCTTGAACGCAGCTTGAGCACGCAGTATCCACGTCTGGAGGAGGAGCTCAGTCCGAGTCACTCGGTCTTTCGGAGCTCCGTGGCGCTCTCCCTGTGAGACTGCTTTGCAGGATTCCCCTGGGGTCGCTTAGAAATTAGGTCTCCGGTCTGCTTAGGACGCGCCAGTCTGAGGGCTCAGCTGATCAATGCCGAGGAATGGACGAGGTTCCAGAGCCTCCAGGCTGCCTCAGGCCTCGGGGTTGGGGGCACTTTTATAGCAGGACCCCTGCCCCTTCTGAGCATCTGACCCCAGAGCCTCCATGCCGTGGAGCACGGCCTCCCAGATGCACTCGGAGACAGCCATCTCCATGCTGTTTGCGCAGAACGTGACGGAAGGAACCCTCCTCTTGAACCTGCCATATAATTGTCCCTTTCTTGCCTCTTGCCCATGATTTTCCCCGGGGAAGCCTCCTTTCCTGTAGCTCCCCAGGACATGTATCTCACATGGCCCTGCTGCATGTATGTGCTTTGGCCCAGAGGGTGACCAGTTTCTGTCCTTGTTGATTGCCACGATGCCACCGGGAGGCGCAGGAAAAAAAATTGGGAGAACCTGAATCTGGGGTCCATCCGGCTAATGTCACGGAGAGGCTGTGGGGTTTGGGGGGTGTGTAGGTGGGGACGGTTCACAAGAACAAAACGCACTGCTCAGTCTTGAAGAATCTGCAAGGTGTGATGCGGTGATTTGCACACACCGAGCGATCAGCTGGAACGGCCGCCCACAGCCCTCTGGGTGCAGGGTGGGGAGTGGGGGTAAGGGGTAGGGGTGGGGTGTGGGGAGGGGGGTGGGACCCCTGGGGCCCTGCTGGGGATGGGAGCCTGGAGGCTCAGCAGCCAAACACCTAGATTTGGCATCATTTTGAGCAAACAAGAGAAGAGGAGGGGAAAGGGTGTTTCTCATGGGCAGGGGCAGGGAGCCACCGGACCCAGATGTCCTCCCTGGGAGGTTCAAGGTTCAAGGCCTGAGCCCTTGGGGTCTCCAGGGCAGAGCTCAGCCCCTGTTCCTCTGGATGCTGGTGCTTCTGGCTCTAAGCTGCAACCTCTGTCCTCTAGAGCTCCATGACATGACCCCGGGCTCTTGGGACCCCGCGCTCTGTTGGGATTCATCTGTTCTCAGTGGGTTGAAAAAGCTGTGCGAATCCTCTTCAGCTTGCCGGCAAAGAAGGGCCAGGGGCCTCAGAAACGCTGCTTTTCCATATGTGCAGGGATTTCGACATCATCGTAATCATCCAGGGGCTCGATGTAGCTCGGGATGGACGCGGTCTTCTTGTCTCTAAGTTTGTTGACCCGCGAGTATGTCGCTGGCAGCTCACTTGGGGTCTCCTGTGGGACTAGAACGCACAACAAGGTCCTTACAGGCAAAGCTGTGGTGTGTTTTTACGTTTTTGATGAAGTGACTCAGCACAATTTTCATGGGTTTGGGTGATCTTCCCATGGTCTGGCGGAGCAGACCCCCATCTGATGGGGGAAACTGAGGCACAGACATGACACGGCCTCGGGATCCCCCAAGTGGGTCGATGGCAGATGTTGGTCTGATATCGTGGCTCCTGTGTCCCTCTGCCTGCCCCGCCCTACCCCCTGTCATGGGAACCAGGAAAGAGAAGTGTAGACAAGCTGACCTAAGCCAGTACCCAAATGAGTAGAATTGTGTGATACCCTCATTCTCGTGGGGAAGTGATACAAACCACGTTTCCTTTTTGGCACATCCCTCCCAGGGACCTACAATGTTTTCCAGAACTTCCCCTAATTGCTCAGGCACAAATCTCTGTTAAGAAGGAAGGACGGGGACAGTGGTGTTTGCAGAACGGGGACTTAGGGAATGGGTATGGAGCAAAAAAGCACCAAGGTGGCCAGGGAAAGGAAGATGAACGAGCCAGGTGGGCCTCAGATAATACCAGAATGTTCTTGACCACAGTCTCTTCCTTCCTACGTGCACCTGAGAGGGGACCAGCCCTGATTTCTTGCCAGGCTCTGCGGTCAGATCCCCAGTCATCCCCAGGCTCCTGCAGTCCCTTGCTGTGTCGCCGTAGGTAAGGCCTTGCACGTCTCTGTGCCTCTGTGTCCTCATCCGTCAAAGGGGAATAAGGATGTATGTGCTTCGCACTGGTGTTGGGGGCGTCACGTGAGACGGCGCCCGCAGAGAGCCTCGCATGGGGCCTGCCTCGCCGCGCTGCTCAGTAAATGTGGGCTAATCTCACGATGTACCCATTCAGTCGAGACAGTCCTATGCTCTCCTAAGCCCCAGGCCCTGGTCTTGGTGGTGGGTCCCCAGTGGTGAGCCAGACTGAAACGTTTCCGTTTCCTCAACTTTGTGTTCTAGCAGGAGGAGGGTGGTCAGAAACAAACGAGCAGCAACGAAGTAAGACAACTTTGGGTAATTGCCACGCATTTCATAAAGAGAATTAGTGGGTTCATTTTAGGGAGGGTGGACAGGAGGGTCCTCTTTGAGGTGCTGACTTTTTTTTTTTTTAAGATTTTATTTATTTGAGAGGGAGAGAAAAAGAGAGAGGGGGGAGAAAAGAGGGAGGGGGAGACTCCACACTAAGCAGGGAGCCCGACATGGGTCTCGATCCCAGGACCCTGAGATCATGACCTGAGCTGAAACCAAGAGTCAGATGCTTAACTGACTGAGCCCCCCAGGCGTCCCGAGGGACTGACGTGTGGGCTGACCTCAAAAGGTGAAGTAAGGCTACTACCTAAGCAGCTTAAGGAAGAACATTCCAGTCCAGGGAACCAGGCAGAGTGTTTCTGATGGGAAGTGTGGGAGGCCCAGTGACACCCCAGGTTTCTTTTCACTCATGCTCCAAACCGGGATTTGAATGTAAGCTTGTAGGTTGAACGCCAGGAGCGTTGCTACGCACTCTGCTCCCTTTTTAACTTCTTGGTCCCTTTCAGAAGGATGGTACCATCTGTAGATGATAGTGGTGTGGACTGGTTTTGTGTCCCCACAAAATTCCTGTGTTGAAGGCATAAGCCCCCAGTGAGGTTATGTTTGGGATGGAGCCGCTAAGGGGGTAATTAAGGCTAAATGCGGTCATAAGGATAGGACCCTGATCGCATAGGCTTATGTCCTTATAAGAAGAGACACCAGAGTGCCCTCTCTTTCCCTCTTCCCTACCCCATCACCCCCAACCAAATTGACTGGCACCTTGGTCGTGACCGTCTAGCCTCCAGGACCGTGAGAAAATACATTTCAGTTAAGCCACCTAGTCTATGGTAGTCGTGCGGGCAGCCCGAGTTCAGACACTTAGATAAATGTGTTACCCTACCCTGAATGAAACTGTCGTCAGTGATAGACACTTACACGTGTGTTCCGGAAAAAGCAAACCCCTGGGTGGCAGAGGGGGTAACTGAACCGGCGGTTCATTGAGAACATTCCTGGAGACAGAGGGAGAGAGAGGAGGAGTAAGGCTGTGCTTTTGACCGTCCCAGCTCAGCCGACTGGAGGGAAAACATCACAGAACAAGGACAGGGTTGAACATCCAAGCCCTGGTTCCTGAAGGCGGGAGGCATCTCCTTCTCTAGGTTTTGGATCCCATTTGTAAGGAAACCGTCTCCCCTAGCCCTGGACTTAGGAGCAGCCGGACTTAGCACGGAGCTTGCCTTCCGGGGTTCTCCTGCACTGTTTTAGGAAGGCGAGGTGAGCGCCAAACCCCGGTGTTCCTAAAGCCGACTTTATCCGCCCCCCTGAGATGGCGCACGCGCTCACCAGAAACACGGACCGGAATGTTCCTCATGGCACCATGCACCACAGCCCCGGACTGGACACCACCCAGATGCACATGAGCCGGAGAGTGGGTCAGTCCCTCGCGGTCCCCCCCACTGTGGGATGCTCCACAGGAGTGAGGGTGAACCGTCTGCGGAGCGGGCCACGCAGGCGCAGTGGACCATCAGGGCGGAGTAGCGCAGATGCAGGGGTGGGTGGGAGCGGGAGCCCTCTGAACCGAGAAACGGAGGATTTCTTCTTACTTACTCGTACATCTTCTCTTCATCCCTTTGCTTGTCTTCCCAGGGCTTGGCAATCTCCCATTTCTTGCCTAAGGAGTCAGATAAGCATGTCCACATAGGAAGGAAGCAGGAGGGGAGCTCTGTGGTTCAGAAGTCCGTGGACACCAGGTGTGTTCAGGGCATTGGGGGAAGAACCACCAAGCAAAAACAGACGTGGGGACCGGGAGCAGGTGAGGGGAGGACACGGTCGTCCCAACGGGCCTTCTGCCCACCGAGCCTTTCGCTAATCCTCGAGGGTTAATACCGTGGGTCGAGATAAAAGAGAACAGATGAGGTTTTTGTTCAGGGTCACACTTTTGTGTGTATCTAAAAAGGAAACCGTTTAAGAGGCAAATGGACAGAGGAGTATAGGAGTCAGAGTATGCTTTGTACTTAAAAAATGAATTACGGGCTCCCTGCTCAGCAGGAGGTCTGCTTCTCCTGAGACCCAGTGTCCGCCGTGCTCCAGCTCTCTCAAAGAAAGAAAAAAAGAAAGAAAGAAAGAAATCTTTTTAAAAACTGTGGGGGCGGGGCGCCTGGGTGGCTCAGTCAGTTAAGCGTTTGCCTTCAGCTCAGGTCATGATCTGAGGGTCCTGGGATGGAGCCCTGCATGAGGCTCCTTGCTCAGTGGGGAGCCTGCTTCCCCCCCTCTCCCTCTGCCCCTCCCCCTGCTTGCACATGTGCGCTCTCTTCCTCTCTCTTTAATAAATAGATTCTTTAAATAAGAAACGACTAACTACCATCAAGGGGTAGATGGGAAGGAACACTGTACAGGAAGCCCAGTGGACCCGAGTTCTGGTCCCAACTCTGCTGCCAACTCCTATGAGGCCTCAGCCAAGGCTTTGCCTCTCTTTGAACCTTAGTTGTCTTATCTCCAAAAACAGATGGAGGAGAATGACAAGGTCTCACTCCTCGTGCAGCCCTGACTCTTCAGGAGAGACGGGATCCCCGAGGGATGCCCGCCCGGGCTGTGCGCCCCCGGGGAGAGGGCCGCACCGCTCAGTGAGCTTCCCATTCTTAGGTCCTCGGGGGAGATAAGAGCTCGAGAACACACACCATCGGATCAGGGATTTCAGGTTTGGGGAGATGAACAGCAAAGTGGAAACCCACTTGTAGACAATCTAAAGTCGGCGTAAGACCTCTGGGAAGCTGCTCGTGTGTGCTCCGAGGAGGCCACGGCAGCTGTCACACTGGAGAATTCAGAGGGCGACCTCAGAGAGGGCAGTTGTGGAGGCCAACGTGTTGATTGTGGACTGAGCAGAGGGGGAAACCGAGGCCCAGAGAATCATGATACTTAATCCAAAATTCAGCCGATACAGGCCTGGAACGAATGTTCCTGCCCTAAAGGAAGCCTGGCACACGGGGGAGCCACCCAGCCCAGGTGCGACCACCCTTACCCTGCCTGAGCAGCAGCCGGCAGGCACAATACAAGATGAGGCCCAGGCCCGAGGAGACGAGGATGATGGCCACGGCTAGAACGATCCAGAAATTGTCCCTCCACCAGTCCATCGCAGTGGGGCCCTGGGGAGAATGGAGACAGAGGAAGGAGGCGTGAGTAGGGGCATCGTGTGGGGAGGAGTGGGGGCCGCTGTCTACCACGCGGCTGCAGGGAAGCCTCTGCTTACGGGTCAGGCAGGTGCTCGCTGGCTTGGACACACCCTGCCCCTGCCCGCCAGCAGTGGGGAGACCCTGGAGTCTGGGCCAGTCCCCCTGTGCAGCACGGGAGCGGTGCCGGCCAGCGCTTCCCAGGGCAGTTGTGTGCGCCGCAGACAAGACACGCGCCTGGGGTCTTCTTCACTGCTCTTTCCTCGATTGTCGATTGTCAACACGCAGGGGAGGGGCGGTGCCACCAAATGCAGTTGCTTTTTTCTTTTTTTTTTTAAGATATTGTTTATTTATTTGACAGAGATCACAAGTAGGCAGAGAGGCAGGCAGAGAGAGAGAGAGAGAGGAGGAAGCAGGCTCCCCGCCGAGCAGAGAGCCCAATGCGGGGCTCGATCCCAGGTTCCTGGGATCATGACCTAAGCCAAAGGCAGAGGCTTTAACCCACTGAGCCACCCAGGCGCCCCTGCAGTTGCTTTTATATCAAAAGGGCAACAAAGACTTAATTCCTATTTTTTTTTTCTTGGAGGTAGGGGTTAGGAAAATACCTCGGTGGGTCTCCTGGAGCGAAGGGAAGGGAGAAGGTAAAAATGCAAACTGAATTAGTCCACCGGGAAGAAGGAATGGGAATTTGGGGGCTGCAAGCTGGCCGCTTGGGAAGCAGGGGGTCCGTTACGAGCAGGTCGTAAACGTTCTCATCCCATGCGAGGGGCCCGTGGCGTGGTGCGGAGCGTTTCCGGGTCCACAGGTGTATCCCGTCAACTCGCCACACCTTTTCAGCGTACACAGTGTGATAAGCCAGTTACACCCCAGTTATACCCGAGGTGGGGCAGGGGTGGGGAAGGAGAGACGGAAACAGGAAGCCCGCGGAAAGTTCGAGGATTGTTAGAAAGTCCCCGTGGCGGAGGCCGGCTGCGCTTTCGCAGGACGGCGATGACTAACATTCAGCTCCGAGCGGTTGTGCCGCAATCTGTTTACATCAAGGCTGCAGTGGAATTGCACAATCAAAGCTTGTTCGAACGGAGCCTGGGGAGTCCTGACATGTGTGCCCTAGTTTTCCAAGCGGGGGGAACGTGTGCCACAGTGGGGAGCAGGCTGCAGGCCCGACTCACAGGCATAGCCTCCAGGAAGGCAGGGCGCTCTCGGGCGAGGAGCGGCACCCCCCACCCCCCCATCCAGGGCATGGGCACTCTGCCTGCTCATTTGGGTTTTCAAATTAAAAAAAAAGATCCCTGAGGCCTGGCATATCCCAGGTACGTGAGAATCAACTTTGGCCGATGGAAGCTCACCCATGCCTGCCCATGCCTGCCCACGCAGAGCCACTTCCAGTTCAAGCCTTTGAGAGTGATACCGGCGGTAGAAGCAGGGAGCCGGGCAGGGGAACACGGGCACCACGAGGCTGCGGCTGCTCAGGCCACTTTTCCCGCAAGGACTTCTGATGTGGCTTCCTGTGCACACGAGCGCGTGTGTTACCGGCATAGCGGCTTCATGTAGGACGTCGTTCTGCTGTAATTTGGGTTTTCAGTCCCAAGGTTTGTTTCTTCCGTGAGGGCGCGGCTCGATCCAACAGGATGGTTTCTGGCTATTCATGGAGTTAACGTGTAGCGAAACCAGTTGTGTGCGACTAGTGGTCTCGCAGGCACGTCATGCCGCAGCTTTTCTGCTCAACGTTTTGCTCGGCATCACACGTCTGTCATTGATCCGTGGTGGCCAATGTGCTGGGGACTGACTCTGCAAAGAGTGAAGTGTCCGCTAGCCACGTCGCCCTGGCCCCAGGCGTGCACTCAGCAGAGGTTTGGGGGTCAGTCGCCTTTTCAGGATGCACAGAAGAAAACGATAGAGGAAGGAGAACCAAGGGAAAAAGAAAAAGCGCGGAGACTGGGAACTTGGCTTTCAGGAGAGCCCCGGGAAATTTGGTTTTGCAGGGCCCAGTGAGGTCGCGGGGCACTGGACTTAGGAAAATGCTTCACATCAGAGGGTGGGCTCTTCGTTTAACAAACCTAATTGGAACCTCACCTTCTTCAGCTCTGGGGAGTGGAGGGATGGATGGATGGATGGATGGATGGGTGGATAGATGGACAGATGGACAAACAGAATTTTCTTCCTTCCATTCTCTTATACTCAAATATGTGTCTCCTGGTTCTTTGTCTAGTTTGTCTCTCATATTTTCTATCCTTTTTTTTTTTTTTTGCTTTAATCTTGAAGGATTTCTCCAAAAGGCAATATAAACATACTCTTTAAGGCTACAGAAGTGAACACCAGGGCATAAGATTTCAGAGCTATTGCATCTGAGAAACAAAAACAGACAAACAAAATAAGGTTGATCTGAGGAGCATGAGAGGGTGGAAGGTGGAGGATGGGAGACGGGGCTGCAACTTCCCACTGTAAACCCTCTGCATTACTTGATTTTTAAAAAAATTATGTGTATTTACAGGGAGCCTGGCTGGCTCAGTCGGTTAAGCATTCAACTGGATGGATGTCAGTTCAGGTCTTAATCTCAGGGTTGTGAGTTCAAGCCCCATGTTGGGCTCCGTGCTGGGCATGGAGCCAACTTAAAACAACAACCTCCCCCTCTCACCCGCTGCCAAAACAAAAACTGTGTGTATCTACTTCCAGAAAATAAAATTAAAAAAAAAAAAAAAAAGCACACAAACCCACCAATTAAGCCCATAGTGTAGCTTCGACGAAAAGCTACTGCTCAGATTTCAAGTTCAAAGCAAATCATTGTCCTCCGTGTGCCGGGGGAAGAAAGAGGAAGAAGGGGGATGTCAGCCAAGTGGAACATGGGACACTTCTGAGAACCTCACAGTGATGGGTACCTCGCGGTTCTGTTCTTACACATGGAGCGGCTCTGGCTGGCCAGCAGACGTTTCGAGGGTGTCCCGGGTGCACGAGGCCTGCAGGGACTTTCCGCTCTCCCCTCCCTTCATCCTTGCGCCACACACTTACCCGGACCGGGCGTGGAGGTCGAGGGGACGGGGCCTGCCCAGGGTCCCCCGGCAGGGAGGAGGCGGGATGCTTTCTGTCTAGCTCCCAGGCCTCCCGCTGCGGATGTCGGTCTCCACGGCCCCCGACATCGTGGACAGGCCGCGTGGGGCTCAGGATGTCTCGCTTGCAGGAGTGCAGCGATGGTGGTGAGGTGGTAGGAGCCACGGCTGAACGGTCAGGACCCACAGGGAAAGCCCCAAGTTCCCGTGTTCCAGGGCCAGAGAACCAGCTCCTCCGCGTGGAGGGGCGAGGCGCCTTCTCAACAGAAGCGGGACGAGGAGAGGAGCTGGGGAGAGGCAGCCAGGCGAGGAGGGTGCCCAGGACCCACGTCCTGTCCCTGCCGGTTGTCCTCTGGGCTCCCGGCTAGTTTAGTGCCCTGGGTGCTGCAGAGAGGGGACGTGGACTCTGGGGAGCGGCGGCGGGGAGGACAGCCACTGGGGTCCTGTGTTGGCCGTGTGGAAGCTGGACCCCCAGGTCGGCTGGCCTGGGGTAGAGGAGACGGTGGGGGTCCGGCCGCAAGGGGCAGAGAGGTGTGTGTGGGACCGGCTGCTGGCAGGCCACAGAAGCGGCCGAGTCTCTCAACGGTCCCCAAGGGACCCCAGAGGCGATCTGCAGGAATGGCCACGGGTGGGAGACTGTCTGTCTGTCTGTACTCCTCAGCGCGATACCAGGGAAGTAGTGCCGGGTGGGCTGCAGGGAGCTGAGGTGGCTCCCTCCCCGCCCCCCCTCACTGGGGCAAAGTCGGGGGGCTTTGAGCTGAAGACGGTGCTGCAGGTCACAGGTCCCTCCTGCAGGCTCCACGGAGTAGCCATTTCCCTGCTCTGTTCGGCTTCAAGAGGCCACTCATGTTCCTGCGAACCGCGACGACCCAGC
This sequence comes from Meles meles, assembly GCF_922984935.1. NCBI lineage: Eukaryota > Metazoa > Chordata > Mammalia > Carnivora > Mustelidae > Meles > Meles meles. The sequence continues at coordinate 10,384,756 of NC_060083.1, forward strand.
ACGATCTCCCATCTCCCAGCTGCCAGTCAGCGACCTTGATTCCACCCGCGCCCTCTGTCCCCCTTTGTCCAGGGACCCTGCACCGCCCCAGGCTAGGTAGGGCAGGCGGGCTCCGCGCACCAGCCACCGGGATCCGAGCTCCGTGAGATGAGAGGCTCGCTGAGGGGCCTTCATGCGCTTACGCATGCAACATCCTGTATTTTGCTGCCCGGGAGTCAGGAGGAAAAGGAGGGCACGGGACGGACGGTTCTGCCATCGTGGACAGAATTCCACCACGTGGTGCCTGGCGTGGCTGGCCTCGTTAGGAGTCCTGGGACAGACATGGCTCTCTTTCTGGGAGGTGTCTGTCGCATGGGAGGGAACATCTTTGTTTTCAAGAGTCTGAGGACATGGGCAGGACGGGAGGCAGGACGGGAGCTCACAGATAACACAGAGCCCCCCTAGCCAGAGCCGGGTGCCCATGGTCCAGTGTAGACCAGTACAGATCAGAAGAGGAGCCAACACGGGCCCAGGTCAGCAGTCCAGGGGCTGCGGGGAGGGCACAGGGCCTGAGCCCACAGGTGCAAGCCTGGGGGTCCCAGCTGCCAAAAGGTCAGGAGCTGCACGCCTGACCTCAGGTCAGGGGGAGCATTTGGTGGCCACCACACATGGAGGAAGGAAGGGAAGGGGTGTGTGGGAGCACCCCTCGGAAATCAGTTATGGAGTGGCTTGGAGGCATCAGGCCCTTGAAGAATATCGAAGTTCCCTACCCTCACCCTGCGCGAACCTTGGAATCACCCAGGGACCTTGAACAGCTGCTTACCTCTGAGACTCTGATTTAATGGATCTGGGGTGGGGGCCTGGCGCTGGGCTTTGTTTATGGTCTTAATAATATTGTCCAGATGGGTGATAGGAGGCTGAGGTGGAGAACCAGGGATGGACATGTCGTCTCCGAACTCTTATTATAACCTCCTTGCTGAGGACACGGTTCTTACCCTGAACAGAGCTCAGAGAGGTTAAGCGATTTGCTAAAGGCCGCTCAGCTAGGGATGGACCAACTAAGCTTTCAGCTCGGTGCCTTGGGCTGCTCAAGTCCCCGCCCCGTTGACTCTGCCAGGCTGACGTCAAGCCGCTAAGTGTTTTTCCCTTCGTAACAGAACTGAAAGCAGAACCCTCGTTCTGGGTTCTGGCGAGGTCTCAGCGCTTAGCTGTGTCTTGCGCATAATAGGAACCACAGTATGAAAATGCGTCCCAGAAAAGTAACAGGCGGTGCACACTAAGTCCCCATGGGTTCCAAGCACTCTATGTGTCCCGTCCCACAATGCGGCTTGTGGTTATGAGTCCATTTTACAGATGAAGCAGTGGAGGCTTAGATCTCAGCAGTTAGTGGAAGAATCAGGAGCCAAACCCCGGTCTTTCCGACCCTAGGGCCCTCGCCTGTGACCACCGAATGCAGGCTTTGGGAGGTGTATGAAAATGCAGGTGCCAGGGGCCCCGGCCCCTTCCCCACAGCCAGCTCTGATGAGTGGGTCCAGTGTGGGACTCGGGGATCTGCATTTTTAACAAGCAGTGCAGGGGGCTCAGCCCCAAGGGGGGAGCATGCATGGGGCCAGTCAGCGGAGCGCACGGCGGGGACAGGTGAGCGCACTGGAGGCTGGTCCCCCTGCCCCGCCGTCCACCCCGCTGTCAGAGGCAGCAGCAGCAGCAGCATGGGGCAGAAAGCAAGCCGCTGGAAAGGACCCGTCGAAACAAATACCTTTCCAGTTTGCTTGTCACAATGCCGAAATTCCACATGTCACACGAAAGTCACCACAAAGTTCCAGGCTCCCTCCCTCCCACTTCCTCTCTTTTCAAACTCACTTGCCCGGGGGTGCCAGACTCTGAGGAAGAGAAACTGATTTTTACTAGGGTGTGAATGACTTCCTTGACCCCTGGGGCACTGGATTCCTTCTCTGGATTCCCTAGGGCACTGGCAAGAGCAGGGGCATCCTAGGATCTCCGCCAAAGTCCTCAGAGGGTCTAAGTGAATGTGACTAAGAACAGAGACGCTCTTATCTAGCCTCGTCCTCCTGCTAGTGACCCTACCCTGCTCCCCTTCAGAGTGTTGAGGACCCAGAAGGCAAGAGAAGGTCGGACACTGAGGTGGAGGAAAGACAGACTGTTTAGAACAGGAGCGGCTTCTACGTGTCTGCGCCGAGAAGGTGCCGGGACAGAAGACAGGAGTGAGATAGAAGAGATACCTTCCCGGCCAGAAAGAAGGATGGGCTTTTAAAAGGGAACAAGGATGGAGAGAGGGCGTGCCAGGATCTGGGGCAGGAAGTGGGGAGCCCACACCCCCCTTCATTCAGTCTGAAGTAGGAGTCACAGTCCGCGGGCGCTGGCCGGGGTGAGTGGGAGGGAGACCCGCACTGTCATTGTTGGGAGGAACTCGTTCTTCCTGGGCCCACGTGTGCTGCCTCTGACACTGCCTTGGGGCCTACTGGTCATGTCTGCCTTTACCACTGTGTCCAGGGCCTAGACATCACCTGGGCCCGCTGGGTGCTCCCTATGGGTCAGGGAATCCAGGAAGGAATGAGACACTGGCCTGTCCCCTGACCTGCAGCTGGACATCCCCTCTGAGGACGGGGTGGGGGGGGGCAGGTGGCAGCTCAGATCCCACGTTGCCCGCCGGGCCCCACCGCCTCCCTCTCCCCCTGCCGCGGGGGCTCCTGGCATTAAGCCGCTGGCTGGCAAGCAGAGGCACATGCGATGCTCTGGTCTCTCGGCCTCGCGCCAGCAGCCCCCGCGCAGCGCGCAGCCTCCCGGGGAGCCCGCCAGCCGCCGCACCGAGTGGGTCGTCCGGGTGGGAGGGAAGCTGAGCGCAGTCACTGGCCCAGCCCAGGCTCTCACTTCCCCAAAAGGCATTTCTGGGGAGTCAGGGGACAGAACTCTTACCGTGCCCTCCCCGGGAATTCCAGAAACCGTGGGTTTATTCAGCACTTGCTTAAAAAAAAAACAAAAAACAAAACCAAAACCCCGAAAAAACAAAAAGCAACCCAGTTCTGCCATGGGGGAAGACAGGGGCCCAAGCACACATGCGAGATATTTCACGATGAACTGCCTTTCCAACCCGTGGCGCACCCAGTGCGCTCCCGCTCTGTCTCCCCAAGCTCGGGAAGAAGGTACCGAGCCAGCGAGAGCCGCTGTGTTTCTTTCAGGACCCGCTGGTGGGGCAAGTCCTGGATATAAAAACTCGAGTTTTTCTCAAGAAGAATGAAGGACCTCAAGCAGCCGTGAGCCCCACAAGGTGCAGAGAGGACACGGGTGTGGCAGCGGGGATTGGGGTTCCGGCTGATGCTGGAAGAGGCCTCCAGCATCTCTGTGCCAGGAGGCCACCTGCAAATAGCTCGGCGGAAAGATGGGGACCCTGTTCCTCACGCGCCCTCTGCCCTTAGCGCTTGGTGGCCTGGGATGCAAATCCCCTTACCCAAGGCCTGGCCTGGCCTGCCCGGGACGGCAGCCCCTGCGCCCACAAGGTCGCTGGGCACCTGCTGGGTCTCAATGACTCCGTGTGGAAGGAAGAACATAAAAGGTCATTGATAAATGTTGATATGGGCTACTTGTGGGACAGATCCTTCGGGTGTATTGGGTTAAGGTAAATGTATTATTAAAATTAGTTTCCGCTTCTTTTTCCCCCTCTTTTAATTCCCCCCATTGAAATTCTTCCCTCTTGTGCCGCTGCTCACACGCGGACCCTCAGGACGGCCGGGCTGGTTCCGTCAGTGGAGCACGTGACTCTCGATTTTGTGTGTGGGGGGGGAGGCCATGAGTCAGGTGTCGAGATGACTTAAATAAATCCATAAACTTAAAAATAATTTTTGGGTGGGGAAACATGTGGTAATCCACAGCCATATCCTCCGATCACGCAGCAGCATTTCTAGAAACACAGCCTGAGAAGTAGCCCGAAGGAAGTACAAGTCAGAGGCAGAACTCGTAGACCTCAGCGTGCGGAAGCAGGGAGGCAACCTGTGGGCAGCGTGGGACGGCCGGGGAGACAGTCGCACAGGGCCACCCGCTGGGTCGCGTGTGGCTGTCGCAAGGCGGGAAGAACGGAAGAGACCCAGGAGCCTGCCGGGAGCCCCAGGCCCTGGGAAAGCAGAGTAGAGGGCCCGTGCCCCCGCGGCCATCGCTTCTCCCTCCCCGCGCCTGTGGCCGCCGCAAGAAAGCCCGGCACACGGACCTTTCACCGAGCGAGGGCAGGAGCCTCCGCTCTCGCTCTGCCGCCAGCCTTGCCGTGAAGCAGGAACCGAACACATGGTCAGGACGGCGGGTGCCCCATCTAAAAAGGGCTTCTGCTCGGCCCTCCCCAACAGGTGGCTTCTGCGGTGTTTCCGTGGCATTGGCTGGGATGTATCTGCCTGGGGCGGAACCTTCCGGATGTGCGGATGACTCGGGCTTCCTGCTCCGTTATCCCAGGATCCCCGGAGTTCTGCGACCCGGAGCTCCCTCCTTGGATCCGACCAGGTTGTCTCTCGCTGATGCCGGTTTTCTTACGTGTTTGGCTCTGTGCGTGAGCGGGACACCTAGAGCCCTGTCCCTGGGGGACCGTCTGGCAACAACACTGGTGCCATTGGTGGGGTGAGGGGGCCTGGGGACGCCTGTGCCTGGTGACAGCCAGCGAGGCCTGTGTGTCCTCTCTAGAGCGCATGGAATCAAAATAAGACGATGGAACTTTTCAAAATATTGACACGCAGGGGAAAAACTAGAGGGCCAGCACCACACTCCCTACCGTGGTGGTTGCGAGGCTGTGCAGTGTGGGGTCATTCTTTTCCCTTGTTTCTCTGACATTCTCATTTTCGTCTGTCCTAAGAAATGCCGAGCGGCTCCCAGGCTTTGTCTTCACCGGGGTCCACAGTCCCACTTTCAAGCTCCCTGGGTGGGCCCCACGCTGGCCTCCCAGGGCCAGGAAAGGGGGTGTCTCTCCAGACAAGTGATGCACGACAGGGTGGGACGGGAGACACAGGACCAGGCCCTCTCCATGGTGATTTCCCTGGGGCAGCGGCAGGTGGCTGGGTGGGGATCTGACCCCGGCCCAGCACAGCTTGACCCCGAGGCCACAGAAACAAAGGATGCCTTACCAGTCCCTATGCCCCAGACACACACATGCAAAGACGCCCGGGCGGGTGGTAGCTGGGTGCCAGGGGCCCCAGGTTGCAGCCCCAGGTTGCCATGGTCCCTGCCTCGCCCCGTCCCCCCCAGCACAGACCCCGAGGGTCCTCCCATCTGTCGGCTCCCCACACTCTTCATCAGAGTCTGGAGAGGCTAACCAGCTCTCTCCAGCAGAGGCGGCTCGCTGCCCATCATGAGGTCAAATTCAACCCCCCGGCAGACCGCGGGGGAACGGAAGCCCAGAGGGGAGCCGTGATTCTGAGTTCAGCCAGCCCGCGAGAGGCAGACCAGACTTGCCAAGGCCACTCAGAGATTGGGCTACACCCCCCAGGGGGCCAAAGCCCAGATGCCTACCTGGGTTGCAGGGGTGTCCATCTGTGAGCGGCTGAGGGGACAGCGGGAGCCTGACTGTGGTGGCTGCGACGCAGCTGGCAGGAGACTTTCCTCGCCCACAGGCCTCCCGCCCACCCCAGAGCAGTGAGCCCCAGCCAGACCGCACTTCCCCTTCCTGCTCAGCCCTCGGGCGGGGGAGAGGACCGCACGCTCAAGGCAGCCCCATCCTTCTTCCAGGGAAGCTGGCTCTCGAGGCTCCCAGAAGCCAGGATCTCCTCCTGCAAGGCCCTGCATAGGACCATCCCAGCAGTGGGGGTCAGGCCCAGGGACAGGCTCAGCAGGGGGTACCAGGTGGCCGAGTGGTCCCTGCAGATGAGTGTGGGTGAGCATTCCTGGCTGTGGCTCCAAGAGTCAGGACGTTCGCTCCCACCCAGAAGCAGCCCCTGGGGAGACCCGGGCTCTGGTGTTACAAACACAGCGTGCCCACGGAGACCTGCTGGGGGACACCCGGGCCCACCTAGGGGCTGCCTAGCCAGCTTCTGCTGTGAGGCTGCTCCGGGACATGGCCCCGTGGGCTGTCCTGGTAGGGGCTTGTGTCCACCTGCCCGGTTGACAGTCACCAGCAGCGCCCATGGCCGGATACAGTGGGGCCCGCACTGGGAAGCCAACCATCCATTTTGAGGACTTGACCATTCAGACTAACATGAGCATCCTGGGGGTCAAAGTAGGCACACACCAGCGTGCACTGTGTCTGCTGGGGAAAAGGGTATTTTGACTCTCCGGGGTCATGATGCTCTTCTGGGCTTTCTGGGCAGTGCTTACCAACCGGCCTACAGGAAGCACGATTCCTGATCTGCAGGGTTTCCGAGTTTCCAGCACGACCCCGTCCAGCCGCTGGCGGGACGGTCCTGGACTCAGACTCAGGGCCATGTCCGCAGTCAGGGGTCAGGGCTGCTAACCCCCACCCCTGTCTGGCTGCATCTCCCGGGCCTGGGGGATGTCACCTCCACTTTCCAGCTGAGCGCACTGGGAGCTCTGCGAGGTCGCTGCGGGGGGCGGGGTGGAGGGAAGTCTGCGCATGCGCAGCCGGCCTGCTGGGAAGGCCTTTGAGCCCGGGTCAGTCCTGTGCAAACTCTGTGCTCTTAGGGGGATCGAGCCAAAGTGTCGCTGCTCAGAACCCCGTACAAGCGAAGTCACAGTGACCTTGGGAGAGGGGAACAAGCGTGTCCGTGGGTAGAGCTGAGCCCCTGCCCCAAGGCCGTGGCTGATTCACCAGTAAGTGATTCCGCAGCGCCGCGCCGGCCGTGGTTAACAGCATTCTCCACAGACCTGCTGCCCCCCACGTGCACAGGACACCCGGTCCAGGCAGAACGGGGGTCCGGATCCCACGTGCGCTTTGCCGACAGCGTCCTGCATAAGCCCCTCCCCCGTCTGAGCCTCAGTTTCCTGGCTTGCGAAGTGAGCCCAGTGGTGACGCTGCCCCGGCCCAGGGACGAGCCTGGACAGGGCGCTCGCACAACCCTGGACACAAGGGAAGATGCATGGTAGGTGTGCATTGGCGGAGAAAAGCAGCCGAGCCACCTGCAGGGAGAAGCGAGTGACCCACGCCTCCTTCCAGCAAACCCCAGGGCCTGTTTGCCAGGCTCTGCGCTGGGCTCTGCGCTGGACCCCTGGAGGCTCAGTCCCAGTGCCTGCCCCCAGGGAAGCCTCTCTGGGTGTGGAGGAAGGTGAGGGGGTGCTGTAATGCCCGCCGGATCAACGCGCGTCACAAGTCTGTCTGTGGAGGTGGGCGAGCTGTAGTCGGCCTGTGGTGGAGCCCGCCTTCTCCAGGACAGAAGGACACCTGCCATTGGTCTCGAGAGCCGTGAGTGCTCCTGTGGGAGCTCAGGAGTGGCAGGGCTGGGGAAGGGCACTTGCAGCATTTGAACGGGGCCTTGAAGGATGTGTAGGAGTTCACGCAGGGAAGAGAACAGGGTCAGACGCTGAAGTGTTTGCAGAGAGGCAGGTGGCAATGGGTGGGGGCGGAGAGCAAAGTGAGGGCCCCACCCCAGGGCTCCCGGACCTGCCTATTTCCTTGCCACCCACACTCTTCCTCTGGTTCTGCCGCTGTCTTTCTGCCCAAGAGGGGCAGAAGGTCGGTTTGGCCTTCCTTCTGCTGCGGGGAGGTGCCACACTCTGGGTCTGGGCGGTGCAGGGGCCCCACGGCTCCGGGAGAATGGGGGACGCCCTCTGGTGGCTGTCTGCAGTGCCTCTGTCCCTGACTCAGGGTCCCACCCACCCTGGTCCCCCAGGGGAGACGGCTGGACACATGTGACCTCAGCCTCTAGAAGCTACAGAACCCAAGACCCTCAGACTGGAGGGACCTGGAATGGGATTGCAGTCCCCTCCGCCCCTGGGATTCCACGTCCTCATCAGCATCCTGCCAGGTGGCCGCAGCATCTGAGTCATGTACAGAATAAGGCCACCTCGTGAGTGTCGGACTCCGTCATGACCAGTGACTGAAAGGGAGGGCTGGATGGGCCATCGGGCGGAAACAATGCTTCCAGGCGCTGCGATTCGCTCCTTCTAATCTCAAAACGGCTGATGGGGGTGGAGGGAGTATAGCTTCCAGGCGCAGAGCTGGAACCAACAGTGGGAACTCCCTCGGACTGGGTGGTGGCTGAAGGGTGGGGGCCCAGAGCTCGGAGGATGGCAGTTTGAGACCCTGAAACCCAGGGAACCCCAGGCCACCTGTTGTGGGGGGAGGAGCACTGGGTTTGGTCAGGTCTATTTGGAGTAACCCCCCCCCCGCCCCCAGCCTCAGGCTGAGATGTCCGTTCCCACCCAGCAGGCTGCCCCGGTCTTGGAAACAGGGCAGGACAGGGAGGAAACCCTTGTTTTATCCTTGTTCCTTGCCTTCACACAGCTCCTTCCCATCTGGTCCAACACTTCGTCACCCTACAGTTCAAAGTATCAAGTGACATGAAGTAGAAAGAAACAGAAAAATGAGCAGTTCCTATTTTGGACTAGACTGCGGTGTTTTCCCCGGGACGGATCACCATTGCCCATCACATGACGTGAGTCAGTAATCGGCCAGAGTGTGCTCCACGCGCCCCGACACTCAGGAGGGCTTCTGGGGGCGGGGGCTCACCCAGCCTCAAATGCAAACTCGAGTCAGCCTTGGGAGTGGGAGCCTGTGAAGCTGTCCTCCGTGGGAGCTGAGAGGCGGTCGCGTGTCTGCACGGTGACCGAGAGCCATGGGGAACGGGACCCAGTCCCCGGCTCCAAGTGGCTCCCCGTCCGACAGGGAAAAAGGCAAGGACATAGGTTAGTACAGTCAGGATAACTGTGGCAATGATCACAGCAGAGCCCAGAGCTAGACTCCAGTGCGCTTGGGAACTTAGAAGATGCCAGGGGTGGTGGTTCAGATCAGCACGGAAAAGGTGGGCGACTCATGTCATGGTCCTGCCCAGACACTTCGAAGACCTTCCTAGCTGGACCCCAGTCTCCCAGGAAACACGTTCCAGCTACAGCAAAGACGTAACTTTAAGATGTGAAAGTGGAGAGAAGCATCAGAGGCAATTAGAGATACTCTTCTTCTTGAAATCATCACGGGTGGGGAGGGACTTCCTGAGTTTGCCACAAACCCAGAAATCATAAAAGGAAGCACTGATGAGTTTGATGTTGAAGTCTGTGGAGGACGACAGGGTCAGGGGCGCCGCTGTGAGGTGGGCGTCTGAATGGGGAGGGACAGTTGGAATGAAAATGGGATGTGGGCCAGGGTTTCTAATCTGAGAGCAGCTCCTATAAGCTAATAAGGGATGAGATGCGGGGTGCCTGGATGGCTCATTCAGTCAGGCATCCGACTCTAGGCTTCGGCGCAAGTCATGATCTCAGGGTCCTGGGGTCGAGCCCCGCGTCAGGCTTCCCGCTCAGTGCGGAGCCTGCTGGAGATTCTCTCTCTCTCCCTCTGCCCCTCCCCCTGCTCTCTCTTTCTCTCTGTGGGGAAAAAAAAAAGCAAAAAAAATAAATAAATTTACCCTAAAGAGATGCCTAGACAAGTGGAAAAGGGGCTCGGGGGGTGTTGTTTATAATAATGAGAAGTTAGGGGCAATTTGGCAATCAACCACGTACTCGTTAAATATGTTATTGTGTGTAACATTGTGCGCTGATCGAAATGGACATGTAATTCCACACTTATTGTTGTAGAACAACGACCACAACTTATTTACTGGGCGAATAAGGCAGATGATAAAGTCGCATGGATAATGATGTTATAAATCCTATGCTTGAACCTGTCAAGAAAGGCAAAGACCCGTATGTTACCGGTGGTTGCCGCTGAGTTGATGGGTTTCCTGGAGATTTCAACTGTCTTCTTTTAATTGTCTGAGGAGGTTTGGGTACGATTGTAAATTACAAAAACAAGACCTCGTCTTTAAAGTGCTGTGAGAGGGGCGTGGAAGCCGGAGTATGTACAGGAACCGGGAGTCCTCCCCTAACCCCCCGGGGCGGCTCTGCCATTCCCAACCACAACCAGGCAGCCCCTTGCCCACCTGTCCCTGCCCCGAGGTTACCGAGGTGGGATCTTCCCGGTCCACAGGCAAGGTCAGTGTGGCAGGCAGCAGCCGTCTCTTGGAGACGAGGGGGTCCCCACCCACTGTCCCCATTCTTGGAGGTACAGATCCCTTTGAGAGGGCATGGGGAGCACTCACAGTCCTGTCCTTGCCCCCACATTTCATGGGCCCCCAATTCCCAGGGCCCATGAATATGTTGCCTTATTTGGGCAAAGGGACTTTGAGATGGTGACCGTATCCTCCTGACCCAGGTGGGGCCATGGTCATCACCAAGGGCTCCTCCAAGGCAGAGCTATGTCCCTAGAAGTGAGCGGTCAGGACGAGGCAAGGAGTGGCCATCTGATTCTCCCCGAGAGCCTCCAAGAGGAACAGTCCTGCTGACCTCTTCCAACTCCTGATGGTCAGAGCTACGGCAGCAGCAGGAATGGACACCCCTCCAGCACCCCCGGGGGCCCCCCAGCGCCTGGCACACTTGTGCCTAAGCCAGCTCCCGAGGGTTTCTGTCCTTTGCTGCCCAACACAATCCATTCAGGACAACAGCAAGTGTCCCGTTGACAGACCAGTGTCCCCTTGCCCTGGCACTCCTTCTTACTGCCTCCACGCTGCTCCCTGGAACCTTCTAGATGTCAGGTCACATCGTTGTTGTTTGGTTGAGAGCTAAGGTGGGGGGTAGTGGGAGGAGGAAGGTTTGTTTTTAAACATCACGTGCCTAGAAAGTTCAGTCTTGGAGGAGCTATGAAGTTGCCCCGTCAGCGTTCCCTGCGGGAGACCACCCAGAGCAGTACGGCAACGAGCGATTCGCTCTCCTTTTTTTATTGGGGTGAAACGTACCTCACACAGAGGCTGCCGTCTTCCTGTTGCAGGCGCTTGGCTTGGGGACACTGGACTGTTCACAGTGTCGTGTGCCCGTCACCACTATCCGTCTCCAGAACTCTTCATCGTCCCTGGTGGAAACTCTGTCCCCAAGAAACTCAAACTCTCCCAGCCCCCGGCAGCGACTTGTTCTTGCAAAAGCCCAAAGCATTTTCGAAACCTCGACAAGCCCACCATTCCCCCGCTGGCAAGTGCGTGGATGGTCCGGCCACCGAGCTACCCTTGAACCGCACTAGTGCAAGACCATACAGAAACAGTGCAAGACCATACAGAAACACTCACGGTGAGCGCCCCCCACCCCATCCAGAAAAATCTTGACTTCACCTTCACGGCATGTTCACCAGCCACACGGGCTGCAGCCAATGGGGGGACCAGGACACAGGGGTGAGGTCTCCCCGGGAGCCTACAGGGCACCAAGGCACCCCAGCTGTCCCCACCCCCAAAAAGGGGCCCCTTTAGGTCTCTGTGCTGGAGAGCTGGATTTTCTGGGTGCAGGGACCTACCCAATCAGGTGTTCAAGGATAATTTTTATTTATTTATTTATTCAACACACAGAGAGAGAGAGAGAGCGACAGAGATCACAAGCAGGCAGAGAGGCAGGCAGAGAGAGGGGGAAGCAGGCTCCCTGCGGAGCAGAGAGCGTGATGCGGGGCTCGATCCCAGGACCTTGAAACCATGACCTGAACCAGAAATCAGGTGTTGGGCACCTGACAGACTGAGCTACCTGTTAAAGATTGTATTCTTCCCATTAATCGGTGAGGAAACCAAGATGATGGTTTAACAGGTTTCAAAGGAAGTCCTGTCACAGAGATGAGAAGTACGACATAGGGAATATAGTTGATGGTATTGTAACGCAAAAAAAGAAAAAGGAAGAAAAGTCAAACAATAGACCCATTCACAGAGCAGGAACATTGGAGCGAATGCACAGTCGTGTGCCGGACTGGGTTTTCCGCAGAGCCTGGGAGGCAGGGAGGAGAGTCAGGTCGGCCGGTGCGGGCTGGGATGTAATTTCCCTGTCTACAGACGAGAATTATTTTGCTGTTGCTGTCAGGTGTCTACACGTCACGGAGAACTGGGACCACAAGACGCAGAATGGGGGTCCTCTAGGGATGATTTTCCACTGAGACACAACATTTCCTCTACGTGAGAGGAGGCAGGGCTGAGGCGAGGGGATCAGAGAGAAGAGCAGGTGGACAGAGCTTTGGAGGGAGGGCAGCCTCCAGAGAAACTCCAGACCCACAGGAGGGAGGGCCTCCTGTTTCCGAGAGACGCTGGCGCAAGCTTCCAGGATTCAGCCAAGATCCAGACCCACAATCTGGGTCCCTGCAGAATTCCGCGGTGAAAGTCAGACGGGAAAGACCCCAGGGCTGGCTTCAGGGACAGCCGGGAAGGCGAGGCCACGATGTGAGGCTGGACCCTACAGCCCCCCCAGGGCACAGGGCTAGAGGCGAAGGCAAGCCCCCTCAGCCAGGTGCTGCTGCTGCTTCGGGTCTCCACGGCTGGGAGGCCCTGAATGCGGAGGCAAATGGGCCAGTCCCGGAGCCAGGGAAGACGAGGCTACCCCAGTGGTGCCCCAGGAATTCTCTGAGTGGGAATCCCGAGGACCCTGTGAGGGAATTCCTGCTTGGCGGACATTCTGGGTCCCCCCCCAGACCGTGCTCTCCTCTCTGGCACCCCCAAAGCTTGGGGCGGGGGGAGGAAGCCCTTCAGAACTCACAGAGCTAAAGACAGTCTCAGAAGCTGGGAGTCTTGCTGGTGGAGCTAAACCCTGCCTCTGCCTCCCTCTGTCCAGCCCCTGCCGGGATTCTCAGGGAAGTGACCAAGTCTCAGGCCCGCCGGCAGGTGGCGCACTCACCCCGCGCAGGGCGGACGCAGGTGCACGCGCCCACCGACCTGGGAGTCCCTGCTCAGCTGTCAGCTGTCGTCCTCGGGGTCGGGGGCGGGTGGGGGCAGCAGGTGCGGCTGAGAACTGAAAGCCCCCACAGGGAAAGGGGTCCCGGCCAGAGTCCCTCCTCCAGCCCTCCTCACCGCACACCTACTTTTCACTTCACTTGGTACAGGTTGGAGATTCCAGCCACTAAAAACACCCAGTAACCCAACTTAGAAACAGAAGAGCGGAGCAGACGTTCCTCCAAAGCAGGTAGACAAATGGCCAAGAAGCCCGTGGAAGGATGCGCGATATCATTGATCACTGATGGAAAACGAGAATCAAAACAGCAGTGAGGGGTCGCCCCGTGGCTCAGCCGGCTGAACGTCCTGCACTTGATTTTGGCTTCGGTCCCGAGTTCAGACCCTGCGTTGGGCTCCACATCTTGTTAAAAAAGCAACAAAACAAAACAACCACAGTGAGATACCCTCACACCCATCAAGATGGTTGCTATTAAAACTCAAAACCCCCCCAAACCAGAAAATGCCCAGTGTTGAATAAGATGCGAGGAGATTGGAATCCTTGTGTCCTGACCATGGGTACGGACGACGGTGCAGCTGGTCTTGGAAGACAGCAGGGCAGGTCCTGAAACATTAAAGATAGAACAACCAAGTCATCTAGTGATTATGCTGCTAGGCATGTACTCCGAAGAATTGGGTCTAGGATCTCAGAGAGATGTTGATGCCCCTGGGTTCACAGCAGCGTTGTTCAGCCCATGAGCGGGAACAACCCAAGTGTCCATCGACAGAGATGCAGGCAAGCAAAATGTGGTCTGTCCCAATGGTGGAATATTATTCAGCCTTAAAAAGGAAGAATTCTGACACCTGCTGCAATGCGGGTGGGCCTTGAGGACGTTATGCTACGTGAAATAAGCCCGTCACAGGGGGCGATACCGCGTGACCCCACTTTTGTGAAAAACCTAGAGCAATCAAATTCATGGAGACGAGAAGTGGGGTGGTGGCCGCTGGGAGCTAGGTAGGAGGAAGATAATTGGGCGATAAAACCAGAATCGCACTTGACACGTCAAAACTAATATCAGAGCTTTTAATATTTCAATGTAAGTGACAGTGGCGGGATTCGAATCCAGGTACTTGCAAGTCTGGGGCCCGCGACCCACGACCTTGATCGTGCATGGCCATCTGACACTCAGCAAAGGAGCAAAGGTGACTCAGGAGGGAAAGGAAAGGATCATCTTTTCAGTGAAGAGTTGTTGAAACCTTTCCGGGACGTCGATCTCCACGCAGACAGAACCAAACCAAAATACTCGAGACGGATCGCAGAACTAAACCGTCAAACTTAAAACGAACAAACGTGGCACACAATCTTCTTGACTTTGGTTCGCCACAGGTTTCTCAGGGACAACGTCCAAAGCACGATCTGTAACAGAAAAACAAGATCAGTCCATCAGACGTCAACCGAGATGAGAATTTATCTTCTGAGGCTGCTGTTAGGAGAGTTGAAACGATGAGCCACAGGCTGGACGAGGGTACCGGAAGGTCGTGTATCGGATGAAGCCTTGTGTGCAGCGCGTCTGAAGACATAGTAGGAAAGCGATTCAATTAAAAACGGGGAAAACGGGGCACCTGGGTGTCTCAGTGGTTTAAGCCTCTGCCTTCGGCTCAGGTCATGATCTCAGGGTCCTGGGATCGAGCCCCGCATCAGGCTCTCTGCTCAGTGGGGAGCCTGTTTCTCCCTCTCTCTCTGCCTGCCTCTCTGCCTACTTGTGACCTCTCTCTGTCAAATAAATAAATAGAATATTAAAAAAAAAAAACGGGGAAAACATTGAACAGACTTCCTATCACCTGGCAAACATGCCCGTGATAACCCCCCGCCACCCTTGGTGGCTGGAGGGTCGCGAACGGGGTCCTCCGTGAGGGAGCCATGCACCTGTCAGAGTGACTGGAAGGAGGGAGACTGGCTGTCCATGCGCTGGCCGGGACGTGGGGGACCGGGCCCTCTCGTGTCGCGCGGGTGGGACAGAGCCAGTGCTCTGGGAAACAGCGTGGTAGTTTCTGGAAAAGTGAAGCCCACGCTTGCCGTGACCGCCCATGGGTCCCCTGGGCGTCCGCGAGGAAAGCGTGGAAGCTCTCCTGAGCCTCATGCACCGGCGTTCAGGGCAGCTTCGTCGGGGTCAAAAACCCGGAGGCACCGAAATGGTTGCGGCAAGCACGTGGACAAGCAAACCGTGGCCCATTCAGCGGCGGAAAAGGATTAAACTCGGCAGCAGAAGGAGACCTGGTGACGTGCCCTGCCTGCAGGGGGGGAAGCTCAGGGCGGTTGCACCCGGCAGGGTAACCCAGGCAAGGGGGGTAGCCTGTGAGCCCATCCACGCGTGACCCCCCCCCCCACCGACTGCAAACGGACCTGCGGGGCGCCTGTCAGCCTTTGCTGGGTGTGGGGGGTGGGGGAAGAAGTGGGGAGAGGGGGTGACCAAGGGCCCGGGGAACTTTCGGGGTGATGGGTAGTTTCAGGGTGAGGGGTGGGCTCATTACTTTGTGGTGTTGGTTTGTGTATACGTCCGTGTTGGGGTTTACCACGTTGTATACTTTAAAGACGTGCAGTTTAGTTATGTCGATAATGCACAGTAAAGCTTTTTATTATTTTATTTTTACTTTACGTTTTATTTTATATTTTATTTTATTATATTATTTTATTTTACTTTGCTTTTACTTTATTTTATTGTGCTTTAGTTTTTAAAAGGCGAGTCTGGCGGGGAAGCCTGGGTGTCTGAACGGGAGACTCTGAACACAGGCTGGGGGAGGGGATGAGCGGGGCGGGCGGGCGGCGAGGGCAGTGCCGCCAGGAGGGGGCAAAAGCCAGGTCGGGGACCCGGCGATGGCCCGCCAGGGGCTGGGGCTGTGATCTAGAGGAAAGGGAGGAAAAACAGCTGGATCACTGACCATGGGGTCGTTGCCCGGCTTCCCGGCAGTAATTCGATAAATCAGGTGGGGCAAGGAGGGCCCTGGGACGTGAAAGTAAAACGCTCCCGCCCGTCTGCTTCCTCCTGGTTTCTCCCTGTGCGTGGGGTCCTGTGGCCGCAGCCTGCCGGAGAGCAGAGCGCCTCTCCCCCGTGGCTCACCCGGCAGGAAGGGGCTCAGACCGGGCCCCAGCCCAGCCAGGGGAGGAGGGTCCGGCCAGCTGAGCCACCCTCTCTGTTCACTCCCAGGCACCCCCTTTCTCCGCGCGGGCCTGGCACTGATCTCTAAGGTCACGTTCTTCCTGGGGTCTGACCTCTCCTCCCTATCTTTAATGGAAGCCACGCACTTTCGTCTCGGCCCCGAGACTGGCTTCCAGGAGCCTCGTGCCCACTTTCCTGCCCACTTCCTCTCGGCCCTGGTCCCCCCTCGCTCACTCCCAAAATACCACAGCTGCCACCGTGTCCTGATTCATGGGCGACCCTGTCAGGTGACAGAAACCTAAATATATCCCAGCTGGCCAGCCGGCTGGCTTCCTGTGTGTGCTCAGGGCCAGAGCCGGAGACCTGTGACTCCCCGTGACCCGCAGGAGGCCACTTGGGAAACAAGTCGCACCCCGAGGACCCAGCGGGGAAGAGAAGGTGTGCGTGTGGTCTGGAGAAAGAGGGGGGACCGAACCCCAAGCCAGAGACAAGGCCCAGCGCTGGGCACGGGGACTAACATCCCTAAGGGTGGGTTCCCGCTGGACGTGTCCTCCCCAAGGGGGGCTCTGCAGGGAACCTTCCACCGGCTTCTGAATGCCAGCCGGCTGCGGCCAGAGGACCCGGCCAGGCCCAGTTTCTCACTCTCACCCCTTCATTCATTCAGGCAGCAAGGATCTGCCGAGGCGTCTTCCCCAGAGCTCTGGCTGCAGACGAGGGAGCGGAGACTGGAGCGTGCATCAGAAGGTCGGAACGCGACAGTGAGTCCCAGGGAGGGGGTTGGGGGTAGGGGTCTATCCCTGCGGCCCCGCACCACAGCCCACTGCGGACTCAGGACATTTTGATCTCTTCTGTCCTGCCGGGCCTCCACCTGATCTGAGCGAAGTAGGGACAACCTCTAGTTCCAGAGTTAACCGCATCACGGGGATGCGGCCTCAGCATGGGGCACGTGGTCAGGGATTCTGTGAGACCGGGACAGGTGGTGATCGTCTCCTCATGGACGAACAAGCCGACTCACTATGTCGGGCTCCGCTGACTGGGGGATGACAGTAAATAGGAGGTCAGGGACAGCAGGTGGGGGAACCAGCAGGGAGGTGTCCCCTGCACCTCCCAACCCCGTGGGAGAAGGGGCACATGCAGGGGACCGTCTGAGACATGCGTAGGGCAGGATTTGATCTGCCGGGCAGCACCAGCCTGAGGATTATCCTTTTCACTTTATTTTTTTTTTATTTTTTACTTTAAAGATTTTATTTATTTATTAGAGAGAGAGAGAGTGTGAGAGCAGGGTAAGAGGCAGAGGGAGGAGCAGACTCCCGGATAATCAGGGAGCCCAATGCAGGTCTTGATACCAGGACCCTGAGATCATGACCCGAGTGGAAGGCAGATGCTTAACAACTGAGCCCCCCAGGCGCCCCTCCTCCTCACTTCAGTGGGGAAGTGGATACTCCTACATCAGGTATGTTCTGACAGGTATATTTCCTGCACATGCTCTGGGCTAGATGTTGTGCTGGTGGATTCAGAATTGTCTGGGATTCGTTAAGAAATTTGCTCTCACCACCTGATCTGCCCATTTTTTGCCATTCTGCCATGAACGACAAGGTATTTTGGGGGAACCTGGCTGGCTTAGTTCCAAGAGCGTGCGTGGGACTCTTGATCTCAGGATCGTGAGTTCGAGCCCCATGTTGGGCATGGAGATATGTGCATAAACAAACAAAAGAATAAATAAAGAAATAGGGTAGATAGAAGGATGGATGCGTGGATGGATGGACGGATGGATGGGTGGGAGGATGGATGGGTGGGTGGGTGGATGGATACACGACATGAAACATTCCTGGGCCTTGGTGACTTAGCCAAGGTAACCCACCAAGTGAAGGCAGACCTAAGGCTCATGCTTAGTTTCCCTCTGGCCTCTGCCCTGTCACTACACAGCAGGATACTTGGAGCCCAGCAAGGACAGTCACATTGCCCTGGGGCAGAAATGCACTCTGGAAGGAAGCCAGCCCAGAGAAGAACCTGGCATTCGCTCTCCTCTGTGGACTTTCCTCTCTGGTTTCTCCATTTGGAATGCTCTCCTGCCCTTGCCCTGCTGACTACACTCATTGTTTAAGACAGAGCTCAGCTGAGTTAAATGACGAGATACGACATGAATTTATAAAGATTAGAAGCCATAGAGAAAACATTTACCAGCTGGACTTTATATGACAAACCAAAATCTTCCCTACTGGTATAGATATTAGAAGTGAGAAGATTAGCAGGAGTCTGGGAGAAGATATTTGTAACCCATGGAACAAAGGATTACTATCTAATCCATGAAGGGCTCCTACAAGTGAATGAAAAGACAAGTACGTCAATTAGGGAAACTCAGGCCAAACGGCTCAGCGACTGTGGTACATCCACTCAGTGGGATCTTATCCAGGGACGAGCACAGGTAAAAAGAAACGATCAGATAAGTAACTTGAGAGTAAAGCAGTAGTCAGAGAAATGCAAAGTAAAACTTTGTATCATTTCTCACCTATCGGAGTGCGAAGGAGCATGCAGTGTTAACGAGTGTGTAGCGAAGTGGGTACTTTTTACACACTCTTGGTGGGATGTAGACTGGCAAAATTGTTTTGGAGACAATTTTGGCAAAAATGCGTTTAAGTCTACCACCACTTTGTAAATACAGCTTACTTACGGGGATGAAGTTTGTTGAGATACACGGGCTGAAGCTGTATTACGAAACTCCTGTCCATGCAGAATTGGTTTCAGTGAAGAAGTCGAGTATTAATCAGTAGGGTAATAAAATATATAGTGTGTTTATACACTAAAATAAAATACTGCAAAAATGAATTAGGCCCATAAGTACTAAGATGAAAAATGTTAAGTTAGGGGCGCCTGGGTGGCTCAATGGGTTAAAGCCTCTGCCTTCTACTCAGGTCATGATCCGGGGGTCCTGGGATCAAGCCCCACATCGGGCTCTCTGCTCAGTGGGGAGCCTGCTTCCCCCTCCCTCTGCCCTTCCCCCCAGTTGTGCTCTATTGCTTGCTCTCTCTCTCTTGAATAAAATTACATAATAAATTACATAATAAATATAACATTCTAAAAAAAAGAAAAATGTTAAATTAAAAAGTAATTTTCTGTGTAGTGTGTAAAGCATGTACCCATTTCTCTGCAAACAATGGTTTTAGAAATTCTTACCATTCTTAGCCATTCATTTTTATGGTATTTTAATCTTTTACCAAAATGAACACTTTTGTATAAGTGAGAAAAGTTATTTTCCAAAGCTTCAGTGTTTTTTAAAACTCACTTAAAAACTTTCTCTTGGGGCGTCTGGGTGGCTCAGTGGGTTAAGCCTCTGCCTTCGGCTCAGTTCATGATCTCAGGGTCCGGGGATCGAGCCCCACGTCGGGCTCCCTGCTCAGTGGCGATTCCACTCCTCTCTCCCCCTCTGCTTCTCCCCCTGCTTGTCCTCTCTCTCTCTCTCAAATAAATAAAATCCTTAAAAAAACTTTTTTTAAACAAAAATTTATTATTGAATTCAACCTAAGGTCCATTCCCCATCAACCAAGTGATTTACATTATGTAAACACAGGAAAATATCATTACTTCTCTTGAAGACCTTAAGTTACTACAAAAAGCAAACTCAACAAAATCCAGTAGCCGGGGAGTACCCTAGGGAGGGTTTGGACTAGTGGCCCTCGCGAATTAGCTGTGTGACTTCGAACTCAAAACCAACCTTCACATTCTTTTTTTTTTTTTTTTTAAGATTTTATTTATTTATTTGACAGAGAGAGAGGTCACAAGTAGGCAGAGAGGCAGGCAGAGAGAGAGGAGGAAGCAGGCTCCCTGCAGAGCAGAGAGCCCGATGCGGGGCTCGATCCCAGGACCCTGAGATCATGACCTGAGCCGAAGGCAGCGGCTTAATCCACTGAGCCACCCAGGCGCCCCCAACCTTCATATTCTTGAAGGCTGGCATTCCTCATTTGCAAAATGAAGACAGACCAAAAAAAAAAAAAAAAAAAAAAAACCCAAAAAACCAAAACTTGATGTAGGGGCTCTGAGAAGCTTAAGTGGGATTGCTGAGGGCGAAGGAGAGAATGTCCAGCAGACCCTGCAGTGAGGGCAGAGTCCCATGTGGGGCTTGATCGCACCACCCTGAGAGCATGACCGGAGCAGACATCAACAGTCAGACACTCAACCTACTGAGCCGCCCAGGTGCCCCTCACTTCTGCGACTTAATGATGATCTGAGGGTTCTAGCCAGGGCAAAGAGACAGCAAGGAAGGAGGGAGGGAAGGTACATTGCTAGTAATGTAGACTCAAAATTACAAGATTCAAAGCTTTAATCCAGCCTTATTTAAAATCAAATGTGACTATTGGTCACAAGAGTACTTGATGAGAAGGCTGGAAAGGAGACACATTTGGCCCAAGTTCGAGCGGTGTTGTCCTGGCTGTTGTCCTCCCAGATAGAGAAGGAAGGAGAAGTCAGTGGTTTTGGAGAGCAGCCCGGTGTGACCAGAGATCTCATTTAGGATTAAACCTCACACGCTCGCTTTCTTGCCATCAGGACGGCAGTTTCTCCTGGTGTGTTTCCTGGCGTTCAAGGACAAGGACCCAGAGAGGCCCCGTGAGATACCCGTCTGTTAGAGCACAAGAGCTGTTTTGTTCCTGTTTAATCTCACGGGAATGTAACCTTTAACCACAGGGCTTGGGGTAACCAGAAAACCTGTAAAATGTAATGACTAGCACAGACTGTATTTGTTCATTTAGGCTGCAAAGTACACTAGTTATGGGAAATCGAACGTGCTCACGTCATCTGTAAGGGAACCCGGTGGTTTTACGATCCCTGACGTGCCATCTTATAAATGACGTCACATGCGCTGCGTAGACATTAGTTGGCTCAAAGGATTCCTGGGAGAGCTGGAGACCCAGGTTGGCCATCCCGGGCCGAGACCCACAACCAAAGGTTTGGCGCAGAAGCGGCCCGAGGGGACATCTGGGCTGCCAGAGGCTGTAGAGACCTTGCTTCCTGCTCCGGGAGGCCAGCACTGGCCTTGCTGCCACGGCTGATGCCGTCTCCGTGTCTTCCGTGGCTCCTGACCCAGAACCGAAGTCAGTGTGTTTAGTGGCTGGGCTAGGCCAGGTGCTCTGTCCTAGGTGTCTGCAAGGGACCCCGCGAAGACGAGTGTCTGGGCTGGGGGCTGGTGTGGTGGGAGGAGGGCTATGCCCTCACCGCGACCGTGACAGTGGGGAAGGGGCTCCGTGCGTAGGAAACGGAGGAGAGCGGTTGGGTTCTGAGCGGTCCCTAAAAATCAGAGAAGTCAACGCCGCTGGTGGACCCCCACTGCCGTCTCACTCTGCGCCTGCACCCAGACAGCACGATGCTGTGGGACAGCACAGTGTCCCCGCGTTGATCGAACTCACTTCCCATTTACCGCGCCCACTGAGCTGGTGACACAGCCCGAGTGTGACCATGCGTCACTCTCCGAGAAAATTCGTGTTTCTACCTTCTGAGGTTCCACCTTCTGAATTTCTCTCTCTAGCGTCTCCCCTTGGCCCAGTGGCGGTGCTCCCTCCAGAGAGGGTCACATCCAGAGGTCCCCAGCCCCTCTGTCTACCCAGGACGCTTTGGTCACCACGGCCTCTCAACCACTCAGGGGTCGCCCCTGCACTGCCCCGTCTACCACGGGCTGCGCGGTCCTTCCGCGGCCATGGAGCTGCGTCTGTCCTTCACCTTCAGAAACACAAACGGAGCAAGAATGTGCCCCATGCCCCTTCTCCTGCTGACTCTGTCCCCCACTTCTGTTCTCTTCCCCAAACAAAGCTCGTCTTTACAATCGTCTCTTCCTGCATTCCTCCTCCTCGACTCCAGCTTTCCTGCAAGCCATTTAGGCTCTTGTCCTCACCATTTTTCCAAGGCCCCAAAGCCCTTGGTCTTGCCGAAGCCAATGTTGGTTGTGTGTCCTGGACGTCTCATCGGACTTCCCCGCAGCCCTTCGTGCTGTGCAAACACTTTCTTCTGGAGCTTCCTGCACCGCACCCTCCCGGGCTTTTCTCAATGGGCTTTGCTTCCCCAGGACTCTCTCCTCCACGACCTTCTCTCCTCCACGACCTTCTCTCCCTCTGTGACTTCCAGCCTCCGTGTCCAGTTTTTTTTCTCCGTGGCTTTTATTATATCTCTCCTTGACTTACTTTGAAAAGTTTCAAGCTTACCAAAAAGTTGGATGAATAGTAACTATGAACACCCCTGGGGTCTTCCGTGAAATCCATCAGCTGCTAACATTTTGCCAACATTTGTACTTTCTGTCTGTCTGTGTGTCTGTCTCTTCCTCACCCATCCTCCCACCCCACACACTATTTTTTGTTGGACCATTTGGAAGCAAGTTTCAATCAACATAATACTTCTCCCTTAAGTATTTTAGCCTGTACATCCCAAGACTGGAATAAGGATTTTCCTAAGTAATTGCAACACTATCATTCCGTCTAAGAAAATTAACAATTAGGATAATCTAATACACAGTGCATATTCAAACTTCCCCAAATCTCCACAGTACAACTTTTTTAAAAAAATATTTAATTTATTTATTTAAAGATTTTATTTATTTGACAGAGATCACAAGTAGGCAGAGAAGCAGGCAGAGAGAGAGAGGAGGAAGCAGGCTCCCCGCTGAGCAGAGAGCCTGATGTGGGGCTCGATCCCAGGACCCTGAGATCATGACCTGAGCCGAAGGCAGAGGCTTTAACCCACTGAGCCACCCAGGCACCCCACACAGTACAACTTTTATAGAAGTTTTTCTCTTACTTTTAAAAAAGATTTTATTTATTTGAGAGAGAGAGAGAGAGAGAGAGAGAGAGAGACCATGAGCAGGAGGGAGGGGCAAAGCGAGAGGGAGAAGCAGACTCCCTGGTGAGTAGAAAGCTTGATGCAGGGCTCGATCCCAGGACCCTGAGATCGTGACCTGAGCCGAAACCAAGAGTCAGATGCTTAACTGACTGAGCCACCCAGGCGCCCCTGTGTGTGATTTTTTATGTAAAGTTTTACACACATTGCATGCAGTGTATGTGTATACGCAAACTTGCTTTTTTACCTGAATATATAGCAGCCGTATCTCCAGGACAAAAAATAGAAATTAAAATCACAGTTTCTGTGGAATTTACTACTCCATGGTAAGAATGTATTTCTTTTTTTCTTAAGTTTGTTTGTTTGTTTACTATTTGAGTAATCTCTACACCCGCCATGGGGCTCGAGCTCATGACTCCAGATCAAGTCCCATACATGCTTTTCTGACGGAGCCAGCCAGGTCCCCCTGAATGTATTTCATGCAATAAAAATATCCCTATTGAGAATCACTGAAGTCGTTTGCTGTTTGCCCCGTACCGTAAACAATGCACAACAAACTTCCTTGCTCTGGTGGGGTGCCGGGTGACTCAGTCCATTACGAGGGTCCTGGGATCGAGTCCTGCATTGGGCTCCACACTCAGCCGGGAGTCTGTTTCTCCCTCTGCCCCTCCCCCCCACTTGTGCACACTCTCTCAAATAAATAAATAAATAAATAAATAAAATCTTTAAAAAATCCCCGCTTACTTCTACTGGCGCTTGCAAAGACTTCTTTTACGATAGTATATATATATATATATATATATATATATACACACACACACACATATATATATATATATATATATTTTTTTTTTTTTGTAGTGGAAAGATTTTCCAGCAGTGGGATTGCTGTCTCCAGGTGTGCACGTACTGAAACTTTTTTTTTTTTGAGAAACGGAATTTTTTTTTACTTGTTACTGGTAGAAGTACACCGATTTTTTTTCGTACTTAAACTTTTTTTTTAAGAGTTTATTTATTTGACAGAGAGAGATCACAAGTAGGCAGAGAAAGAGGAAGGGAAACAGGCTTCCTGCTGAGCAGAGAGCCCGATGTGGGGCTCGATCCCAGAACCCTGAGACCATGACCTGAGCCGAAGGCAGAGGCTTTAACCCACTGAGCCACCCAGGTGCCCCTCGTACTTAAACTTTTAATACATACAGTAAGATCCTTGTATGAAAAGTTATTTCATTTCACATATGCACCTGGTGAGTGTGAGAGAGCTCATTTCTCCCTACTCTCACCAGCACGGCTTCTTCCAGCTTTGTAGATGATCGCAGGTCCGGTGGGAGGAGAGTTATTTACCTGTCTCCCAGAACCAGAGCCCCTTCCCATTCACTCAGTGACCACGTGTACTTCCCACGGCGGCACATTGCGGTTCCTACCCTCACCTCTTTAATTCCCTGTGATACTGCTCGTCTTTCTGTTGTCAGTTTCTAGGAGCGGAATGGATATGATAACATTAAGTCTTTGTGTATCATTTACTTGCTAGTGTATGTCTGAGCTCTTTGCCACATGTTCTGGATAATATAGTTTGTAACCGGTTTCAGAAAGGATGACACCAACTTGGAATGAATGCTTTTCCTAGTTCATTCAAATATTCTTCACGCATGGATAAGTGGCTTTTGTACTACGCAGGTACGATGTTTCCTCCACTGGGATAGGAGTGGATTATAACGTCCCCACCCACCCCCTCCCCTCCACAACCCACCCCTCCCTCGTCCCTTACACACCTAATCCTAAATGTGCAGAAGCATCTGGTACCTATTCGTGCAGTCAAAAATTTTAAAGTTTCAGTACATGATCTATAAAAATAAAGTTGGGGCACCTGGGTGGCACAGTCGGTTAAGCGGCCAACTCTTGGTTTCAGCTCAGATCGTGATCTCAGGGTCAGGAGATCAAGCCCCACGTCAGACTCCACGGTCAGATTCTCTCTCCCTCTCTCTCTGCCCCGCCTGCTCGGGATCTCTCTCTCAAATACATGAAATTAGAGGAAAATAAAATAAAGTGACCCTGTCAGGGCAAAATGGCTGGAATTATTTTTGTATCAGATCTGGAAGATATTTGGGATGGTCTGAATTAAAACACAGATTCTCAAACCCACCGGGAGTGGGCGCAGAGGTACATACCTGAGCGACCGCCTCAGGTGTTATAAGCAGGTGTTCTCCCTAGTTGCTCCAAGCACTGATTTCTTCTTTTTTGAAAAGATGCCTTTTATTTTTTATTTTAATTCTGGTGTAGTTAACATATAATGTTATCTTAGTTTCAGGTGTACAACATAGTGATTCAACACCTGCGTACATTACCCAGTGCTCCTGGCGGCAAGTGTCATCCTGAATTCCCGTCCCCGTGTCCCCCATCCCCTCACCCGCCTCCCCTTTGGTGACCATCACTTTCTTCTCTACGGGGGAGAGTCTCTTTCTTGGTTTGTCTCTTTGTTTCTTTAGGCATTGCGACACTTTGAGCTTACTTGGTCTTTGTCTTCTTTGCTTTCTGGCACAAAATACGTTTCAGGTTTACCTTCCATTTTCCCTGCCCCTGCCTGGGATCATCTATGTCTCCAAATATTCCTTCTTCTTCTTCTTTTTTTTAGTGGGGCATGGTGTTTGGGTGAACTGGGTGCCAGATGTGTTCACTGCGTCTGGTTGCTTCTAAGCCCTTCCAGTAGATGGAGCAAAAATCATGAGCTCTTAAAAAAATACACATTTTTACAGATCAGACGCTGATATTAACATGACCAATTCACCTTCAACAGATACCGTTGCGCCTTCGTCCTTCTGTACTTGCGCCTTCCTTCCACCATCATGAGAATCCTAGCTCTCGACAAAATCAACATATTTGTGCATTTGCTGTATCCTATACTATCCCTGAAATAGTTTGAGAATTGCTCTCTGTATTATGACTTTCATTACACTCTGATCTATCCTGTGTCCTTTTGTGAAAAAAATGAATGCAGATAGAAGCCCTTCCAGAGGCCAAGTCGAAGTCTTTGGAAATCTCCTCCATAAAAGCAACAGAAACACTGGCAAAAATGGTCAAAATCAACTGTTTTAGAACAGTTTAGCAAGACCAATCTTGCTAAAACCCGACAAGGATTTATTGAAGAGAAACTGTGGAAACTAGGCAGAAACAGAATGATTTCTGGCATTTTAACTTACTCCGTTCTCATCCCTCCTCTCCTTATCTCTGCAGTAGACTTGGAACGAGAGTATGTGTGAAAACCACCAGCCTAGAAGCTGCCAGAGGGGCCAGAATAGGTTTGAACTTCCCCCAACACAGAAAACCGTCACCATTTATGTCTGGCAGCTCCTTAAAAATCTCCACTCTCAAGGGCTCATTTTTATTTGAACTGACTCAGAGCTTACCCTGTGCCAACAGCTCTATCCCCAGGGCATTTGTTGGGGGAAAAAAAAAACCCAACCAGTTGCAATTGGTTAACATCATAGCTCTCCGAGGTGGTAATGCCAGTTGGAGGAACAAGAGGCCAACCTAAGAACTTAAAAGGAAAAGCTTGGGAATGAGACGTCCGCAGAGGGCTTTGATGATCTCTGACTTACTCTGAGACTTCAGAAGACAGCTGCAGGGCTGGGGACATGTCTACGAAATGCCCGAGAGGCCCCAGTGTCTACCTGTGACCCACCTTGAGGCCCCGAGCAAGCAGGAAATGAAGGGTAGGGCAGAGTTGTAAGCGTGCGCTGGAGCTTGGAGTCCTGACAGGACACACGCACACACATACACGTGCGTGCACACACACACGCAACTTCTTGTCAAAGGCTGTGAATCTGCTTCACAAGGCATTTAAGGAAATCTCTGTCCAATTATCAGCCTTCGGCTAAATTAATTGGGTAGAGACTTCTCCACTGCACGTTCAAGAAATACCAACTTTATAGAATGAGTCCCGAAGAGTCATGACACCAACCGACAACAGTAGCATCACAGACAGACAACAAATCCTGGGAGGGGGAATCTAATTTTCAGAAACATTATATTATTTAAAAGGTCCAGGGGCGCCTGGGTGGCTCAGTGGATTAAGCCGCTGCCTTCGGCTCAGGTCATGATCTCAGGGTCCTGGGATTGAGCCCCGCATCAGGCTCTCTGCTCCATGGGGAGTCTGCTTCCTCCTCTCTCTCTGCCTGCCTCTCTGCCTACTTGTGATCTCTCTCTGTCAAATAAATAAATAAAATCTTTAAAAGGTCATGTCTGAACATGAAACTATGTCTGGACATACACAGAAAAAGCAGTCAATTTTTTAAAAAATATTTTATTTATTTATTTGACACACAGAGAGAGAGAAAGCGAGAGAGCGCGTGCACAAGCCGGGGGAGTGGTAGGTAGAGGGAGAAGCAGGCTCCTCGATAAGCAAGGAGCCCGGTGTGGGGCTTGATCCCAGGATCCGGGGATCATGACCTAAACCAAAGGCAGATGCTGAATGGACTGAGCCCCCCAGGTACCCTGAAAAAGCAGTCAAGTGAGGCTGTTGCTGAGGAAGTCTGGATTTGAATTTACTAGATAAAGCCTTAGAATCAACTTTTATAGATATACTCAGAGAACTAAAGGAAGCCATCACTAAAGAACTAAATTACAGTATGAGAATGATGCCTTGCCAAATGGAAAATTTCAGTAAAGACGTGGAAATTATGCAGAGGGACCAAATACAAAGTCAGGCATTGAAAAGTATAGCAACTGAAATGAAACAATCACAAAAGGTGGCAAGGAAATTTGAACTGGCAGAAGAAAGAATCAGCAAACTTGAAAATAGGTCATTTGAGATAATACAGTCTGAAAAACAGAAAGAAAAAATAATGAAAAGTGAACAGGGTCTAAGACTCTAGTCTGACACACACATCAGGAGGAGAAGAGAGAGAGAGAGAGAATGTTTAAAGAAATAATGCCAGACAATTTCCCAAATTTGATGAAAAACATTAATTTGTCATTCAGGAAGCTTGACTAACTCCGAGTGTGGTAGACTCCAATGGTGCCTACCCCGGCACATCAGACTGTTGAAACTAAAGCCAAAGAGTGAATCCCGAAAGCAGCAGATGAAAAACAACTTATCATGTACAAGAAATCCTCAACACTAACAGCTGGCATATCACCAGAAATGCTGGAGGCCAGAACGCAGTGGAATGACATATTGAAAGTGCTGAGGGGTGCCTGGGGGGCTCAGTCATTAAGCCTCTGCCTTCGGCTCAGGTCGTGATCCCAGGGTCCTGGGATCGAGCCCTGCATTGGACTCTCTGCTCAGCAGGGAGCTTCCTTCTCCCTATACCCCTCCCCTTGCTTGTGTTTCCTCACTTGCTGTCTCTCTCTGTATAAAATAAATAAATAAAATCTTAAAAAAAAAAAGTGCTGAGGGACAAAGACCATCAGCCAAAAATTCCATATCAGTAAAATAATCCCACAAAAATGAAGGAGAAATTAAGATACTCTCAGATGCACAAAATTTAAAAAATTTGCTGATAGCATATCTTCCCTGCAAACAATCCTAAAGAGAATCCTTCATGCCGAAATGCAAATACATAGAGAGTAATTCAACTCCACACGGAGAAATAAAGAATAACAATAAAGGTAACTACATAGATATAAGACAGCAAACTTTCACTTTTTGTTTGTAACTTTTTTATCCTGTTGGAATTAACAGGCAAATGTATAAAACAATAATTTTAAAGTGTTTATAGATGTGTTTATAGATGTATTAATTTCCTCATATTTTATCAGTAGTTACATTAAATGTAAATGTATTAAATAGTCCAACCAAAAGGCCAGGATTGGCAATGGATTAAAAAAATCATTAAGTACATGCTGTTTCAAGAACCATTTAGTATATGTGCTGCCGAAGCGAGCACTCAAGAACCATTTAAATTCAAAGATGTTAAAGGAATGTAAAAGATAATCCCTACAAATAGTCTTCAAATGAGAAGTAGAATAACGGCACTAATACCATATAAAATGTCCTTTAAAGCAAAAATTGCCACTTGCAACAAGGAAGGGCATTTTATAATAATAAAAAGGTTAACCCTTTGTAATTATAAATATATAAGGGCCTAATAAAAGAGCCCCAATGAAGCACAAAGTGACAGAATTAAAGGAAGATATAAATAATTCAACAACAATAGTTGGCTTCAATACCCCATTTTCAGTAATCAGTGAAACATCTAGAAAGGTCAACAAGGAAATACATGACTTGGACAACACCATAAACCAATTAGACCTAACACCACCCAACAAGAGCAAAAAACACATTCTTTTCCAGAGCTCGTACAATATTTTTTAGGCTATAACATTGTGTTAGGCCATAAAATAAGCCTCAGTGAGTTTAAAAGGATTGGAATCATATAAAGTATGTTCTCCAGCCACAGTGGAATGAAATTAGAACTCAGTAGCATAAGGATATTTAGGAAATTCACAAATATGTGGAAATTAACACATTTCTAAATAACCGATGGGTTGAAAAATCACAAGGGAAATTAGAAATTACTTCATAATGAATGAAAATGAAAACAACGTATCAGAATTAATGGGTTACAGATACAGGAGTGATTAGAGGGATATTATGGCTGTAGGTGCATATATTAAAAAGAAGAAATACTTCAAGCCAGTAACAAAAAATTATATCTTAGGAAACTAGAAAAAGAAGAGTGAATGAAACCTGAAATAGCCTGCAGAAAGAAAATGGTAAAGATTAGAGTGAAAATAAATGAAACAGAGAATAGAAAAACAATAGAGAAAAATCAACAGAACCAAAGTTGATTCTTTGAAAAGATCAGCAAAACTGACAAACCTTTCATGAGATTAGGAGCTATAAATAGGGGACATTACTACCAACCTTATCGAAATGTTAGGATAATAAGAGAATATTATGAACAATTGTTTGCCAATAAATTAGATAATTTAAATGAAATGGACAAAGTCCTAGAAAGATAGAAATGCTGAAACTGACACACGAAGAAATAGAAAATACAAATAGATCTATAGCAAATAATGAGATTTAGTTATTAATAAGAAAAAACTATGTAGAAAGAAAAGCCTAGGACCAGATAGCTCCACTGGTAAATTCTATTAAATGTTTAAAGAAGAATTAACACCAATACTTCACAAACTCTTAAAATAAATATGAGAGGCACTTCCTCAATCATTGTCTAAGGCTAGTATTATCCTGATACCAAAACCAAAAAAGACACCACAAAAAAGAAAACTACAGACCAGCATTTCTTATGAATACAGATGCAAAAATCCTCAACAAAGTACTAGCAAAGCAAAGTCAGCAAAACGTAAAACGTGGGATTTATTCCAGGAATGGAAGACTGGTCAAACACCTGAAAATCAATTGGTATTATACACCATATCGATTCAGATAAAAGGAAAGAATAGGATCATCTCAATAGACACAGAAAGATCACTCAATGAAGTCCAACACCCTCTCTCATTGGGGAAAAAAAAAAAACTCAGTAAAGTAGGAGTACAATTCCTCAACCTGATAAAGGATATCTATGAAAAACTGTATTTTAGTGATATATGTATGAGCCCCTGAGGTTAGTGGTGTCTGGTGCATGTGAGATGCTGTGTTTAGTGGTGTGTGATGTATGTTTTACCACATGAAACACTGTGTTCAGTCACACATAGTGTGTGCTACTGTATTTAATGGTACATCTGTGAGGCAAGTGGTGGATAGTGTCTGTGTATTGTGATATACGTGTGAGATACTGTGTTTAGTGCTCACAGTGCATGTTTGTTCTTAAGTGATATGTGTTTGAGACACTATGTCCGGTGGTATATGGAGGGTGTGCTGCTTTGTAAAATAATGAAAGCTTGCCTTCTAAAATCAAGAACGATACAGAGATGTGCACTCTCATCACTTCTATTCCAGATCAGACTGGAACATCTATCCAGGGCAATTAGGCAAGATTGGAAAGAAAAAAGTACAATTATATTCTCGGACGACATGATCGTATATATAGAAAATCCCAAGAAAATCCACTAAAAAACCATTAGAACTAATAAATGAGTTCATCAAGGGTGCAGGATACAAAACTAATGTACAAAAATCAGTTATATTTCTATACACTAGCCGCAAAAAAATCTACAAATGAAATTAAGAAATCAATTCCATGTACAATGGTTCAAAAACAATGAAATGCCTAGGGATACATTTAACAAAAGAAGAGCAAAATTTATACTCCAAAAACTATAAAATATCACTGCAAGAACTTTAAGACAGAAATAAATGGAAAAACCCATTCTGGACATTTCATACAGATGGATTGGAAGATTTTATTTTGTTAAGAAGGCAACATTCTTCAAAAGGGTCTGTAGAAGCAACATGAAGTCGTTTAATAGCCCAGCTGATTTCTTTGAAGAAACTGGCAAGTTGATCCTAGAGCTTATACGGGAATTCAAGGAACCCAGAATAGCCAAAACAATCTTAATAAAGAAGAGTAAAGCTGGAAGCCTCATACTTCTTGATTTAAAAATATCACATGTATAAGAGACCTGAATCCAGAATATAAAAAGAACTCTTACAACTCAACAATATAAAGAAAAATAACCCAATTTAAAAGTGGGCAAAGGATCGGAACAGACACTCCTCCAAAGAAGATAAGCAAATGGCCAGTAAGCACATGGAAAGATGGTTCGAGATCATTAATCATCAGGGAATCGCAGGGGAATACTCCTCAATAAGGAACCGCTTCATACCCACTAGGTTGGCTAATATTTAAAAAAGAGGAAATAAATACCAAGTATTGGCAAAGTTATGGGGATTTGGAACCCTCATACACTGTACAATTGTAAAATGGTGTACGTCTTTGGAAAACAGTTTGGCAGTTCCTGAAAATACCAAACCCAGAGTTAGTCTATGATCCAGTAATTTCTCTCATGGTTCTGTACCAAAAGTAAGATAGAAACATGTGTCCATAAAACGTGTCCAAGAATATTCACAGTGATCTTAGATAGAAATAACCCAGATGCTTCTCAGCTGATGAGTGGTAAATGAAAAGGGGTGTATCCATACAACCAATGGAGTATTACTTGGCCACAAAAGGAAACAAAATATGGACACCTGCTCCAACATGAATGAATCTTGGAAGCGTTATGCTTAGTGAAGGAAGCCAGACACAAAAGAGAACATATTTATGGTTCCATCTGTATGAAATGTCCAGAATGGGAAAATCCACATACGTGGAAAACAGAGAAGTGGTTGCCCAGTGCTGGAGGGAGAGGAGACAGGTTGTGAATCTAATGGGAATGGGGTTTCTTCTGGTGTGATGAAATGTTCTAAAACTGATTGTGGTGATGGCTGTTTATCTTCATGAATATATTGAACAGCACTGATGTGTATACTTTAAAATGGTGAGTTTTGGGGCGCCCAGGTGGCTCAGTCGGCTAAGCGTCTAACTCTTGATTTTGGCTCAGGACATAATCTTGAAGTTGTGGGGTCGAGCCCCATGTTGGACTTGTGCTGAGTGCGGAGCCTGCCCAAGAGTCTCTTTGCCGCTCCCTACCCTCCCTCTCCCCACTTGTGTGTGCTCTCTCTCTTAAAAAAAATTAAAATTAGGGGCGCCCGGGTGGCTCAGTGCGTTAAAGCCTCTGCCTTCTGCTCAGGTCATGATCCCGGGGTCCTGGGGTTGAGCCCTGCATCGAGCTCTCTGCTCAGCGGGGAGCCTGCTTCGCCCCGCTCTCTCTCTGCCTGCCTCTCTGCCTGCTTGTGATCTCTGTCTGTCCAATAAATAAATAAAATCTTTAAAGAAATTTAAAATTAAAATAAAGTGGTGAGTTTCGTGTTATATGGATTATATTTCAATAGAACCATAATAAAAATTAGGAAATACAGAACATATAGAATTCTTTCCCCATTTTTAAATATAAAACGTTGCACACTGTGTATACTTTTGACCTCTGCATTTTTCCCACTTAGCAGCATGTCTTGGTCTTCATTTCATGGTAGAGCATAGTACTCTTCGTGGCCTTTTATGGCTGCAAAGTACTCAATTGTGTGGCTGTACTACTTTTAACTCAACAGTTTTCCCGTGTAGGTGGTATCTAGTTTGTAGTTAATATTTTGCTATTAAAGATCGTGCCACAACGAATAACTTTGTTGTTGTTTCATTTTTTTACAGGTGTGTCCTTGGGGTAACTTCCTATAAACCAGATCACTCGATCGGGGCCGCTCGGCTGGCTCGGTCGGTGGAGCCTGGGGCTCTTGATCTCGGGGTTGTGAGTTTGAGCCCCTCACTGGGTGTAGAAATTACTTAAAAATAAAACCTTAAAAACAAAAACAAAAACCCTTCCTGAGATTACTGGACCAAGGGGCCAATCCATATGAATACATAATTTTGTTAAATATTACCAACTTTTCCCTCCATAGCCTTTGTTCCGTTTTGTGCTCTGGACAGCAAGGCAACAGGGTCCTTTCTCACAGCGTCACTAATGGGATGGGTTGTCAGCCTCTCAAGGTTTTGTTAGCCAATGGGTGATAAACAGTATCTCAGTGTGGTTTCATTTTAGTTTAGTTTTTTTTTTTTAAGATTTTATTTATTTATTTGTCAGAGAGAGAGAGAGCGAGTGAGCACAGGCAGACAGAGCGGCAGGCAGAGGCAGAGGGAGAAGCAGGCTCCCTGCCGAGCAAGGAGCCCGATGATGGGACTCGATCCCAGGATGCTGGGATCATGACCTGAGCCGAAGGCAGCCACCCAACCAACTGAGCCACCCAGGCGTCCCTCATTTTAGTTTTGATTTGAGTGAAATTGGGTATCTTTTGATATGCGTAAAGAACTTTTGATGATTTTTGAAATGAACTGTGGTGTGTTCTATCAGGTTTTTAGTTTCGTTTTTCTAGATTTTTATAGCGCTCTTTGAGACATTCCAGCTGTTGAGTGTAAGTCTCTTCTAAGCTGGTGACTCCAAACCATGCCTGTGCTCAGCTCCAAACTCGTATGCCCAACCATCTACTTGATATTTCCAGTTACAGACCCAATAGGCAGTCTTTGGTCTATCATGGGAAAATGGGAAAGACAGAATTCTTTATTTTTCCCCCTTGGCAATTCCTCAGCCCAATAAATTATATCCAAACACCCGACTGGTTTTTTTTTTTTTCTCTGTCTCCTCTGATAAAGCCCCGGACCAAGCCAGCATCATCTATGTCCCTGACCACGGCGGCACCTCCCAGTTGGCCTCCCCACTTCTGCCTCTCCTTCGTCCCTGCCCCATAACCCACTTTCCAAACAGTGACCAGGATGATCTCCTTAAAAGTGTAAATCAAATCCTATGGGTCTTCTGTTTAAAACTCTCCAGCGGCTTCCCACAGCAGGTGGAAATCAAAGAACCACGGAGAACACACAGTTCGGTTCCTTGCCGTGGCTTCTCCATCTCACGGACGTTGCCAAGCTCCCCCACCCTGCTGGTCCTCGAGGCTTTCTTTTGTCTGATGAACATGCCAGGCTTGTTATATTCCTGGGATTTTTTTTAAAGATTTTTATTTATTTATTTGACAGATCACAAGCAGGCAGAGAGGCAGGCAGAGAGCGGGGGGGAAGCAGGCTCCCTGCCGTGCAGAGAGCCCAATGTGGGGCTCGATCCCAGAACCCTGAGGTCACGACCTGAGTGGAAGGCAGAGGCTTTAACCCACTGAGCCACCCAGGTGCCCCATACTCCTGGGATTTTTACAAGTTTCTCTTTTTTTGGACGAATGTCTTTCCCCTCCACATCTTCCCATGGTTGTGCCCACCTTCCCCTGGGTCTTGGACAGAGTCTCCCCATCCCCCACTGCTCTAATTGATTTAATTCACGGCCTCTCCCTCAACCAGTTGCTGTTCGAAACACGTCTGTTATATGAACAAATTCCCCTTCTCCTTCTCCTATTCCTCCTCTTCCTTCTTCTTTTTTAAAAAACCATTTGAGGATTTTTTTTTCTTGCAACAAAAATAATTCTAGTTAATACATATAAGAATTTATCAACCATAAAATATAGTTAGAATATTTATAAAAATGTATCAACCATAAAAGTGGAGAAATCACGATTTGGGGGCAATTCCTAACCAAAAAAAGAAAATAAATTCAGATCCCTTCCCTTGTACCGTATGAAAAGTTATTCCTAGTAGATTAAAACCTAACCACGAGAAACCAAAAATATAAAAATGTTGGGGAAATTTTGGGAAGACTATTGAGAATCCATTCATGAATTTGGGGGTGAGAAAGGTCTTTTTGGAGAAGATGAAAAATCTAGAAATGGTGAAGAGACAGATAAGTTGACAATTAAAATTTAAAACATCTGTGAATAAATAAAAATTTGTTATTCAAATTAAAAGACAAATAACAAACTGGGGGAAATACACTGTATTTAACACACAAAAGATTCATATCCAGACTATGTTAAGAATTCCTCCAAATCAATAATGAAAGGCAAACAACCAATGACAAACGGGCAAAAAGATACATAAACTTCATAACAGATGAAGATAAACAGGTAACAGAAATATGAAAAGATCCCTAACCTCACTGATATTCAGGGAAATGGGTTACTAAAGTGACATGATCATATAATCTGTCGCCCCTCAGACTGGCAAAGATTGAGAGAAGCCAGCTTTGGCACAGACGTGCAGAAGCGACCAGGTTCACACACCGTCTGTAGGGATGTACTATGGCGTGATACTTCTGGAGAGTAATTTGTCGCTATCTGTTACAAAGAAGTGTTCGTGACTTTTGATCTGGTAATTCCAGGTGGGTAGGTAAGTCTCTAGGAAAAATCACTTGCACAAATGACGAGTTAGGCATGCATGTGCTTTTTTTTTTTTCCCATGTGGTGAAAAACTGTAATTAACCCAACCACTTACCGAACTGGAAAATTATGGGAGAGTTAAAAAGACCAAGGGAAAAAGGCCAAGTTCAGAATCATGCATACGATGTGATCTTATCTATGTGGGGAGCGTGAAACAGAGGCGCGTTTCTGCATGTCTGTAAATGCATAGAGAAATGTCTGGAAGGATTCATGGAAAGCTGATAATCGTCGTTTGCCTCGGGGAGGGGCGTGGGTGTTGCAGGGAGGAGAGGTTGAGGGAGTACTTTTGTGCCTTTTTTCTGGGACTTGACATCTTCCCCAATGTGAGAAAAAGACACATGGCTAGTTGGCAACGTAACATGGAATATACCCACATGGACACTGGACCCAGACACCCTGGTTGTAGTCCCAGCTCTATTACTTACTAGCTCTGTGAGCTTGGATTGTTTATGTCACCTCTGTGGTCCCATCATCTATGAAATGAGCTGTCAGCGTTTCCCACCTCCACTCCTCACCGTAAGGGTCTTAGGATGACTCAAGGCGTTGGATGTAAGTGTAAAGCACTTTGCCCCGTGCTTGGTCCATGGTATGTACTCGTAGATGTTGGCCGCTTTCATTTCTGGTTATGTCCCTGTGTGCTTGATGTTATAGAAGGGGAATTCAGAGAGAAAGGAGCACCCATTGGTTCTAAAGACACTTACTTCCCTGGCAAACTGCATATATTAGATAATCGTGGATCCCTCTATATTATTAATCAACAGCTAATATAAAGCTGGGGTAGGAACTTCCAATCAGCATGAGATAAGCAATGTGGTATGATTTCTGTTCAAAGCAAAGAAACTTGACATTTTAGTCTTGGGACCTTATCTAAGGTAAGTGGGATGGTTCTGTTAAGCTTTGAAAATAGTGGGAGTTTCTGCCCTGGATTCCTAGGAATAACTTCACACTGACTTCTAAGGTCTGGAGATCCCTTATCACCAGGATGGAAACTGCTGGTCTAGGGGAAAAAGAAGGAAAGGAGAGAAGGAGAGCTGGCGGCAGACATTTACAGAGAAAGTACCACGTAGCGCGTTCTGGGTCAACAGCTCACCCGTGCCAGGATTCTAGGTCTTCTGATTGCAAGCCTGATGCCAAGCTGTATCTCACAAGAGTGTGAGAGAGTCGCCCCTCCATATACTTGTCACCTGGGATGGGGTGGGGCAAGGATTAGAGATCACCATCTTCCCACTCTAGGTCCCAGGAGGGGGGAAGGTCGTTGCTCGAGGGCAGATGCACAAGGGGATGTGTGTGTGTGTGTGTGTGTGTGTGAGAGAGAGAGAGAGAGAGAGAGAGAGAGACCAGGCTGGGGGATTATGGCTGAGGACATAGAGGTATCTGTCCCTGGTGTGCTCTTCTTGGAGATTCTTAATGAGGAAGGCAGTACCCAGGTTGGGAACCTTCCAAGTCTTCAGGTGCCTAGACACAGATGGGGCCCCTGGGAAAGAATCCCCTTGATTCCTGTTCCTCTCTCATAGCCAGGGCAGAAAAGACCAGAGAAGTATGGTGCTTTGACCTTATTTCCTGGTCTCTTCCTGGTGTTGAGAATATGAGTTGCAGAGAGAGAGAGAGAACCCCAACACAACTGAATGCTATTAGCTGAATCCCAAGCTGGGACACCTGGTCTGAGAGCCATGTGTGCACAGGATAGAAATTTGAAATGAAATTTATCCGGGAAAATTTGGTTTATCTCTCCCATGCCTATTGTCCACCTTTTGGTTGTAAGGAGTAAAATGATATAATGTATGGGACAGCGCCTAGTGAAGTTCCAAAGGCAGCAGGCTTATTATTGTCATTGTTATTACAGCTTTGAGACTGGAGAGGATTGCACAGGTGGTCTAATCTGATCCCCTGAGTGTGGCAGGAGTTCTTCCCCAGCCCCCCTGGCTGATTGCCAGACACCCCCACCTGCACGCTTGCAGGGACAAGGAACTTGCTCCTCCAAAGGTAGCCCTGGTTGGTGCTCACCGAGAGAGAGTCCTTTGGGTTGAGCTCGGATCTCGTCTTGCTGCACTCACTGGGTGTACAGCACATTTGTGCCCACGTCCTCCTGGATTTAAGGACAGCTTCATGTCTCAAGCCATCCTTGTGCCCTCCCCCACCCCCACCAAAGTACCTTTCTCTGATACCTCGGTGTACTTTGCACAGAATACTTTGCAGATTCTCCATTCCCTGGAGCCCCACCCACTCCAGCTGGCCCGTGTCCCCCTGCAGATAATAGTTGCAAAACAAACACAGCCAGCACAGCTGATATGACCCAATCAGGGCAAAGTGCGGGACAGGCATCACTTCCTATCATCTACACGCTGGGACTCTTAGGAATGCGGGACAAAAAAAAGAACTTTCCAGCCGTTTTGCCAGATTTGCTTGTGTTAAGCTTGCATTTTGAGCAGACATCCCTCAGTCTTTCTCACCTAAACCACGTCTATGTCCCGTATTTATAATTAGTTGAAATGGCCCCGGGGGGAGAAAGAGCGTGTTGCCCATACCCTAGAAGGCAAGCTTCTTGAGGTGCTCTTCCTGATTCTATGGCCCTCCCTCCCTGGTTCCCGAGCTGTTGCTAGGACTTCTGTGGTGCTCGTTCTCTTCTGTTTGTAGTTTACTATGCACTCGTCATGTGTGGTTTTTGCCTTTTTGGGAACTCTGCAGAAATGGAATCATGCCGTATGTGTTACTTAATAATTTGCTTCTTTTCCTCCGTATGTGTGAGAGCATGCATGTTGACTCTGTGGGGGTAGTTTTCTCACCATCATTGCTGGAGGCATTCCATTGTGTGAGTGCTTTCCTGTTTATTTATCTAGTCTAGTGTTGATGAACATGTAGGTTATTTATTTGTTTACTCTGTTATAAGCTATGCCGTCTCAGAAGTTCTCGTATGTGTCTCCTGGGGCACCTGCACAGTGTAATTGATAAGTACTTTATGTGTTGAGATCTGGTCTCTCAGTTCCTTTTAGAATGGAGGAATCCTGCCTTTTACACCTTATAAAGGCTTTGAGCACACACTAGGTTTGTTTTTTTTTTAAGATTTTATTCATCTATTTGACAGAGAAAGAGGGAACACAACACGGGGAGAGGGAGAAGGAGAAGCAGACTTCCCACGGAACAGGGAGTCCGATGTGGGGCTCGATTCCAGGACCCTGAGATCATGACCTGAGTTGAAGGCAGATGCCTAACCCACTGAGCCACCCAGGCGCCCCAGCACACACTCATTTTCTCTAAGTTACATACTATACTTCTGGTGGAATTGCTGAGTCTTAGGATTTATGTAAAAATAGGAGAATGTACACAACTATTGCATGCTCCTTGCCTGATTTCGAAATTGTGTTTTTTTTTTTTTTTTTTTTTTTTTTTTTTTTTTTTTATAAATGCTTCTTTGGCATGAGGAGTCTCAGTGGTCCAGACCAGCAGCCTATTTCTGAGTGACCTTGATCTTGAACGCTAGGCTTCAAGCCCCAGGTTATCAATAGCAGTAAGCTTGTCTCTTACTCCCTGGAAAGGGTCCCTTCTGTAGAGGGCATCAGTATCTGCTGTCTTTCTGGCTCTGCCTCTTGTTAGTCACCACCAGACAGAGGATGCACTGGGTTGCCCTTTCCCGCACAAGAGACATTTAAGGGGGTGTGGTGAGTAGGGGAAGTAACTGTGCTTGCTTTCTCCAAGGTACACCGCCATCCGAGGATATTAACTGCTCAAAAAACTCAGGTCTGTATTCAGGTCCTCCCCTAACATTAGCAGGATTTAGGGCAAAAGTACCAATAGATGCCACATGCCTACCTGAATTATTTAAAATTATAAATCATTTCATCTGTTCACCTTAATATGTTCTATTCGGCTGCCACAAGTGATGCAGGAAACCAGGCTTGGGTTCAGATTTCCTGAACTCCTGAGATTTGGGCACTTGACTGAGGTGCTTAAAGGAGCCCCCGGGCGGGCTGGACTTGTGGCCCAGGAGCCCACTTGCCACCACGTGTGCACACGCAGCTCAGATGTCCAGTGACGTGCCCTCCTCTCCCACAGACACAGCTGCCTCTTAGCTACGTGTAGGGATGCCCAGTTGCTGCCCTAGACAGGATGGGTCTGGGGAAGGGGCCCAGTCTCCAGCCAGTGTGTGTGTGTGTGTGTGTTGTGGGGGTGGATTCTGGGCTCACGGTTTCCCAGCACCAGGTCCTGAAGGAGGGGCCCAGGTGCCAGGTGGTACGGTCTCTGCACCCTGTGGGAGGGCTGTGACCACACGCGATCTCGTCTTGAGACGAGATCTAGAGGGGAGCCTCTAACGCACGGGGCCTCCAGGGCAGGCCTCTTGCGCCAGGTAGCGGGCGGCACTGGGTGCATGTCACATGTCATGTCTCCTGACCACCACGATGAGCGCGGGACCATGTCGCCGCACCCCAGCAGCCCTCCCAGCGCAGGGCCCCAAGAGGTCCCGTGGCACACAGGTGCTCTGTGCGGAGACGCCAGAAACGGGCTCACGCTCTCCTGCACGGACACTCTCCGCAGCCGCCCCGCAGAGGAAGCTCCGTGCGGTCCGGGAGGTTCAGTGACCGGCCCAATGTCGCACAGCTAGAAGCGGTGGCCGCTGCACCTTTCAACCCACCGCCCAGTCTCCTCGCCCGGCCTTGGCTTTCCCGGTTTCTCCTCGCTGTGTGCTGGGCGGAGCACTGCGAGCGGCCACCCGCCGGCCGGGCGTCCCCTTCGCCGGGTCCCCGCGTCCCCAGACCCGGCCAGCCCGGGTCTCCAGGCCCCGCTCGCCCGCCCCGCCCGGCAGTGCGAGGCCCCGCCCCTCCCCTCGGGCAGGTCACGTGCCGCCGGCCCCCGCGCCTGCGCACTGCTTATTTCCCGCTGTCAGGATGAGGAGGCGGAGGTCGGCGCTCGGGTCCGTCTCTGCCCGCGGCTGTGGCGGCGCCGGCGGCTCCGGCCTTAGCGGTTCCTCCCTGGGCGGCGGCGGCGGCGGCTCGGTCGACGCCTCCTCCGCCAGCTGAGCCCGCGGGAGCCCGGGACGCCGGCCGCCCGCCCGCCGCGCTCCTCCAGGCCGCCGCCCGGCCATGGCGCAGCCGGGCCCGGCTCCTCAGCCCGACGGTGAGGCGCCCACCATGGCCGGCGCGGCGGGCGCGGCCTGCGGGGCGGTGCGGCGCGGGGGCGCTCGGGCGGCGGGGGGCGCGCGCGCGCGGGCCCGGGGGGCGCGGCGGGGGCGCGCGGGGAGGCCGCGGGGCGCGCGGCGGCGGGGAGGGCCCGGCACGTGGGCCGCGCGGCGGGAGGCTGCGGACCTCAGGGCCCGGCCGGCGTCCTCCGTGCGCGCTGGGCACCCGGCGGGCGGCGGGGGCGGGGCGGCGCGCCCGGGGCGGGGGCGTGCGGCCTGCCGGGCAGTGCCGGCGCCTGGCGGGGGCTGGGGTCTGGAGGACGCGGACCCCCCCCCGCCGCCGGGTGACGAGCTCCGGGCAGACGCCGCCTCCTTGACCTTCGGCACGCGCGAGGGGAGGCTCCTGCCGCTGCTGTGCCGGGAGGACGGCCGCCCGCGTGGACTCGCGCGCCCCGTCGCCGCGGGGCCTGGGGCAGCAAGGACAGGGCGTCTGACGTGCGGGGCTTCGCACGCCCGCCTTCTGCGGGGAGCGCGAGCCCGGCCCGAGTCGCCGGCGGGGCTGCCAGACGCCTTCGTGGCCTCCGGGGGGCGCGGGCTGGGCCCGGACTGGAGAGGCCCAGCGCGTCGCTGCGGGTGGTGTTCGCTGGAGCCCTGCTGGGAGCGAGCCCGAGAGCCTGCGCCTGGGCGGGGTGTCAGGTGCGAGAAGCCCGCGGGGGTGCGGCTGCCCCGGGCCTGGGCGCCCGGCGGCCTCGGGCGGTGGCCGGGGAGGCCGAGCGCACGGCAGGCGCGTCCTGGAGAGCGGAGACGGGCCCGAGGTCGTCTGAACTTACAGCCTTTCGTGGGAACTTCGCCTCTGGGGGGCCCGAGGCGGTTCTCGGTTAGGGCTCGCCGGCCGCCCGCGGAGCGGTGGGGCCCCCCTCCCGGAGCTGTGCGGGGAGAGCGCGCGGGGCCGTGGCCAGGCCGAGGTCGTGTCCCCTCGCCTTGGCAGCGGCTGTCCGGGGAGCGCGCCGCGCTTCCACAGGCCCCTCTGGTTGCTGCCTCGGCGGGCGCCTGTAGCGGCTTCGGGCTGCGGTCGGCCTGGGAGGGATGCTCGGATGCAGACACGCGTCCGCGCGCGCAGATGGCCGGGCAGCCCGGCCCCGGCAGGACTCTCCGCTGTCCCGGGATGCGGCGCGGTCCTCCTTGTCCAGCCGCCGAGATGACTAAGCACTTGAGAGCGGGTGGGAATCTGGTGTCCTTTCGCTATTAGTGCAGGTTTGCTCCCGGTTTTCCGAGTCCTGTGGCGGCCCGCGAGGTTCCGACTGCGTGGTCCGCGGTGTTTACTCTCAGCGGGGGTGGATGGGCAGCCGGAGCCGCTGGCGCGGAGGGACAGCGCCTGTGTCAGCGCGTTCTGGAAGTCCGTCGCGGGGACGTCATTTTTCTCCTCGCCCGAGCTCAGCGTAGGTCACTTCTTAACACCTGAGCTTTGAGGCTCGCTCAGATGTCCTTGCCCTGCTGAGTCTTGAAACTACGTGCGGGATTCTGAGCCGCACCGGCAGTTCGAGAGAACAGTCCAGTTTTCTACTTGAATCCTGCGGTCCTCGTTTTAGACGCAGCTCGTCTCCTGTCGGTGTCGTGTAACTTTTTGGACACACCTTTGTTTTCCGCGAGATAGGGCAGATTAAGAAAAGGACTGATTGGTGTGTAAATTGATAGAATGAAATATAATTCCCTTATTTTTAATTTCTTGTTTTGTAAGTTTATTGAAAAGTGGTTTTGTTTTGTGTTGTTTTGCCGGTGCATCTCAGTGTACTCATTTAGAATCAAGGGAACTTGAATAGCCAGGAATTTCATTGGATGATTCCATTTCGTCTTGAGAATTCTAACATTATTTATAAAGATTTTCAAATTTTAACATTTTAAAATCCAAGTTAAACTATATCGTAGAAGCATTTGCTTTCATTTTTCATGTAGTAGCACTGCCTCGGAAAGTCCCTCCATTAAAAATGTGTGTGTATAGAGAAGAAATAGGTCTTCTCCCGTCTCCCAGGGGTCACCACTAGTGAGTTTCCCGTCCTTCTTGACTTTTACCTGTAGCTATACAGATGTGCCGAGTGCTCTAGTGAAGGGAAGGTGCTCTCCGCAGATAGGTCTGCAGCTTGTCTGTTTGACTCAGCGCACGCTGGCCGCAGTGACACGGTTGCGAGTCGTCCTGTGGCTGTGTCCTGTGCAGTCAGCTCTGCATGCCTTGTCTCAGGAGATCTTGGGCTCAGTGAGGCCCGTGCTGCTGTAATACTGTTCCTGTTCTACTGATGAGGAAACTGAGACACAAACAATAAGAGTGTCTGTAGAGTTCCGTAGCCAGGAGGTGGGGAGCCACCGTTCCGATGCAGCCTGCGGAACGTCTGGGCCCTCTGCTCCGTTAACCAGATCGCCCACGACCCTGGAGGCCAGCGTTAGAGATCTGCTCCATTCCCTCAACTGCGTGTGCCACACAGGGTTTGTTTGCCTGTTTTTCTGTCGATAGACAATTCGTTTTCACCATTGGACAAGTTTTTCATTACTTTATAAGCAGTGCTGCCATATATATCCTTGTACCTATATTTAAGGGACTCTTGTTTCTATAAGAGTACTGACTTAAAGGATGTGAGCTCTGAGTGGTTTAAATTTTAATAGTGATTGCTAGTTTCCTCTCAAAAAGGTATCGATTTACATACCTGCCAGCAGCGTATGAGAGGGCAGGTTTCCTTTGCACTTTTATCAGCCCTGGATAACGTCAGCTGCTTTAAATGCGTATCTCCTGATGGAGTGAAAAAATGCCGTTCTTCAGTGAACACATTTCGTGTACCTAGTCTTTGCCAAGCCCTGTGCCAGGTTCTAGGAAGTCCGATGAGGAGCTACTTGCCCCGCAGGACTGTAGGTACTTGGGATACATCCGTGGCAACACAGATGGTAAACAGCCCAGCCTCAGTGCGGGAGAAACAGATACTAAACTACAAACATAAGCAACTGATAGAGACTGTCAGGTGACAAACGCTGTGGAGAAAAGGAAGAAGCGAGCAGGGTAAAAGGAAGGGGGGTGGGCTGGTCAGCCTTACTGAGAAGACGACACTGAAGGAGGGAAAGAGGGTCAGCTATGAGGCTGTCTGGAGGAAAAGTGTTCCAGACAGGGGTCAGTGTTTGCACATGCTTTTAGGAATGGTGTGTCTGGCATGTTTGGGGAAGGGCATGGAGGTTAGTATGGCCAGAATGAAGTTATGGGGGCTTGGTGGGGAAGTGGGAGAGGGGGTAGAGGAGAGCAGTAGGATATGAGGTGAGGGGTCATGGCGTGGGGGCAGGTCTCGTAGGGTCTTAGGAGCACTGATGGGCTTTCACAATGGGAACCATTGAGAGTTTTGAGCAGAAGAGTGATGGGATAGGACTTAGGTTTTAAAAAATCACTCTGGCTGCTAGATTAGCAACAGAGGACAGGGAGGCATGAGTCTAGGAAGAAGATGGTAAGGCTTGGACTGGATGTATTGATGGAGGTTATTATTTCGAAGGTATGGCCAACAGGATTTGGATTAGATACGGAATGAGGGGGAGAGAGAGAGAA
The DNA here is from genome assembly GCF_922984935.1 of Meles meles. Lineage (NCBI taxonomy): Eukaryota > Metazoa > Chordata > Mammalia > Carnivora > Mustelidae > Meles > Meles meles. Next base: position 10,428,995 of record NC_060083.1, read on the forward strand.
AGAGAGGGAAAGAGGGAAGATCACCCAGAAGTTTTTGGCTTGAGCAACCGTGAGAGGTACGCAGTGCTATGAATGCCTATAATTTAGGGATTTGACCCATTTAGGGAGTCAGGAAGGTTTTCTAAGGCAGTGATGCTAGAGCTGAGATCTGAAGGGTGAACAGGGATCCCTGTTTTGGGAGAAGCAGGGTGGCGAGAGTGCTGCAGAGAGGCCAGTGTGGGCTGGCCTGAGTGGGTTTCAGCCTCGGAGCTGAAGCAGAAGCTACTGGAGGGTTTTAAGCAAGTAGGTGACATGATGGCTTTTAAATAGTGATTATACATACTTGGTTTTCCCTCTGTTGTGCAGAATTTTTTTGTAGATCTGACCATTTTTAAAACTTTGTGGTTACGGCTCTTGCTTAGGAAGACCTCTCTTAACTCCTGTGTTTATTAAAAAAAACCAAAACCCTGATTTCCAACACTTTTATGGTTTTGTCTTTTATATTTAGTGCTTTAAGCCATCTAGAGTTTATTTATTTTTGAATTTTAATAAGGTTTATACTAAACAATGGTTAGTATAAAGAAGCACTAGCGGGTGCCTGGGTGGCTCAGTGGGTTAAGCATCTGCCTTCGGCTCAGGTCATGATCGCGGGGCCCTGGGATCGAGTCCTACATTGACATCGGGCTCCCTGCTCATCAGGGAGTCTGCTTCTCCCTTTACCCTTCCCTGCTCATGCGCGCACGCTCTCTCTCTCAAGTAAATAAATAAAATCTAAAAAAAAAAAAGGTAATGTTTAGCCTTAGCTAACCAGGAGATAACCTAAGAGAAAAAGAACACAGGAATAGCAAGTATGCAGGGCAGCCGTTGTCTGTAGGGCGGAGGCAGAGAGCCCAGGGAAGAAATCAGTCTTCAAGAGGCCCCTCCCAGTTCTGAGATCAGACTTCCTGGCCTCCGGGAGGCCACTTTCTGGCTTGCTGGGAGAAGCCACCTGCATCTGGAATTCATTTTTGACAGGACATAGGGATCTGATTTTATTTTTCTTCAAATTGGATAGCCAGTTGTTTTAACACCGTTACTCAATAATTCATGTACTTGGTTCGTTTATCAGAACTTGAGCAATCTCCTGAGTACAAAACTCGCAGAGATGCCTGATCCAGAAGGTGAGGCTGTGAGCTCACCCTGCAGCCTTACTGCTCCTGCGGTAACCCTGACCCATAGTAGCCCGGATTGTGTGAGCGCCTGTAATCTGTACGGGTTACCCGGCTCCCTGCGGACAGAACAGCTTTTGACTCTTAAGGGCTCGGGTTCCTGAAATCCCATGACCAGTGCATACAGGAGCTCTTTATGCTGTGAAATCTGAGGTGCTTTTCTTGTATAATCCTTAAATCGAGTTTAGTCTTGAGAGGAGTGCGTAGCAGACGTTTTGTATGACACAGTTGTGGCAGGTGGTGTGGGGGGCGGGAGATGGAGATGACAGAGATACTGCCCTCCTTTCGAGAATCTTGCACTAGTGAGGGCCTGGGCCTGGGGCGCGCTGATGGGAACTGAGGGGTGCCTCGAAGTCCGGAATCGTTTCCTCTGTTGGATCCCAGAGGAAGCTGCCACTACCAGTCAGAGAAGAGGAAGCCCTAGGAAGGAAGGTGTCTTTGTTCATTTTTCTCGATAGGTGAGCGGAATCTCTTCTGAGTGGTAGCCTGATTCCTGTTGGAATGCCTCTGGAGAGTGCGAGAACCCACCACCTCCTCTTTCGATGGGCTCCGGCGTTCTGTGTGCCCTTTGCTCGAGCGGGAGCTTACCCGCCGAAACCTCTACCTGGGGTTTAGTTCTCTTCTCTGGGACCACGCAGAGCAGATTGAAGGCATCTCTTCTGTGTGAGCCTGAAGAAATTTGATGATATGTCCTTCCCGGATATTCTTTGTATTTCTCTTCTCCGGCGGTTTGAATTTCCTTAACACCTTCCCCCCGGTCCCCCGGTGTGTCAGCTTAAACTTGCATCGCCTTTCAGGCACGCAGAAGGGGTCTCTGAACACTTTCTTTTTCTTGACGTGTAGTTAGGACAGTGTTTGTTTCAGGTGCGCAGCGCAGGGATTCGGTAAGTCTGTGCCTTATGCTCTGCTCGCCGCAGGGTGCTCCGTCTGCCACCACACGGCACTACCGCAGTGTCATTGACTGTGTTCTCCACACGGGACCTTCATCCCAGTGACGTGCCGGTTCCGTCCCTGGAAGCCTGGACCTTCTTCCCTCCACGCATTCTGCCTTCCCCCTCCTCGGGAACCATCTGTTCTCGTTTATGGGTGTGTTTCTGCTTTTTGTTTGTTTATTCATTTCTTTTTTAAGGTTTTACATATAAGTGAAATCATACAGCATTTGTCTTTCTCTGACTTATTTTACTTAGCGTAATACTCGCTAGGTCTGTGCAGATCGTCACAAATGGCAAAGATCCCACTCTCTTTCGCGGCTGAGTAACATTCCGTGGTGTGTACACCACATCCTTACCCATTCTTCCGTCGGTGGGCGCCTGGGTGGCTTCCGTATCTGGCTGTTGTAAGATGACGCTGCAGGGTACGTGGCGGTGGGTGATCTTTCGGTCCGTGTGTGTGTTCGCTTACTTTAAGTTCCCGTAGCGGAACTACTGGATCATAGGGTGGCTCCATTTTTAGTTTTTTGAGGAGCCTCCATACTGTTTTCCATGGTGTCTGCACCCGTGTGCGTTCCTACCCTACAGTGCACAAGGGCTCCTTTTCCTCACATCCTTGTCAGCATTTGTTTCCTTTTTGACTCTAGCCTTTCTGACAGGTGTGAGGTGGGATCTCATTGCGGTTTTGATTTGCGTTTCCCGATGATGAACAATGATGAACGGTGTTGGGCATCTTCCCATGTGTCTCTTGGCCACGTGGACGTCTCCTTTGGAGAAACGACTATTCAGATCTTCTGCCTGTTTTTTCATTGAATTACTGGTTCTTTTGGTGTTGAGTTGTAGAAGTTCTTTATGTATTTTATTTTAGGTAGTAGTCTTATTGAATATATCTTTTGCAAGTCTCCTCCCATTCACTGGGTGGCCTTTTAGTTTTGTTGATGTTTCCTTTGCTCTAAAGCCTTTTTATTTTGATGTGATCCCAGTAGTTTTTGCTTTTGCTTCCGTTGCCTGAGGAGACATATCTAGAAGAATGTAGCTATGGCTGATGTCAGAGAAATGGCTGTGTGTGTTCTCCCAGGAGTTTCATTGTTTCAGGCCTCACTTTTAGGTCTTTAATCTGGTCTGAGTTTATTTTTGTGTGTGGTGCAGGAAAGTGGTCTGGTTTCATTTTTTGCATGAACCTGTCTGGTTTTCCCAGCACCCATTTATTGAAGAGACCGACTTTTCCCCATTGTATATTCTTGCCTCTTTTATGATAGATTGATTGATTATAAAGTGTGGGTCTGTTTCTGGGCTCCGGATTCTGTTCCATTGATCTGTGTGTCTGTTTTCACGCCAGTACCCTACTGTTTTGATTACCACAGCTCTCTATTATAGCCTGAAACTTGGAATTGTGAGATCTCCAGCTTTGTTCTTCTTTCTCAAGATTACTTTGGCTGTTTGGGGTCTTTTACAGTTCCATGCAGGTTTTAGTTGTATTCTAGTTCTGTGAGAGATGCTGTTGGCACTCTGTAGGGATAGCGTTGAGTCTGTAGGTTGTATCAGGCAGGATGGCCATTTTAACAGTATTAAATCTTGTATTCCAAGAGTGTGGAATGTCTTTCCATTTTTGTCGTCTTCAGTTTCTTTCATCAGTGTCTTACAGTTTTATAGTTTATAAAGGTCTTCCTTATTCCTAGGTATTTTATTCTTTTTGGTACAGTTGCAATACTTAACATTCTTTTGACGGTCTCCGAGACGGATGTCCGTTGTTAATGACTTCTGGTGGCACCTGATGGTCTCTAGGTGTGTGTTACCTGTAGAGAGTAGTATGTACAGAGATGTGTTACTGAAAGGAGTCCCAAAGGCTAGTTGTCTTCCCTGATTTTACAGATCAGGGAACTACGGACTAAAGACATGGAAGTGACTTGCATTGTGGCAGGGACAAGAGTAGAATTGAGGAGCAGAGTGTGGCTGTCATTTCTCTTCTGGTTACTGCTTCTATTTGTGTAGAATGAACTTTGCCTGGAGACCTCTTTACGATGTTGCCTGAACAGAACCATAGAATTGATGTAACTTGATTATAGTCAAAACACACAAAACTTACTCATTATCATTCCTTTTTCTTTAATACTTTCATTCTTTAAATAAATATTTACTGCATATGCCTAATGCATCGTGGGTGTTGTGTTGTGGATATTACAACAAAACAGAAGTGCTCCTTTTGTTATGGAACGTTAAAGTCAAGTGGTGAACACAGAGCGACTCCATGAGGAAGGGCATGTCGTCTGGCTGCGGCACCATGTTTGTGGGTCCTGTGAGCTGTAGCAGCTTGTTGAAGGAAAGCAGAGGACGGTGTGCTGTTAAGATAACATGCTAGCTTTTCTTCATTTACAGCACTTCCCCGACAAGGAGGGAGGGTCTTAGATCTTTCAGAAAGTTCAGTTAACATAAGTCCTTCCCTCCATTCAACCCTCATGCACCCCAGGTTATATTGGAGAAAGTGGCATTTGAGTAGAGCCTCCAGAGTGGTGTAGGATTTCTGACTGATGGGAACGGCGTCTTGGAGAACGATGGTGGAGGAGAGGAGCAGCCTGCAGGGCACAGTTGCAGCAAGTGCAGGGTGAGGTGAGGTGAGCGCATAATCTGGTGGTGTGGGAGCCTGGCTCTTGATAAGCCACGGCCTTGAGAAAGGGGGTTGAGCCTGAACCGTGGAAAGCTTTGCTTCTAGCGAAGGAGTTGGGGTTTTCCTAGGTGGTGTGGCCGGGCCTGTGTGTTTTGATAGAGTCATAGCATGTCCCCACCTGGGCTGTAGGAGGCCGCTCTGGAAATTACCCAGAAGGCGGGTTGGTCACACAGAGAGGGTAGATCGCGGGTGGTTAGGGAGATTGGCTAGGCTGTTACTGTGACCCGAGAGAGATGATGGGCTTCTGTCTTATGTCTCCAGGAATGGAGAAGGGAAATGATCGATGGGAGAAATACGGTGGAGGGCCAGCAGCAGCTTGCTGAACACTTGGCCCGGGGTGCAGGCGGGAGAGAAATGAAAGAGGCTTCTGCGAACGTAGCTGCCGAGCACCGATCTGGGGGGCCAGTGGGAGGGTGGGGAGAACAGGAGAACGCGGCAGCTTTGGTTTTAGAGTGTTGATGTAGAGTGCTCGGCAGACGGCCGTGTGGGGACACCTAGGAGGTGCCAGAACTTGTGGCCCGGAGCTTTGGGAAGAAGGCGGGGTGCGGATGCACCGTTGGTCGTCAGATGCCTGGGAGTCCTCCCGGCAAGCTGTGCTTGTTGTGTGTGCCTGTCGTGGCATGGCCCCTCTGCTGGGGAGGCCACAGCAACAGGACAGGCTGTACAGAGGACCACAGATGGAATGGACGGGTTGGGTGCGCAGGAGGAAACCAGTAGTGAATCATAAAGGAGGAGAGTTAGGGGGCAGGTCGCTGTGATGCAGAGTCAGTGTTGGAGGGTGATGGTCAGCAGTAGTGAATGCTTGCAGAGTGGTCAGGTGACTGCTCACTTGATGGCTGTCCGGACCTCTGGGAAGTGGTTCAGCAAAGGAAATGCTATAGAGGCAGCAGGATAGACTAATCGTGGTGATGCACGATAGTCGATAGTTGGGATAGTTGGGGCAGTCAGTCGCTGGAGAAGGCTCATAGAGTTGTAACATTGTGTGTTTTATTTTTATTTTTTTATTTTTATTTATTTATTTGACAGAGAGAGATCACAAGTAGACAGAGAGCCAGGCAGAGAGAGAGAGAGAGAGAGAGAGGGAAGCAGGCTCCCCGCTGAGCAGAGAGCCCGACGCGGGACTCGATCCCAGGACCCCGAAATCATGACCTGAGCCGAAGGCAGCGGCTTAACCCACTGAGCCACCCAGGTGCCCCAACATTGTGTGTTTTAAAAATAAAAATTAGGGGGTGGGCGCCTGGGTGGCTCATCCAATTAAGAGTCTGTTCTCATTTCAGCTCAGGTCCTGATCTCAAGGTCCTGGGGTTGAGCCCTGGCTGGGGCTTTGCGCTCAGCCTCGGGGTGTCTGCTTGCCTTTCTCCCTCTGCCCGTCCCCCTGCTCACGCGTGGGTGCTGTCTCAAATAAATAAACAAATCTTTAGAAAATGGAGGTTAGTTGTAGGTACTGGTGGCACTGCCGGTAGAAGGCGGGAGCCCGAGGGTTTCCAGGAGAAAATAGGTAGGACTCACTCTCTGAGGAACCGAGAGCAGGTTAGGCGGGGCAGGAACTGGGGTGTCATGAGCAGAGACGGCTCTCATCCTGCAGGCAGCAGGCAGCAGGGAGAGAGAGGCAGAGAAGTCTCTGAGGCAGACGAGAAGCCGACTACAAGTGTATGTAGCCTCCGATCTTTCCTCATATATGCTGCATATACGGTCTGTCACCCGTGAACAAGGTAGAGGGTTACCTGCCCTCCCGGAGGGTGCAGTTCTGAGACCTCTGTTGGAGCCAAGTCGGTCAGCTTCTTCTTACTCACCTGGATTCCGCGTCTTAACCACAGAACAGGTGGTTTTCTCAGTCACCCCAAAGCCGATATCACCAGTACCGTTCTTGATGCAAGGAGAGAAGTTAATTCATTGTGCCCTTTGGGGACCGTGGGCCTTGGTGCTTCCTTCTGTCACGGAACCCTCGTTGAGAAGGGCTGGTAGAGTAATATGTATGGGACATGATTGGGTCCTTATTACTGAAAGTCTGATGGGGTGTAGGAAGCAAGGCACGATGTGGGGGACCATCCCATTGGTTCAGACTTAAAAATCGAGACAGATAGATACTGACCACTTAATCCTCAACTGACATCTGCTTTTCCTAAGCTCCTGCTATTTATGTCTACAAAGAGCTGACTTCTTCGGCCTCCCATCCCATCTAGATCTAACGTCCCCGACTTCCTGATCTACCCCAGAGCGGAGTTTGTCTGCAACTACTTTCTTCCATTTTGTTGTGGCCCTGGTGAGCTTCTGTAGACCATGTCAGAAGGGATGGCAACAGTTTAGATCCGGCTCTGTTGCAAAAGTTTGCTATGCGTCTGTTCCTAATAGATGAAAACTTTTAGTCTTCCTGGAACACCTCCATTTTCTGTGGTAACTGTAGTAGAAAATTCTTAATTTGGGGGGCCCAGATATATTCCTTACAGTTTAGACACCTTGATTCTGGCCTTTTGAACAAATCAGAATTAGGCCATTTTCTCTTCCACACAGAAGGCCCTCAGATACTTACAGAGCTCGCTCCCATCATAAATCTGTGATTTATTGAGAAGCTATATGACTTCTACCATGCTGTGTAATTTAAAAAATTTTTTGAGCATTTACTGTATACTGGTCACTGGGGATACAGATACAATAAAAAAAAATAGACTATTTTTAGAGAGTTTTTAGAGAAGTTTTATTTCTTGATCTTTTTAAGTACTTTTTTTTTTTATTTTTTAAGATTTTATTTTCAAGTACACTCTACACCCGATGTGGGGCTTGAACCTACGACCTGAGATCAAGAGTCACGTGCTCTATTGACTGAGCCAGCCAGGTGCCCCTTCAGAGAAGTTGCAGATTCGCAGCGAAATTGAACAGAAAGTACAGTTTCCTCCTACCCTCCCCCGGCTGACTCCCCCACCATCGGCCTCCCGTGTCGTGTGGTGCGCGTGCTACAGTTGGTACGCCTGCATGCGGCGTTTCGTTATCGCCCAGAGTCCGTCGTTTGCATTAGGGTTTGCCCTTGGAGCTGGACGTTCTGGGTGTTCGGATGATGTACAATGACGTGTGTTCCTTGACTGTTACAGTCTCAGACAGAAGTTTCACTGCCCCGCGTCCCACCTGTTCATCTCCGCCTCCCTGCACCCTCCCAGTTCTTGGCAACCGCTGGTCTTTTCACTGTTTCCACAGTTACGCCTTTTCCGGAATGTCCGGTCAGTAGAATCCTGCAGACTGGCTGTTTTTTCCACTTAGCCATATGTGTTTGAGGTTCCTCCATGTCTTTCCTGTGGCTTCTCCGCACTGATACTCCATTGTACGGATGGATGTACCAGTTTTTCCCTTCACCTGCCCAAGGACGTCATGGTTGCTTCCAAGTCCTGGTGATCGTGAGTAAGGCCGCCGCGGTGTGGATTTCTGTATGGATGGGTGCTGCCAGGGAGCGTGATGGCTGGATCGTTTGAGTGTCAGAGTGGTTGCACCATTGTGCCTTCCCGCCAGCAGGGAGCGGGGATTCCTGTGCCTCCGCGTCCCCACCAGCATTTGGTGTCGGCTGTGTCTGGGATTGCCTCCATTCCGGTAGGTGTGCGGTGCTCTCTCGTTTTCCCGTGCAGGTCCCTAGTGACATGATGTGGGACGTCTTTTCTTATGCTTATGTGCTGTCTGTATATCTTTTGTGAAGCGTCCATTCAGAATTTTGGCCCATCTTTGAATTGGATGATTCGTTTTCTTGCCGTTGAGTTCCTGTATGTTTTGCAGAACGGTCCTTTATAAGATGTGTCTCTTGCAGGTATTTTCTCTGAGCCCGTGGCTTGTCTTCTCGTTCTGCTGACTGTGTCTCTTGCCAAAAGTTCTTTTTTTTTAATTTAAGATTTTAATTTTTTGAGAGACACAGAGGGGTGATGGGGAGGGGCCGAGGGAAAGAGAGGGGCAGGCTTCCTGCTGAGCACGGAGCCTGATGTGGGACTCATTCCCAGGACCCTGGATCATGACCTGAGCTGAAGGCAGGTGCTTAACCAACTGAGCCACCCAGTTGCCCCCAGAAGTTTTTAATTTTAATGAAGTTCAGCGTATCAATTATTTCATTCATGGATGGTGCTTTTGATGTAGTATCTGAAAAGTCATTGCCATACGCAAGGTCATCTAGATTTTCTGCTGTGTTTTGCTCTAGGAGTTTTACAGTTTTGCATTTTGCATTTAGGTCTGTGACTCATTTTGAGTTAATTTTTGTGGCGAGTGTAAGGTCTGCATCTAGATTCTTCTTTTTTCCTGTGCAGCCTAGCTGTTCCAGCACCATCGTTTGTCGTCCTTTCTCCGTTGAACTGCCTCTCCTCCCTTTGTCACACATCAGTTGACTCTGTGTGGTTTTGTTTCTGGGTGCTCTGTTCTGTCCCATGGAAGTATTTGTCTGCTGTTTCATGCTATGTGTTTTTCAATTCCTTTCTTTTTTTTTTTTTTAAGATTTTATTTATTTGACACGGAGAGAGAGATCACAAATAGGCAGAGAGGCAGGCTCCCTGCTGAGCAGAAAGCCCGATGTGGGGCTCGATCCCAGGACCCTGGGATCATGACCTGAGCCGAAGGCAGAGGCTTTAACCCACTGAGCCACCCAGGCACCCCTCAATTTCTTAATTAAAAATGTTTGTGTCAAAAATAAATGCTTGTGGTAAAACAGTTTGTAAATTTCTAAAAGGGAGAGGGAGAGTCCGTATAAGCTCCTAAGCTCATTACTTAGAAGTAAACACTAGGAAAGGCCTGGTATATATTTTTTCTAGTTTTTAAAAAAGTTTGCATCCTGATGATGTAGAAGTGGGATCGTGCTGCATATGCTGTTCGCAAGCTTCCTTTTCTTAACTTTGTTTTTGACACAGATTATGTCATCTGTTTTGAAATAGATCGTTTTTGTGCAGATATAAATGCACTATACTTTGTAAAAGTAAGTCCCCACTGATGAATATTTATGCCATTATAGTGAGGCTACAGTGAGTATCCTTGTAGCTGTCTTTGCACACTCCTGTGAATGTTTTTTGTGGTGTAAAGTCTTCCAACTGGAATTACCGAGTCAAAGAACGTGCAGGTTTAAAAAATTAATCGCAAGTGCCAGATTCTCTTTCAGAAAGGGTTGACAGTTTACAGGCTCCCCATCAGGGCAGAAGAATACTTGCAGCGCCTCAATTTAACAAATTAAGTTCTTTGCATGTGGGAAAGTTGACTTCTTTGTCCTGTGTGGAGCAGGTGTAGCAGGAATCTCCCCCAGTTTGTATTTTAATTTTGAGATGTTTTGGCATATGGACATATTTTAATTTTTTATGATTTAATACTTTTTTCTTTTGTGGCTTCTAGATTTACTTCTACCTCCTTGTGTTATCGTCTAGTATTTCCTTGTAAATATTTGACCACACTGGGATTTATTATGATGTTAGGACTGAGACCGGAATCCAGCTCTTACAACTTATTTTCAAATGGTGAGCCAGGAGTTCTTGTACCACGTGGTGATGGGTCCGTTTCCCTCCGTTGATTTGGAAATGCTGCGATGTATTATATGCTCTCTATCCAGGGGCACTTGAGTCCATTTCCGGATTGTATTTTGTTGTATTAATTTATCTGTGCTGCTGTCATACCGTATGATAACAGTTGTTTACTGATAATTCCTAGTGTTTTCATGTTCTGAGAGCCAGGAACCTTCGTTGTTCATTTTCTCGAGTTTTCCCCCAGCCATTCTTCAGTATTTATTAATTCAGATAAAATTTAGAATGAGCACATTAAGTCTGCTCACCATCCTCCCATCTCCTGCCCCCCACCCCCAAAAAAGGCCTTTGGAGAAAGCCTCATTGGCTGAGTTCATAAACTAAGGAGAACATGTATCTCTAGCAGAAAACCTTTACAGTTACAGTGCCTTATGACACTTTGAATACATTAACTGTATTATTTATTTCTCCAGATTCTTAGGGGGTAGCATTATCTGTATCTCACAGTTAAGGAAATAAAACTCAGTAACTTCCCAGGACTCAGGTTCCCGTGACACTTTCGTTCACCCGCTATCTCTGAGTTGGAACGCTTAGGTCATTAAAAAAGGGTCAAAATTAAAATCCCATTTCTTTTTTGATCATAAAGCACAAGGAACTTGTAAAGAAAGCTGGACTCACCCATAATTCCATCCTTCCAAGGATTTCGTCGGCTGGTCTACTTCTGGTCATGTTTTATGTCTACAAATAAACAGTGTTTGAGCTGTTGAGCGACAGGGGTGGCTTGGTGTGTTGGACGTCAACTCTTGATTTTGGTTCGGGTCATGACCTCAGGGTCCTGGGATCGAGCCCCATGAAAGGTTCTGTGCTGAGCAGGAAGTCTGCCTGGGATTCTCTCCTCCCTGTCCCGCCGCCCGTCCCTGCTTGCGTGCTTGCATGCTCGCGCGCGTGCTCTCTCTCTGTCTCTCGCTGAAGTAAATAAATAGAATCTTAGAAGATTCCTTATATAAAGAAATGTTTAAACTGTTGGTCGTATCACACATGTGGTTTTTTATTCTATTTTTATTTTATAAAGTGGAATTTCCTTGTAAGTTATTTCTCAAAAACACACTGGTTTTAAAAGTCCAGTTTACCATATGAATGTGTCATAACGTAATTATTTTCCTGTTGCTCTCGCCTGTTTGATTATCTGTGAGATCTTGCTGTTAATAGGAATTCTCCAGGAGGTATCCTCGACGTTAAGCTCCGAGTGTTTCCTGGAGAGTCCTGGATCAAGAAGTGTGAGGTTTTGTTGTGTGTGTTGTCAAACTGCTTTCCAGAAATCCGGTTCTAGTTTATATTTCTACCATTAGTGTCATCTCACCCTTGCTAGCATTAAGTATAGACTGAAAACTTTCTTGCCGGCAGCATAGGCAGACTTTTGTCTCGTTTAACTGGTGTTCTGTGACCCAGAGCAGTCTAGGATTGCATGTGAACCAGTTAGATGACGCTTTGGCGCTTTCAGAGACCCGCTCTGTCTCTACCAGACAGTCACCTGTACGGTGGTGTCTACTGCCTACATAGTTGCCGTGTTTTTATGTCCCCCCCCGCCAGTATAATTTGAATTCTTAAGTTCTTTCTGTAGGAGCTGTTTGTCAAATTGGGTCTTTCACATCTTGTATTTAAATCCTTAATTTTCTTTCTTTTAGATAAAATTGATACTGCTTATTGCAAATAATTCAGAAAATGCAGAAAAGCATTAAGAATAAAACGGTGATCGCCTGAAGATAATTTTCGTTAACATATTGATGTATTATCTTTGTAGAATTTTCATAGGTGTATTAAAATATATGAAAAAACTCTTTAAAATTTGATAAAAAATTTTACTGTTAGAAGATGCCCTTCCCACTTAGGTGAAGGGGTGTTCACGACGTGCTGTTAGATAGTGTTATTTTTCATGAGCGCATAGTATTACATGGTATGGATTCCATAACATGTTTGATTCGCTTGTGAATTTTTAAGTTTTAGGGTTTTTTTGTTGTTGTTTGTTTGTTTTTCAAAGATTTTTATTTATTTATTTGACAGAGAGATCACAAGTAGGCAGAGAGGCAGGCAGAGAGAGAGGAGAAGCAGGCTCCCCGCCGAGCAGGGAGCCCTATGCGGGGCTTGATCTCAGGACCCCGGGATCATGACCTGAGCCAAAGGCAGAGGCTTAACCCACTGAGCCACCCAGGCGCCCCTAAGTTTTAGTTTTTTTCCCCACAACAGCTAGCACGGCTCCGTGCTCCCGACATCTAGCTCTCTGGAAGTCTCTGCAGACGCCCCTCAGTCAGTCTCCGCTGGTTGTTGGAGAAGTTGTGTACATTTAGATTTTGCTGCATCTGGTGTGTTTCTGTTCTGGCGTGTGCTCGTGTGCTCGGAGCAGGTGGAAATCCAGTCCCTGGAGGCTTCTGCAGGTAGAGGGTTCGCTGTCTGTGTGTGTCGCCAGGTCGGAAGTAAGCAGTCCGGGGCTGGCTCCAGTGCTTGGGGACGGCCCGGGGCCTGCGTTCGCCTCTTCTCCACTTTCCTCCCACAGGAGCCTGTCTGCTCACATCTTAATCACTTTTCTTGCAGATGCAGTTCTGATGACCTTGTGGGAATATTTATTCCTTTACGTCTTTCAGTATTTTCTCTGTTCTGTGTGTAGCATTCCGTCCTGTCGGCACAGGGATCATCCTTACATTGGGCGCTCTGTTTCCCACAGCTGTTTCCTCTTTAACTGCTTTACTGTTTCCTCTTTGTTGTATTCACTGGGACTGTTTCCGTGCTTTTTGGTCTCTTTAACAAAATTAAGTATTTCTTACTGTTGGACAGATTTTTGCACACTTGGGGTGAGCTCAAGTTGGTTGTATGGGCCTCTCTTTAGTGTGTAGTTAGATTTGATTGAATTGTTTCGCAGTTCAGTTCATAGATGTGGCTGGCCTGTATTTCCATCTTGGAACTACCTTGCGTTTCGGTATCTTGATTATGCTAGCTTGCTAAAACAAACTGGGAAACATTCTATCCTTTACTATACTGAGGAAAGTGTAAGTAATGTAGGAAATATTTATTCCCTGTAGATTTGATAGGATTTGTTATGTTCTCTTTAAAAGTTCATCTTGAAATTTGTAAAGCTCCTTCATGATTTTTTTGGTCATTTTTCTATTGTTAGACATTGGCTTATTTTTGATGTTTTGGAATTTTAATTGGTGGTACAGTCAATGTTCTTGAAATTAAATGTACACATATCTGTGATTACTTCTTTTTTTTTTTTTTTAAAGATTTTATTTATTTATTTGACAGAGAGAGAGATCACAGGTAGGCAGAGAGGCAGACGGAGAGAGAGGAGGAAGCAGGCTCCCCGCTGAGCAGAGAGCCCGATGCGGGGCTCAATCCCAGGACCCTGAGATCATGACCTGAGCTGAAGGCAGAGGCTTAACCCACTGAGCCACCCAGGTGCCCCCTGTGATTACTTCTTTAGGATAAATCCTTAGCTGTGAAATTGCCTGGTTAAAAAGTATACAGACGTGTAAGCCTTTTGCTCTTGACTGCCACATAGTCGCCTGTCTTGAACTACACCCTGGATTTGTTTTAATCAGGTTTGGTAAGGTGACAGATACAAACGTATTTTTTTTTAAAAAGTTTATTTATTTATTTGACAGAGATCACAAGTAGGTAGAGAGACAGGCAGAGAGAGAGGAGGAAGCAGGCTCCCCGCTGAGCAGAGAGCCCGATGCGGGGCTCAATCCCAGGACCCTGAGATCATGACCCCAGCCAAAGGCAGAGGCTTAACCCACTGAGCCCCCCAGGCACCCCAGGTTAGGTGACAGATATAGAGGCAACTGCCTTTGAAAGCAGATTTTATTACTTAGAGTGTCCAAGATGGGGGGGACATGCCATGCCACATAGAGTTCCATTGGAGAATACCGGGTTGGTCAGGAGGCAGAAGGGGCCCGGGGAAAGCGTGGCCTAGAACTTTATTGCGGTTTCCATGGGAAGGAGTAGGTGAGCCAGAAGAGGCAAGATGGAACAAGCTTGGGATTGTCTAGTTTGAGTGATGTCCACGGGTCTCTGGTGTTCTGATACCTGGCTAGGGGGTGACGGGAAATACTGGCTTGGTGTGTCAGAGCAGATGAGTGAGGCGGTTGTAGACCTCCATGTAGTGGGCTTGCATGTGGTGGGCGTGTTTGCAGGTGAGTTGTTTATTATCTAGGAATTAGCTAACCCTGGGGGCGCAGTCCCTTCCTGGCCAGCTGGGCTCTGTGATGTCAATGCATCGTATCGTGTGGATAATAAAAACATGAATTAATGCACCGGCCTTTGGGATTGTAGTGCTCTGTGCTCCAACCAGCAGTGTGCAGGCGCGTCACCACGAAGTAGCCGTTGTCTTTTCAGGAGAGAAATCCACAGGGACACCTGGTGGCTCAATCGGTTCAGTGTCTGACTCCTGCTGTCAGCTCTGGTCTTTATCTTAGGGCTGTGAGTTCAAGCCCTGGGCTGGTTCCCTGCTGGCTGTGGAGTGTATTTTTTTTTTTTTTTAAAGATTTTATTTATTTATTTGATAGAGAGAGATCACAAGTAGATAGAGAGGCAGGCAGAGAGAGAGAGAGAGAGAGAGAGGGAAGCAGGCTCCCTGCCAAGCAGAGAGCCCGATGCGGGACTCGATCCTAGGACCCTGAGATCATGACCTGAGCCGAAGGCAGCGGCTTAACCCACTGAGCCACCCAGGCGCCCTGTGGAGTGTATTTAAAAAAAAAAAAATGTTCATCATCACTAGCCATCAGGGAGATTCAAATTAAAACAGCATTGAGATACCACCTGACACCAGTTAGAATGGCCAAAATTAGCAAGACAGGAAACAACGTGTGTTGGAGAGGATGTGGGGAAAGGGGAACCCTCTTCCACTGTTGGTGGGAATGCAAGTTAGTGCAGCCACTTTGGAGAACAGTGTGGAGACTCCTGAAGAAATTCAGAATAGAGCTTCCCTATGACCCTGCAATTGCACTGCTGGGTATTTACCGCAAAGAAAGAGATGTAGGGAAAAGAAGGGCCATCTGTACCCCAATGTTTATTGCAGCAATGGCTACGGTCGTCAAACTGTGGAAAGAACCAAGATGCCCTTCAGCGGACGAATGGATAAGGAAGATGTGGTCCATATACACAATGGAGTATTATGCCTCCATCAGAAAGGACGAATACCCAACTTTTGTAGCAACATGGACGGGACTGGAAGAAATTATGCTGAGCGAAATAAGTCAAGCAGAGAGAGTCAAGTATCATATGGTCTCACTTATTTGTGGAGCATAACAAATAACATGGAGGACATGGGGGAGATGGAGAGGAGAGGGAGTTGAGGGAAGCTGGAAAGGGAGATGAACCATGAGAGACTATGGACTCTGAAAAACAACCAGAGGGTTTTGAAGGGGTGGGGGGGGGGTGGGAGGTTGAGGAACCAGGTGGTGGGTAATAGGGAGGGCACGTACTGCATGGAGCACTGGGTGTGATGCCAAAACAATGAACACTGTTATGCTGTAAATAAACAAATAAACGAGAAAAAAAAAATCCATGCAAATGTTGGCTAGTTTTGGTGAGCAGAATCTTGTTCAGATTTGCATTTCTTTGATCTCCGTTGGTTTTTGGAATTCTTTTGCAAATGATCCATCTTTAACCATTAAATAATGTTTGTCTTTTTATTTACCTTTAAGAGCTTTTCCTACAAAGACATTATTCTATAGCAGGTCTAGGGCTGTTTGTGTGTGTGAAACATTGTTGCCATAAATTTGAATTAGTTGCGGAGTGATCGAAGGAGAACAAGTCAGGGGGCGGGGGGCACCTCATTGGACTGTGGTGTCCGTGGAGACATTGCATACCTGTGGATCCTGTTTACGCTTTCAAAGTTGTACAGAAGACACTTGGGGATGAAGACTTACTTCCGTCACCAGAGTTTTTCTTGTTTGGTGATGTGAAAATGAAGGCCTTTTTGTGTGACTATTACTGAGTGATCTGGTTGAATTTGGAACAAGAAATCAAATTAACATCCTTAGGCACTGTCTTCCTGCATTTAAAAAAAAAAAAAAGTTTTTTGAACTCTGAAAAACACCCATGATATTTTATTTTATTATTTAAAAAATATTTTATTTATTTGACAGAGAGCACAAGCAGGGGGAATGGCAGAGGCAGAGGGAGAACAGACTTCCTACTGAGCAAAGAGCCCGATGTGGGGCTCGATCCCAGGACCCTGAAATCACGACCTGAGCCAAAGACAGAGGCTTAATCCACTGAACCACCCAGGTGCCCCGAGAACCACTGGTTTCTAACAAAATGCTTTAGGATGCCTCCTTATCATTCTGATGTAAAACTATACACACGATTAAAAAAAAAATTAACAGTATGATGCTCTTAGTGTAAAGGAAAATAAGTAATGAACTTTAGCACGTAAATAAACAATGTGACTGAGAGAGCACCTCTAGGAGGCGGTGGTACACCTGTTTGTGGTTCCCACTTCTGTGATGGTGAGTCTTCGATAGTGATCTCCCCTGTTAATCCCCTGTAGTCACGGGGAGATCCGTCTAGGCCTTGGCACATCAATGTTTATACCCCCCAACCCCTGTACGAATATTAACATCAGTGCGCTCCCCTGAATAGTTTTACCTGTTGGTTCCTCTTGTCCCCGTCTAGGAACATGTAATTGATTTTCTTTATCCACTTGTAGGTGGAATAGCTGTTTATCAGACTTTTGTTCCCTCTTACATAGACCTTGTTGTTTCTGAAAAGCTCATAAATAATGCATTCAACTTCCCTTATAAATAAACTATAAACCCTTGTGGCTTTATTATGTATTTATGAACTTTTTCTTTAAAACTTTATTTGTCAGAGAGAGACAGCGCACAAGTAGGGGAGCAGCAGGCAGAGAGACTCCCCATGCAGCAGGGCGCCCAGGGCGGGGCTCTGTCCCAGGACTCGGATCATGACCCAAGCCAAAGGCAGATGCCCAACCGACTGAGCCACCCAGGCATCCCGAAGAACTTTTTTTTGTGATAAATAACTCCTAATGTCAATTTTGTAGCTGTAGGTAGTCTTTTTACAACATAAGAGATGGGAAGTGACATCTGTAGTTTAGATTTCGGTGTTACACTGAAGGACACTGCGTACGTAGGGAATTTGAGTTTACAGTATAATAAAACATGATTCTAAGAGAGGTTTGACTTTTCCCCTCTAAGTGATAAATCTTAAGAATATTCTCAACCAGGGCACCTTGGTGGCGCCGTTGGTTAAACGTCTGCCTTTGGCTCAGGTCATGGTGTCCTGGGATCGAGCTCTGCGTCACGCTCCCTGCTCAGTGGGAAGCCTGCTTTTCCTTCTCCCTCTGTTCTACTCCCTGCTTGTGCGTGCACATGTGTGCTCGCTCTCTCTCTCTGTCTCTCTCAGATTTAAAAAAAAAGTATTCTAAATCAGTGACCTTTTTATATTAAAGGAATTGGTAATAGACACAAATTTTTTATTAAATAGTTCTCTGTTGTGAATTATAAACGTGAATACGTATAATGCCCCATTATCTGGAAGGGTGGGAGAATGAATATTTTTAATTATTATTATTATTTTTAAGAGAGTGCGGGAGAAGGAGCATGTGGGCTGGGAGAGGCAAAGGGAGAGGGAGAATGTTAAGCAGGTTCCTCACCGAGCACGTGGCCCAATGCAGGGCTTAATCATGACCCTGAGATCGTGACCTCGGCAGAAATCAAGAGTCGAATGTTTAACCGACTGAGCCATCCAGGCGCCCTGAAATGGTATTTTGTGGGCATATTATTTTTCAGCTAATTTAGAGGTAAGCCTTTCAACACAGAAGAGGTGAGACTTAAAAAAATATTAGAGTCCTTTCTGTGGAACATTTTAAGCACTTAAAAAGATCCGTAGGTAGGGGCGCCTGGGTGGCTCAGTGGGTTAAACCTCTGCCTTCGGCCCAGGTCATGATCTCAGGGTTCTGGGATTGAACCCTGCATGGGCTCTCTGCCCAGTGGGGAGCCTGCTTCCTCCTCTCTGTCTGCCTGCCTCTCTGCCTACTTGTGATCTCTCTCTCCGTGTCAAATAAATAAAATCTTAAAAAAAAAAAATTTCGTAGGTAGACCCAGCACCCTCCGTGTGCTGTGACTATCGTTGTGTAGCCGATCTTGTTTCAGTGGTAACCCTCTCCCTACTTCCTGTCCTGGACTTTTAAATAGCCAATCTCAGACACCTATGATTTCATTCGAAAACATTTCAGTATCTATGTAAACATAGCCACAGTACTACGGATCACATCTTTATCTTGAAATATCCAGTCTGGGTGGACATTTCCTCAGTTGTCTCAATTTGAAAAATTGGGTTTGTTCTAAACAGGACCCAGAATAGGGGCCATTAGAGTTGGTTGGTCTGTGTTGTCCCTTCCCCCCGCCTCATAATTTGTCGAAGATGGCCGTCCTGTGGCACATTTGCCCCTGTCTTTTCCTAATTGCATCTGTATTTTGGTGTTCTCCATAGTCTTGTCTTCTGCATTTCCTCTAAGTTGGGAGTTAGACCTGAAGTCATATTCAGATCTACTTTTTTTTGTGTTTTGTGGAATTTGGCTTTTTTGTGTGTGTGTGGTGGTTTTATTTTGCTTTTTAAAGACCATGTCAGAGTGGCAGCGGGTATGTCCATCAGGAGCACATGCTGTCTGGTTGGCTCTTTTGGAGACGTGAGGACCACTGATGACCATTTCCTGCGTGTCTCCATTCATCAGGGTTTGTCAGATGGTAGTCACAGCCGGAACACTTCTGGACAAGGAACGCTCCGTGTAGATTTTGCTACCTTAAGGGATAGTTTGTGTAGGAAACGGAGAAGGAAAGAGTGATTCTTTTCCTGGTAGGCTTTCACAGTGATAACTTGGTTGCCTAGATGAGGTGAACAATCAGGTTTTTTTTCTTTATATATTGAGAATATGTGGATTTACATGTATATTCGTGTTTTGACTCATTGTTATTTTTATTGATTGTGTTGATTTACTTTGGCTGCTCCAACAAATTACCACAAACCGAATGGCTTTATAAACAACAGAAGTTTATGATCTCACAGCAGGGTAAGCGGGCAGTCCAAAATCCGTACCCCTGGGCTGAAGTGTCAGGCGTTGGCAGGGCTGTGCTCCTTCCAGAGGCTGGGGCGGGTGGCACTTCCAGCCCCTTGCTGCGTCCGGCGCTGCTGGCCTTCCCTGGCCACCCCACTCCAAGCTCTGCCTTCGGTGTCACAGTGCCGAGTCCTCTGTGTGTCTGCAGCACAGGTCCTCTTTCTAAAAATGCACAAAAGGGGGCGCGTGGGCTGCTCTGTCCGTTAAGTGTCTGCCTTCGGCTCAGGTCATGATCCAGGGTTCTGGGATCGAGCCCCTCATCGGGCTCTCTGCTCGGCAGGGAGCCTCCCTCTCCCTCTTCCTCTGCCGCTCCCCCTGCTTGTGCTCTCTGTCTCTCTGTCAAATAAATAAAATCTTAAAAAAAAAAAGGTACGTATGGATTGCATGTAGGGCCTACTGGGTAATCCAGGTGGCCTCCTCCAGGTCCTGAATCATGTCTTCTGCCGCAGAAGGTAATACTTACAGGTTCTGATAATTAGGAAGTGAGTATATCTTGAAGGGGAGGGGTGCTTTGATGTGCAGATGATCTCTTTGGGCCACTGTCTTCTCTAGGACTCCTCAGTCCTTTGGTACAGCCCCAGCAGATGCCACGATGTTTTAGCTTCGTCTTGTTCCCTTCCTGTCCAGGCCTGGAACCAGTCACTATTTCCAAGGAGCTCTGCTTCCTTTTAGTGGGAAACAGTACTTAGAGGCCACGTTCTGGGTGCTTGGAGTCTAGCTACTTTTCTTAGCAGCTTTTCCAAAATAAATTGCACTTTAATGTGCTTCCTTCAACAAAGTGCACTGGGCATCATTAAGTCTTTTTTTTAAAAAAGATTTTATTTATTTATTTGACAGAGAGAGAGAGCGCACAATTAAGCATAGCCGCAGGCAGAGAGAGAGAGAAACAGGCTCTCCGCTGAGCAGGGAGCCTGATGCAGGACTTGATCCCAGGACCCTGAAATCATGACGGAGCTGAAGGCAGACGCTCAACCAACTGAGCCACCCAGGCGCCCCCCGCCAACCCTTTTTAAAGTAAGCTCCATGCCCAGTGTGGAGCCCAGCACAGGGCTTGAACTCATGACCTTGATATCAAGACCTGAGCTGAGATCGAGTCAGACGCTAACCGACCGAGCCATCCAGGCGCCCCCACATTAAATTTTGTGTCAGTAATTCATGATTATGAACATCTGTGTTAGGACTGAGCTGTAGGCTGCTGACTTTTCCAGTACTGCTGAATTTTAAAATTAGATTCGTTTGCTTTTATACTAAATGCATGAAATTTCCATGGCATTATAGTCACTGTTCTTTTTTTCTCTGTGACCCGGCCCTCCTTGCTGCCAGTGCGGTCTGTTTCTTACCGACAAGGCTTTTCAGTATACTCTCCGCATTCCTGCCTAAACCCTGCTTTTTCCGTACCCTTTGTTTTCTGACTCCAGGAACACTCAGGGTTACTAGGAGATAAAGTCAGATCTCACAGTATCAAGTCGGATGGGAAGAGAAGTCCACTTACGAGTTAGGCATTGAAATGCGTGCGTTTTTCATTCCTGTGAACTGTGCAGACTTTGGTGGGAGGCTGTGGTGGTGATAGTGTGTGGAGGTGCTCAGAGTGGCCAGACCTCTGGTTACAGCTTTGCTAAACGTGTTTGTGTTTTTGAATTAGAAAACCATTCAGAGTTTAACCAATAGCATTTTAAAAAATAAAGTTTATTGGGGCGCTGGGTGGTTCAGTTGTTAAGTGTCTGCCTTCGGTCATGATCCTGGGGTCCTGGGATTGAGCCCCGCATTGGACTCCCTGCTCACAGGGGAGTCTGCTTCTCCCCCCAACTGCCGCTGCGCTGGTTGTGCTCTCTCGCGTGCACGTGCTCTGTCTCTGACAAATAAGTAAATAAAATCTTCATAGATAAATGTGGAAAGACCCACAAAAAAAAAAAAAAAAAAAAGATGGTGGGCTCCGTGGACATGGAGGTTGTCCGCCACAGCCGTCTGCAGGGAGATAAAGAGCTCGCCCCACAATGGAAGTTTGGGTGCCATGTGTGTCATCCAGAAATGCCTGCTGCGCCGAGAGGGTGCTGAGTGTCTTTGCGAAGGTCACATTCTGGCACTGACTCCTCAGCTCCCCCGAGCAGTTCACGTCTGCATGTCGCATTAGGGCAGCGTGTGCCCCCGTGAAAGCACGGGGCCGAAGGGCAGCTGGGGTTTTGAGATGACTGACCTCAGGGTCTGAGTCGGCTACGGAGCGTGGCATCTTTGAAGCAGGTGGGCAGGTTGGGAGAACCAGAGAGCGCAGGAGAACGTGGGGTCAGAACGAGCACTTGGAGTCCCCGTGTGCCGGCAGGCCCTCTGGAGCGGTGCTGGCTGGCAGGGACGTGACGGGAGCCAGAGAGTGTGACTTTGCTTTTTCTAGAGTCCACGTCAGAGGACTAAAAAACCAGAACGAGACCTCCAGGTGGAAAAGCAGGTGGTGACGTTACCTTTTGAAAACAGCAGATTCGTTTAGATTGTGTTCCCATGCCATCAGGTTCGCCCATTTCAAAGCGGGCAGTTCTCTGCTTTTCAGAATTTCCACGGTGCCGTGCAGCCATCGCTGCTGAATTCTGGAACAGCTTTCTCACCCCAGAGAGAATCCCCACACCATCTGCAGTCACTCTCCGTTGCCCCCCACCCTCCCTGGCACCCACTTTCCTACTCTCCGTCTCTGGATCTTCCTGTTTTTATACACAGAATCGTACTGTCTGTAGCTTTGGTGTCTGGCATCTTCCAGTTAGTGTGATGTGTTCAAGGGCCGTCCGTCCTATAGCATGGGTCAGTACTTTGTTCTTTTCTCTCTCTCTCTTTTTTAAAGGTTTATTTAATTTTTCAAAGTAAATGGGGGCTAGAACTCACGACCCTGAGATCAGGAGTCGTGCGTTCCCCTGACAGAGCCAGCCAGGTGCCCCTGTGCTTTGCTTCTTTTTATGGACAGATAACATTCTGTTGCATGAGGACCCTGTTTTGCTGACCCATCCGTCCTGGATGACCCATCCGTCCTGGACCCATCCGTCCTGGCTGGATGTAACAGCCAACAGTTTGTTGGCTGTTACAAACCATGCCGTGAACATTTGTGTACGGCTCTCCGTGGAGATTAATTTTAATGATGTATTTCATTTACCGTGGTATATTCCAGGTGTCACAATTTTTACGTGTTATCACTATAAAAATGGTTGGGGCATTTTAGATATTTTTGTTCAAAGGTTTCAAAATTCCAGATTTAACATACTCAGCTTAGACGCATTTTAGGGGTGCGGTAGCCTCGTGCGGCTAGTGGCTGCAGAGGCGGGAAGCACAGGCACAGAGTTGCTCAGGGACCTCCTGTGCTCTGTGGGGAAGTGTTTTCTGCACGTCTGGGACATTGGCTTGCTCGCCCGGTGTCTGTGTGGACTGCCCTGCTCCTTTGTCCTTGACTGTCCCAGCGAGGCACCCGCCCTTCGCTTCTCCAAGTCCTTGCTGCCTTCCAGGTCTGACCTGCGCCCCTCTGCACAGGTAGGTGTAGCCGCTGTGGCTCATGTCTTTGTTCTCGTGTTTCCCTGGGAAATGCCTCGCGAACACCGTCACGGGCCAGCACAGTTCTAAGTGCTGGAAAGGTAGCAGTGAACGGGCTACATGAAGTCTGCTTTCACTGTTTCTGGAAAGGGACAGTATTTCAATATTCAGAGAGAGAGTTTCAGAGGGGGCCACGAGGCTCGTTCACGGTGGCCTGACGAGGAGATCGCTTCTGTTGGCACGCGCTCATTTAACCCGGGATGGTTCACTCCTTCTTCAGTGAGGATGTTAAAACAGTTTCCATGCTGTGAATTTCATGACTTTAGCTCTAGGTCCTTGCGTTTTCCTGAACGCAGCGGTTCTGTAACCATCACCAGAGTCGTGTTCTGGAGCGTTTTACTTCCCTAAGTTGCCTCCTGTGTCTTTGCAGTTCTGCCCCTGCCCCTCCTTCTGCGGAAGCGCTGCTCTCCCTCCTGTCATGGTAGTTTGGCCCGCTCTAGAGTTTCGCCTGTGAGTGCAGTCCGGCTTTTGGGTTTGGTTCTTTCCCTGGGCACGGCGCTCTCGAGACTTGTCCCTGTTGTGTGTGTTAATAGACAGTCCTTTAGTTGCCGAAGAGCATTTCATTGTATGGGCTCCTCATTATTTGTACATTTTTAGTGGGCGTTTGGGTTATTTACAACTGCTGGCTTCTGTGAGTAAAGCCGCTGTGAACATTCGTGCACAGATCTTTGGAAGTATGTTCTTATTTGTAGATTGCTGGGTTGTGCGGTACATGTGCATTTACAAGCCACTGCCAGACTTTTCAGAGTGATTGTACTGTCCTGTGTCCCACCAGCAGCCTTACAGACACTTGGTAAATTCAAGCCCAAAAGAAGGATTGAATTTAACTGCACTGGTGGATAGTGAATTTTTAGCAGTCCCAACCCGAGTTCTGAAGTGGTACGATACGGTTCCACTTACGAATGCCACGTGAGCTCTGGGCAGAAAACAGAATTTTTTTCACCATTTTGTTAAGTAAGCCTGATACTAAGTTTTGAGTGTCTTCTTTGTCTTGTAAACAGCCACTAAAATATTTGAATATCCAGAGTTGGAACCTGCACCTGCTCATCAGTGCACTGGTAGTCATGCTTTTTCATCGGGCTTGGCATTCTGCGGTGTTTGAACCCTTGGGAGAGTGCAGCCGAGTGCAGAATCGCCCGCCTGTGCCCACGCATGGTCGCGTCTGCTCTTGAACATGGCGCTGGCCAGCTGTGGTGCTTGGACTAAACGTAATCTGGAAGTTAAGGTGACTTAACAGTTACCTGGTAAAGTGCACAGAACGGTGCCTGAATGCATCCTGTAGCCGACTAGTATTGTGAAACGTGCAGAGTTTATCTCAGCGACGTGATTGGCTTATTTCTGAAGTTATCCTTGTTTGGCGACTGTTGGAGACGTTTTCACGGTGTACATTGTGTATGCCCAGTGGGAACCCAGGGGGGAACTTAGCTTTACGGGCATAGAGTAATGTAGGATCGGAACCTGGAACATGGTTTATGTTCATTGTTTGCCTCCTGAACATTCCCTGAAATCCCCCTGTTTTGGTTTATAGTTACTTTTGTATTTTTTAATTTTTGTCCAAGCTTTGTTTGCATGTTTGTCTCAAGTGATAACTTTGCTCGACTATAATTTCTGGAACATTTAAAGAGTAGATTATTTGAACAAGTGGCTTAAGAATTTTTAGAAATATGGTGATTTTGTGATTATCACTCGGAAGCATCTCTAGAACAAGTTGAGCCAAAGGAACATCTCGATTTTTGTTAAAGATTTATTTATTTACTGGCGGGAGAGAGAGGGTGAGGGGAGGCAGAGGGAGAGAGTGAGAGAGCCTCCAGCAGACTGCCGGCTGTGCAGGGAGCCTGACGCAGGGCTCAATCTCATGACCCTGAGATTGTGGCCTAAGCAGAAATCAAGAGTTGGATGCTTAACTCTGAGCCCCCCAAGCGCCCCCCTCTATTTTTTTTGGCAGAATTTTGATTCTGCTATTAGATTCTGCTGTTAACAGTAACTGTCACGTTATTAGATTCTGCTATTAGATTCTGCTGTTAACAGTAACTGTCACGTTATTACATGAGAGCCGCATTTGTGTGCTGGCATTTCGCGTCCTCAGGGCCTGCGATACTCTTCTGAGTGGGAGTCTGCCTTATTTTAATGGAATATTGGAAAAGTTGAACTTTTGCCCCAGTTCGTATAAGGAGAGCTTGGCTTTGGGTTGAAGCACGGTTTTCTGACTCCAAAACTGCAGATAGCTTGTCTTTGAATCTTTGTGTTTGAAGACAGTGTTACCGGAATCATGCATAAGATGAAGAAATGTGATTGAGGCTAACGATAGTTGGGATGAACTTGTAGCCAACAGAGCAGTCTGATAAGGCAGTGTCCGCCCCCACCCAGATCCCAAGTGACAGGCGGAAGAGCTCCGTCTTTGGTTGCACCCGAAACTTTGTTTTAAAACAAAACAAAACAGAAGGAGAACTCTGCGATATGGCTGTTGGTTGGAGGACCCTTGGCTTGGTTGAAGTTTGAGCGGAGGGGGCGTAGGGACAGTGTTAGATTATGTTAATCTTGTGGGCTGAGAATGGGAGAGTGTGGGCTTGTGTCCAAAGAAAGCCGGGGCCAATCTGTGGAATGTTCTTAGGGAAAGAGCCTCCAGATACAATGTTTCTGCTAGACTCTGTGTGGGTAATGGGTTAGGGTCAGGGTGTCCTACTGCATGTCGAGTTCTGACTGTAGTGTTTGGGACCGCAGCTGTGAGAGAGTGAGGGATTGAGTCATTAAAGAGTCGGGAGGTGTTTCATCTGGAGGAGGAAGGAGATGACAGGTGTGAGATAGCAGGTGTTGGACGTTTTCCAAATCTGAAGGACAGATCTTAGATCTCAGAGGAAGGTAATTTTGGGTTATATGACTGAAAAATAGGTATTTTTCACAGATGACCCCTTATCCGAAGGAGAGGGGAGGATCATCTGATATCTGTGAACGGTGGACCTGGGTGCCGTGTGGGTCCTAGTTTTAGGTTCCTGCGGAAACCACGTGACCACCCGTCTGTGGTGTTGTGGGAGTGCAGTCCTGTATGAGTTAGGAATTGGCAGTTTTCAGACTATTTTGACCTCTCTCTGTAGTAAGAAACACATCTCCCTTGACAACCCAATAGCAGTGTGTGAGCATCTGAAATGCAGATCTCAGGAAATAACGTATACCCAGGTGAAGCGTGGTGCTTGTGGTTTCTACTTGCTTCGTTCGTTTGCGAACGGGGGTTGCTGATCACTGAATTTAACAGCTCATCCGTGGATCAACGCTCAGGCTGAAATGCACGAGACGGGTCTCTAAAATCCTTGCAAAACCGTGCTCTTGTGATTGTCCTGCTCAGTAACCGAGAACTGAACATTAGACCCGCAAGTTTCCAGCCACACTGCAGGTGTCCGGAGGCTGCTCAGTACGTTTGGTCGTGAGCATCTTTAGGGACGGGGATGTGGCGCGTGCTCTGTCCTGCTTCCTCTCCCCTCTGCCTCCCACACTGCCCCCTGTCAGGTTTCCCGTCGTTTCTTGCCTTTAATTCATCTCGACCTTTTTAAAGAATCTCTTCCTTATACGTTTTCCTTATCTTGTTTTCCCTCTGAACGAACATTTGGTGTTTTTTTCTTTCACTTAGTATGTTTCCCGCATTCGGAGTTACGTCTGCGGCTGCTTCACCCAAACCCATTAACCCTGTGTAGGAAGCAGTTGGGTTTCGTATCTGAGGCCCGTGATTCTAAAGGTGCTCTTTTGTCTGAAGCATTTTGACACCTAATTGCTTTGAGAGTTACAAAAAAGAAGAAAAAGGGAGAAGTGAGACAAAGTAAGGTTTTTCCACTTTGATTCTCAAGAGGACGGGCACGAAGCTGTTCTGTGTCGACCCGTGAACCGTGGGTGACTCAGAGCAGCTGCATCTGGGTGCAGGGGCAAGGGAGAAGGAGGCAGGTTTTTAATGTTGCTGAAGTTGGATAGTTTGGAGATTGTATGACGTGAAATGGGGTTATGTGAAGTGAAGTGACAGCTGTCTGTGGTACCGCAGATACGGACATAGTGCTCCCTGCATGCGCGTCTGTTGGCTCGAATACTGTGAAAGCGCAGGTGACCCGGCCGTGTGTCTGCGTGTGGACCGCCCTCCGCGGGAGGCATCATTCCTGCCAGCCTCGCGCCCCCAACCCTGCCCCGACTTTCCCTCTCCCCAGTCTCCTCAGGCCGCCGGGTACTTGCGGGTTTCTCTCTTTCTTTTTTTAAAAAATTCTTTTTTTTTTTTTAAGATTTTATTTATTTATTTATTTGACAGACAGATCACAAGTAGGCAGAGCAGCAGGCAAAGAGAGGAAGGGAAGCAGGCTCCCTGTTAAGCAGAGAGCCCGATGCGGGGCTCAATTCCAGGACCTGAGATCATGACCTGAGCTGAAGGCAGAGGCTTTAACCCACTGAGCCACCCAGCCGCCCATACTTTTGGGTTTCTTAAATAGGAGCCTAAACAGAGCACACCTGAGTGGCTATATTCAGTGTGACAGTGATCGTTTTTGGTAATTCCTAAAAGAAGTTGTACATGGTGAGTTTTTAGAGCACCAGGAGAAGGCAGTTGGCTAGCTGGAAGGCCACTTCTTAAACAAATTAAGAGGTTCTATGTTTTAAGGAAATTCATCTATTTTAGCAAATTGTTTATCCTGGGAAAATTAAGTGTAGCTTATAAAAATGATTATTTAGTGTGTCAAAACAATGAAGACTATTGAGGTTAATTGTGCACTTTTTATGAGCAGAGAGATTGAGACGTAACAGTAAGAAACAGTTGTAATGATTTTTTTAAAAAGATGAAACACTTCCTTACCTTTTTAATTTAAATCTGTGTAATCAGTGTAATTTATTATTGTAGTTACCCTTTGGTTCAGAGAGGCAACAACTCTGAAGGTAATTTGGCATGTTCCTCCCAGTCTTTTTTTTTAAATATGTATTTTTTTGTATAGCTCATATTGGGTTGTATAATTTTGTGTTTTGTTTTTTTTATTTAATATAATTTTTTGACTTGATATTATTCCATTGGGTGGATATTTCGTGGCATACTTAGTAGTTTCATTTTGTCCAATGAGACAGAAATGAAGGCTTTTGAGTTATAGAAAATGTTCAGATTCTTTTGTTCTACTGAAGTTATGTGTTTTATTTATTTTAGGTT
Source organism: Meles meles (assembly GCF_922984935.1). Taxonomy (NCBI): domain Eukaryota; kingdom Metazoa; phylum Chordata; class Mammalia; order Carnivora; family Mustelidae; genus Meles; species Meles meles. The sequence continues at coordinate 10,457,096 of NC_060083.1, forward strand.
TTTCTTGGCTCTTGAACATCTTTAAACAAAAAGATTCTGGTTGTAATATTTGACTTACACTGCTTTTCTTCTGTTGCTTATGTCTTATCAAACTTAATAAGAGTTTGGGACTTAGGGGCGCCTGGGTGGCTCAGTGGGCTAAAGCCTCTGCCTTTGGCCCAGGTCATGATCTCAGGGTCCTGGGATTGAGTCCCGCATCAGGCTCTCTGCTCAGTGGAGTCTGCTTCCTCCGTCTCTCTTCTGCCTTCCTCTCTGCCTACTTGTGATCTCTGCCTGTCAAATAAATCAGTAAGATCTTAAAAAAAAAAAAAGAGTTTGGGACTTAAAAATATCTTTTAGTTATCACATGTTTTCCCATTCGTATCAGGGTTAGGGAAGGAGATGCATCTAAGAGTCATTGGGTCTTTCCTTCAGTTACTTGCCAGAGTCTTTTTCCTTTTTCCTTTCTGGTTGTTTATCTCATACATTTTGAGTAATTGATGTAATAATTTTTCCCTTTGGGTGTCAAGCATTAAAAATAGCCATTGCATAACTTAGTTTCCCCCTTTTTCTTTCTTCTTTCCTTTTTAATTTTTCTTTTTAGAGCGTGTGCATGATGCAAGCGAGGGATGTGCAGAGGGAGAGAGAGAGAGACAGAGAATCTTAAGAAACTCCAGTCAGCGCAGAGCCTGATGTAGGGCTCGATCCCACAACCTGGAGATCACGACCTACGCCAAAATCAAGGGTCTGATGCTCAACCACTTGAGCCACCCAGGATCCCCAAGATTTTATTTTTATGTAACCTCTACACCCAGTGTGGGGCTTGAACTCAGAACCCAGAGATCAGGAGTTTGACGGTCTTCCAGCCAAGCCAGCCAGGCGCCCACTTTTTCTTAGGATCCAGCTGAAGGCACCAACGTGCCCACGGGTGGAGTGGTTCAGGGAGGCTGAGATACCGATAGCTCTCACCTGCTGAGTTGTGGAAGGCTGGCATTCGGACTGACTTTTCAAGGTGCTGTGAAGATGCAGGGTCCTGGAGAGGGGTGGGAGCCAAAGTCTGAAGCGTGGGCACTAAGTCAGGATCACCAGGCTCGAGGGACTTCTGGTCTTCTGGTCTTCTGTGCCTATGTACGAAGTCACCTGCTCATTCTGCCTTTTTCCTTTATTCATCAAACAAATACCACTAGTTTAATAATTGCATTGATCATTTTTTTCCCCAAATACCAGGCTAAGTACTTTTAACATGAGCTGTTAGCTAGTTATTGTGAACTTGGTGGTGACCATGCTAGAAAAATAGCATGTGTACTTCGTGTGATGAGCGCTATTTTCAGTTTACTTTGCGGTTGGTTGCAATGCATTGGGATGTAGCCATTTGTAAACTTCTCTGCTGTCTTATGCAAGGGAAATTGATTTTCCAGACACAGCAGTAGAGGCATTCTTTTTTTTTAAACAGTTGTTTTGGCCTTTTTCTTTGTTGTAGAATTGCGCTATGTTAGAAGTACTTGAGGTGGATTTAAAATTTTTTAATTAAAACAACAAATGAGAATAAGGGACTTGGTGTATCCTCAGAGGGATCCTGATCCCTGGAACTGAAAACTGTCCCAGAGCTGGAGAGGCAGCCAGACTGTGGGTGTGGGCTGTGTCTGCACTGTGGGTCAGAGCCAGGACAGGCTTGGGAGCTGGAACCATTTTGGCTGCAGGTTTTTTTTTTTTTTAAAGACTTAATTGTTTAAGAGAGAGAGCCCATAAGCAGGGGGAGAGGGAGAGGGAGACAAGCAGACTCCCCACGGCGTGGAGAGTTAGGTGCTAGGCTCTGTTCCATGACCTGGAGACCACGACCTGAGCCGAAATTAAGAGGCAGATGCTTCACTGACTGACCCCCAGGCGCCCCTTAGCTGCAGTTTTAAAGGCTGCGTTTTAGCTTTTATTACCGATTAGCTTCAGTTCCTAAATGTTGAAAGGTACGGCTGTTTTTGTGCGTGTTTTGGTGGATGGTAGGAGTGGGGTGGGGAGTGTATTTGTTAGGGAAAAGGAAGGACAGAGGGATCTTGCTCTTTCTTTTCTCTTGATTCCCCTGAGTCCTTCCTGACCTCATGTGGTAATCAGTAGCTACCCATAAAGTCAAACTGTTAAGGGAAAAGCTTGTTTATTTGACATTTGGGATTTGGGCAGTAAAAATACTAAGAGAAGTAAATAGTGTAGATAGCAAGTTTCCTCCAGGATTTCAGATAGGACGTGTGAGATGACTGCGTCTTTTCCCTCCAGATTCTCCATCCGTCTTTTTCTCCAGAAGTCATTGAACGTTCACATGACCGGATGCCATTCTTTGCTGTGACCTAGAGGCCCTAGATCCGTGCTCCTCAGAATGATGCCTCACCTTTAATAGCGAGTGGTGGGGCTCAAACAGCAGGATGGCAGCCCTTCCGTTCTGCCCAGTTGTAGCCAGACCATCCGATCTGTAGTGAGGCTGGTCTGAAGACATGGCGATGAAACATAGTTTTAGATGCTGATTTCAGTTCATTATCTTTAATCAGAGGAGTTGTAGAGAACCTGGAAAACCAGATGGGAGAAATTAATGAGACCGACTCTGTCACGCATAGATAAACCACTGGGGCATTTCCCCAGTCTTTCCTGTGTGCTGTAATTGAGGACCCGGGTGGGGGAAGGTAGGGCCTTCAGAGAGAATTTCAGATCGTGGTTAAAATTGTAACAAATCGTCATTATCTGGAGTGGCTTGTGCTAGAGACCTGGGACCTCCGCTGGCCTCAGGGTTTAGGTGGTGGTGGCTTTAGTACCCGTTGGTGTCTCCCAGAGGGATTAGGGTTATGGCTTTGTGTCTGGGTTGTTGTTGGGGCAGAGGAGGAGGTGAGGTCGGACTCCTGGATCTCCCTCCTCTTGCTTGAAGCAGAAGAACCCCTGGGTTTGCTCAGGATGGCCACTTACTTAATCAGCTGCTACGAAATTATGTAGCCCTGAAGTCAGACATGTCCCAGTCCCTGACACTCCCCCGTGACCATGACTCTACAAACCGGATCATCCACCAGGAATGGGGGGTTCATACATAATAGTTCTGTACACGAAAGGGTTTTTGATGATGATTCCAGTATAATGGTGATGAGTCCTTTTGCAGTTGGGAGGATGGTCTAGGCTGGTCTGCCTTTCCCAGTCAGAAAAGTGTAAAGTTTTTCTTGTAACGCTTGCGGGAAACCAGAGCTAGCAAGATTGGGCCCCGCGCTCCAGCATTTAATAACTCCAGAGTAGATTGACGCGCTGTCCGCTACAGAGGGAACTTCAGAAGCTCTCTTTTGGGAAATTTGCCTCACGTGATTCTCCATATATATATGCTGTGGCACCTTGTATGATTCATTCGTAGTGTGGGTTACGTCTGATAGAAGTGAAGATTAGAATTTCTAGACTGTGTTGGATCTTTGGAAGAAGCTTGCTTACTTGTTTCGTTATAGAAATATGTAACTTATAAATAAAAGTTATTACTTGTTAACTAGTATTTTTTTTTCCAGTTTCTCTTCAGCAACGGGTAGCAGAATTGGAAAAAATTAATGCAGAATTTTTACGTGCACAGCAGCAGCTTGAGCAAGAATTTAACCAAAAGAGAGCAAAATTTAAAGAGTTGTATTTGGCTAAAGAGGGTAAGTTCCCAAGTCTGTCTCTAACCCCCCATACTAAGACTGCCTTAACATGTCGAGTTTCTTGGTAGCACAATGTTAATTTTATCATTGAACACACCTTGATTTTATTTGTATTTACGTTGTCAACCGAAAGCCTATTTAGATCCTAGAGTTAAGAATGGAACTGTTAGAGGGGCACCTGGGTGGCTCAGTGGGTTAAGCCTTTGCCTTCGGCTCAGGTCATGATCTCAGGGTCCTGGGATTGAGCCCCGCATCGGGCTCCCTGCTCAGTGGGGAGCCTACTTCCCGCCCTCCCCCCCCACCTGCCTCTCTGCCTGCTTGTGATCTCTGTCTCTCAAATAAATAAAATCTTTAAAAAAAGAAATAAAAAGAATGGAATTGATAGAACACGTTGGAAAATGCAGGATTCAGGCTTTCCCTTGTCTTTGAGCTTCACAAGGATACACGCTGCAGGGAGGCTCCAGCACCCTGGGACACGGGGCTTTCGGTGGGCTCGGGGTGTTCTACTGAGAGCCTTGGCCATGTTGCAGACTGTCACACGCTGATGCTTCCTGGAGGGGATCCCGCAGATGATCACTTACTTACCAGCAAAGACCCCGGACTCCGGTGAGGCAGATGCGGTTCTGGGTGCTGGCTGGAGAGGGAGCCGGAGTGCTAGGGTTCTGTAACTCCTAGAACTGGAGCTGGAGCAAGGAGAGAGGGAAGGCTTACAAGGCAGATATGGGATGTGTCGAAAGAGGCTGGCCCTGAAGAGTCAGGACAGGCTTACATGTTGGGTGCTGACGTAGGAAAATGCAGCTGTGGCTTCCGCAGCCCCCAGCAGTGGTTCCCAGAGTGTGGTTGCAAAACAGCAGCATCGGCATCGCAGTTACCTGGGAAGCTTGTTAGAAATGTACGGTTTGGGTCCTATCTCACGCTTGACCAGCTCAGGGGCCAGCAGTGGGTGTTTTAATCCGGTGACTCAGATGCTGGGTAAAATGTCCCAAGAGCTCGTTAGAGCACAGTGTGTTGGGGCGGGGCCCGGGAATCTGCATTTCTGATGAGCTCTAGGTACGTGCGGTTTGGGAGCTGCTGCTCGAGACTGGTGATCAGCCAGCTTTTAAGTTCCACTCTGTGGAAGCACTCCATCAAGTCATTGCATATACCCTCACACCTTTCCTGAAGGTGATGCTTAAAATGTTTTATTTTAAATTTAAAAAGGTACAAAAGATACAAAGTCTATATTATTGTCAACACTAAGAATTTAAATTAAAACTTCATGCTCTTAAACATATCCGGGAGAATCAATCAGTGATTTAATATCTTTCACCATTCATTTTAAGAAAAATATGTGAATAAGATCTTCAGCAGAAATTTTACATTTTTTTCCCCTCCTTGTGTTGGGTTTTCAGTTCTACAGCTCCCTCAGAATTTTATTCTAAAAAGGTTTTTTTTTCCCCTTGTTTTAGGAGCACAGGCTTGAGTGTGCATCAGAATTTGACTTGTAGGGTTTGTTAGAACGGAGATTGTGCGTCTCACCCCAGAGCCTGACTCATCAGGTCCGTGGGGTCCTAGAGCTGACACTTCCAGTGAGTTAGCAGGTGGCGCTGACGCTCTGGTTCAGGGACAACACTTGGGGAGTCATGGGTGGTACTTGATGCTCAAAAGCCCTTTTCAAAGAAAATTTCGTCAGACTTGGCTGCGACAGAAATTGCTTACATATTTCTAATGCACTGACTTACCGTTACAGTTATTAATACGTGCACAGTTGAATACACTACATACATTCTATACATTTAAAATATAATAAAGTGTGGAAATCATTGGAAATGCAGGTACAGTTGGATTTCCCTCCCAAGTAATTCATAACCTCTGTGTGAGTAATATTTACTTGTAGGAAAGGGTAAGTTTCGGTTTTTTGTTTTTTTTTTTAAATTATTTATTTGAGAGAGAGAGCACAAGTGGGAGTAGGGAGGCTTAGAGGGAGAGGGAGAGAGAGAAACCCAAGCAGACTCCCTGCCGAGTGCAGAGCCCAACACAAGGCTTGATCCCAGGACCCTGGGATCATGACCTGAGCCAAAGGCAGACGCCTAACAGACTTAGCCCCCAGGTGCCCCCAGGTTTTTTGTTTTTTTTTAAATAAAGATGAGTGCTGAGAACCCTTAGTCTTATAAATAAGTATATGGAAATAGAAGGTTTATTTTATTTTAATATTTTATTTATTTATTTGAGAGAGAGAGAATGAGCATGAACAGGGCAAGGGGCAGAGGGAGAGGGAGAAGCAGGCTCCCTGCTCAGCAGGGAGCCCGATGTGGGGCTCTGTCCTAGGACCGTGAGATCATGACCTGAGCTGAAGGCAGATGCTTTTTCAGTAGCCGAGCCCCCCAAGCACCCTAGAAGGTGTATTTTATGGTGATGATTACCCCATTCTCCCACGGTCTCTCTGAATCATGGTTAAGTCACATAGTCCTCAGCTTCAAACGTCTTCTCGTCTGCCGGCTGGCAGCTCGCTCGGGCTTCCTCCGCTGTTGTTGGAAGCGGACTTCGCAGTCGCCTGACCTGCCGCAGGCCTGTTACCCAGTCATCAGCCATGCGCTTTTCCATCGCTGGTCCTGATGCTTTACATTATCTTTCTGGTTGGACACGGGAGAGGAGGTTATTCATGGAGCGGTGACCCACAGCGCGGGGCGGGCGGAAGGTGGCGTCTCATTACGTGGGAGAGCACTGTTGAGGGAAGGGAGGTGGGCAGGGGACTCTGCCCTTGTACTCCGCAGGGGTCTGTGTGTTGCACTGAGGACCCTGCCCGGTGGGCTCCCAGCAGGCTACAGGCGGCCGCGCTCGGAAGGGTCAGGAAAGATTGTAAGTGGTCGTGTGCAGCAGGTGTCGAGAGCACAGTGGGACACAGTGGCTCGGGACACAGTGGCTCAGGACACCTGGTAAGGCTCAGCTGAGCAGAGTCATGGGAACGGACCGGTTTGCGTCAGTGACACAGCCAGATGTGTGCGTGGAGGTGAGATATAAAATGCATCTTTTGCTGTGAACTGTGTTCAGACGAGCTTGAGAGCCATGTCAGGCCTCACGGAGTGTGGCCGGCACAGCACAGGCTTGCTGCCTGTCGCTGGGTGCGGCTGCCTCCCCGCTCCATCTGGTTTCTTCGAGGCCCACAGGGAGGGAACGCTGGTGCTCCTGCGTCGGCACGGCGCGCAGTGCAAGTCACTGTGGAGGCCGGGGTGACATAGTTACGGTTTTATCTCCAAAAAGGTATGGTCCTCAGGAGCAGATCATGCATTTGCAGAGTCTTTGTTTGAACGTATGTTGAGCGTCACGAGAAGTTCTCTCCAGTTCGTCCGTGTGTCTCTGTGACTTCGTTAACGCTCCCTTAGAAAGCTTGTTCCAGCCTCGAACTGAGGAGGCACCACTTTGAACGGTGCAGTCGTGTGTCCTTGTCGGGTGACCTGTGGTACCTTTCATGTCCGTGTGCGGCGGCGCGCGGCTCGCCTCTGGTGACCAGTGAGCGCACCACCGCTCTGGGCGCCCTGGGGCGTCCCGTCCCCTCCTCTGCGATCTCCAGCAGCCCTTCCTATGCTCCCTCTTTTGATCTGGCTTACTCCGTAAACTCAAGTTAGTCCTGCCCCAAGTTTGTTCACTTTGTTTTCTGGTTTCCTCTTTCCCCAAATAAAGCTGTTAGGGTTTCCTTTGTTTTCTTATTTTCTGCTTTTAAATTATAAGATGGACTTTCCTGTAAGGTTCTTCAGAACGGAAAATGACCAAGTACCTCTCATTTCTGAAATACATGATCATTTGTGGTTTTCTGTCTCTGACCCAGACAGCTTGAACTGCAGGTTTGTTCAGCAAACAGCGTGGGTATGTCAAGTTACTGTGAGGATACCGACACCTGGTAAACAATCTGTGCGCGCGGTTGTGTCTGCATTGTCTGGAGTTCCTGGTGGACTTAAGCCGGCCGTGGAGGGGACGTCACTTTTCACAAAAGTTCAGAAGAAATTACGTGATCCTTTTGAGAGTTTTTGGTATCATTTCTAAAGAAAATGCATAGTGTGTAAAAGGTAAATGTTGATTTGGTTTCAGTCTTGGCCGTTTGCCTATGTCATAATGAAAATAAAAACGTACGGCCGTCCCCTAAAGTGGCAGCTTCTGGTACGGTGTCTGCTGCAAGTGTGAACCTGGTCTGTGTGGTCACAGATGGCGGCAGCGTAAGTCATGGGTTTGATGTGTTCAGCACGTCTTCAGCTTCCAGCAGACCAGGTCAAGGTGACTCTGGAAGTCCAGACATCCGTATTTGTCCCAATAGCAGCAGCGTTTGCTTTGGTGTTGTAATAGCTGCGCTCTCGTATTTGGAGAAGGGCCAGGGGACAAGTGCGGACAGTATGAGGAAGGCTGCTGAAAGAGGTTAGGACTTCGGACTCCCCTCAGCCACCCCTTCTGGCCTTGGTACCTGCCCTTTTCTCAGCTGCCTTCAACTGGGAATGTTCGTGTTTCTGAAAGCTCTGTTGCTTTCCCACTGAACTTGAAGAAAAAGCATTCAGCTTTGAAAAGAAGTATTTGATTTGGCTTTCTGGATTCGCCAACCTCAATATACAGCTTGGCACTATGCCAGGGTTTGGTTTTGGAAATCCTCAGCCTTGGGCAGTAAGAGAAGGTCTGTTATGTGAAGCAGCAAACAGAAGGCCAGAGAGTTTGGAGTTTGAAGGAAAATAGTAGAGCTATAACACGCATTAATCACCAGAAGACAGATTTTCTAGGGCTGTTTGAAAGGACTTTATCTGTGGTCCTAATTTCTGTAAAGCTCGGCTGCTGACTAACTGGGGTCTCAGTAGTTCTGTGCTAGGTTAGGGAAGATGTCTGTGGTTCAGGCGCTGTGACCTTACACTGAGATATGGAAATAAATCTAGATATATTAAATAAAATTAAAAGCCATTAGAAATCTTAGAAACAACAAATAAATGGAAATAAGGTAAAGAGATGGTTTAAACTGTAGATAAGGCACAGAGATTTCAGTGAATTAGAAAATGGTATTTGGGAGTTCTCCCTCTCAGTGAGACAGAGCGAGAAGGATCAAAGGGCAGCAGATGCAGAGCTCCAGTGAGTCTCTAACATGTTTCTAAAAAGAGTTGTGGGGTGCCTGGGGGCTCAGTCGTTAAGGGTCTGCCTTCTGCTCTGTCATGCTCCCAGGGTCCTGGGATCGAGTCCTGAGTCAGGCTCCCTGCTCGGATGGAAGCCCGCTTCTCCCTCTCCCACTCCCCCTGCCTGTGCTCCCTCTCTCACTGTGTCTCTCTCTGTCAAATGAATAAAATCTTAAAAAATAGTAATAAAATAAAAAGAGTTGCAAGAGAAGACAGAGGAGGGTTAAAATATTTGAGGAGATACTAACTGAGGTTTTTCAGGGATTAAGAATAAAAGTGAGGGGTTGCTGGGGGGAGGTGGGATTGGGAGAGGGGGAGGGGGCTATGGACATTGGGGAGGGGAGGTGAACCATAAGAGACTATGGACTCTGAAAAACAACCTGAGGGTTTTGAAGGGTCAGGGGTGGGAGGTTGGGGGAACAGGTGGTGGGTAATAGGGAGGGCACGGTTTGCATGGAGCACTGGGTATTGTGCAAAAACAATGAATACTGTTATGCTGAAAAAAATAAATAAAATGGAAAAAAAAAAGAATAAAAGTGAGTCCTTAACATAAATACTGAGTACCAAGTAGATATGTAATAGTAAATTCTTACTTTGACGTATCATAAGCTGTAGAACAGTAAAGTTGTAGAATAGTAAATTCTACTATAAGTGGTAAGTGAAGTAAATAAGTAAATAAAGTAGATAAGTAAATAAGCCGTAGAATAGTAAATTCTTATTTTGGCGTATCATAAGCTGTAGAACACCAAGAATGAAAAGAAAATATGGAAGGCTAACAGAGGAAACAGGTTATTGGGAGATGCCACATAAACAAAATTGATTACAGGAGACAAATATCTTCAAGGTGCAGAGAAAAGTAAGTCTCAACCTCAAATTTTATATGTGGCTGAGTTATTCAAGAATGAGAGCACAGGGGCGTCTGGGGGGCTCAGTGGGTTAAAGCCTCTGCCTTTGACGCAGATCGTGATCTCAGGGTCCTGGGATCGAGCCCCGCATCAGGCTCTCTTCTCGGTGGGGAGCCTGCTTCCCCCTTCTCTGCCTGTCTCTCTGCCTACTTGTGATCTCTGTCTGTCAAATAAATAAAATGTTTAAAAAAAAAGAGGAATGAGAGCACAATAGGTAGTTTAGGTGTATGGAAACTAAGAGCACTCATCAGCCCCATGAATCACCGGAAGAACCAGGAGAGACGGCATTTGCAAGAAGAGTAAGTGCAGGGAGAAGAGAGGATAGAAGAAACAGCACCAGCCGTAGAAACAGTAAGCCTGACTGTAAAAACCAGCACCAAAAAACTTCATAGCTCATGTTGGGTTTTAAAAGAAGAAAGTGAAACAAATGAAACAGTAAGAACAAGATTGGGGCCTACGGCAAAACACATTGAAGGAAGATAGAAGGCTATCTCATGATGAGAGAGACAATCTACCGAGAAGATGCAACCATACTGGGGCGCCTGGGGGGCTCACTGGTTAAGTGTCTGCCTTCAGCTCAGGTCACGATCCAGGGGTCCGGGGATCCCGGGATTGAGCCGTACATTGGGCTCCTTGCTCCACAGGAAGTGGAGAAGTCTGCTTCTCCCTCTGTTTTTTCCCCTGGCTTGTGCTCTCTCTCTTTCATTCATTCCGTCTCTCTCAAATAAATTAAAGTCCTAAAAAAGGGTAATGGGGAGGGCGCGTTTTGCATGGAGCACTGGGTGTTGTGCAAAAACAATGAATACTGTTACGCTGAAAAAATAAATAAAATGGGAAAAAAAATAAAAACAAACAAACAAACAAAAAAAGACAATCGTGAACTTGTATACACCTAACGAAATCCCCATGACATGCCATGTAAAACAGAAGGTGATAGAATTAGAGGAAGACATCAGCAGAAGCACAGGAAGGAGTTACTTAACATTGTATCGATTGCTAGATCAAGCAATAGGTAAGATGTAATAGCTTTGAGCAACAGAATTTTAAAAAGCTTGATCTAGGAATTCTGTACCCAAGGAACCAAAAAATGTTCATTCCTTTTATAGTCATAAGGAACACCCAAAAATGGTCTGTGTACATATATCTCAAGAACTCAATGGAGTAAAAAAAATAAGACTACTTATGTTTTCTTACCTAATTCTGTTAAAGATTTTAAACAGTAATGTAAGTGTTTTTTAGAAGTTTGGGAACTAAGAATGCATTCCTGTTGGTCTTAAGTTAAAGAGGAAATCACAATGGAGATCACAACATCTGAGAATATGGTGAAGATACTTGTGGAAAGCACTAAAACAATACTTAGAGAATAAGCTTTTAACTTTAAGAACATTTATTAAAATTAAATAATTAAAAGACAGTGAGAGATTGAAAAATAAATGATCTGGGGCCCCTGGGTGGCTCAATCGGTTAAGCGTCTGCCTCCAGCTCAGGTCATGAGCCCGGGGTACTGGGATTGAGCCCTATGTTGGGCTCCTTGCTTAGTGGGGAGCCTACTTCTCCATCTCCCTCTGCTGCTCCCCCTGCTTGTGCTTGCTCTGTCTGTCAAATACATAAAATCTTTAAAAAGAAAAAGAAATGATTTAAGTGTTTAGCTCTGGAAGCTAGAAAAAGAGTGAACATAAAGAAGAAAAAAATTAGAACATGATGAAATGGAAAGCAAAATTAATAGTTAAGAAGCTCAATAAAATAAAAAGCTCATCTTTTGGAAAAAAAATAAGATAATTACTGATAGAGTAGAACTGTAAAAGCATAAGAACACTGTGTATGTCTGTGCCAAAAGTCTTGGATATTTAGTTGAATAGTATCCCAGGATATATGAATTACCAAAATGACCTCAAATAGAAAACTTGAATAAAGCATAACCATAAGAAAAATGGAGTCAACAAACTTCTTATTTATAAACGATGCCAAGGGCACAGGGAAATTTTGTTAAACACACAAGGAAAATTTGTTTCTTTTATATGCCATGTCAGAAACAAAAAGAGGGCGCCTGGGTGGCTCATTTGGTTAAGCGACTGTCTTCGGCTCAGGTCACGGTCCCAGAGTCCTGGGATCGAGTCCCGCATCGTGCTCCCAGCTCCATGGGCAGTCTGCTTCTCCCTCTGACCTTCTCGCCTCTCATGCTCTCTCTCACTGTCTCTCTCTCAAATAAATAAATACAATCTTAAAAAAGAAAAAAAAACAAAAAGAGCCATCCATTTCATCTTGTGGAATTAGGCTAACCCTGATACCTAACCAAGAAGCACAGATACTAGCATACAAATAAACCAGTCTCATTTATGACCACAGAGTTTAAAATCCTAAATAAAATTGACATCAGGGGAAGAAAGAGGTGGAGGGGAACCTATGGATTGAGAGAGAGTTCGAGCACATGTTGAAGCATTTATGCACCTTATTGGAATTGGACTCAAGGGCTAACAGAAGAACTGTTAAAGAATTCAGACAGCTGGACTTGCGGCACTGACGGCACGTTGCATGGTGTTCAGACGTGGTCACACTTTTCAGCCCTGAAGCTGATCCCTCCAAAGTCAAACTAGCTGGAAAGAGACAAGGAACATAGGATTCCACTTGCGTGAGGAGGATGGGCGGGAATCCACTGGAAGCCTGTTGGAGCAGTAATGGGGGTTCAGCAGGGTTGCAGGGTACGAGATCAGTACACAGAATGCAATTGTATTTCTTCTATAGCTTTTAGTTCAGTTCCCGTTAGCGAACGTGCAGTGTAATGCTAGTTGTGAGTGCGCAGGGTGGTGACTCAGCACTGTGCTACGCTGCCTGGCGCCCATCGCAAGTGCACGCCCGAATCCCCAGCAGCCTCCCCCCATAACCTGCTCTCTGTAGTTAAGAGTCTGTTTCCTGGTTTGCCTCTCTTTTTTTCCTTTTTTTTTTTTTTAAAGTGGAGCCCAGCATGGACTTGAACTTACCACCCCAAGGTCAAGACCTGAGCTGAGCCTCCCAGGCGCCTCATTTATTTTGTTTCTTAAATTCTACATATGAGTGAAGTCGGATGGTATTTGTCTTTCTCTGACTGACTTGCTTTGCCTTATAGTCTGTAACTCAGCCATGTCTTTGCAAATGGCAAGATTTCTTTCCTTTATATGGCCAAGTAATATTCCATCTCTCTCTCTCACTCTCTCTCTCTCTCTCACACACACACACCCCGCATCTTCTTTACCCATTCATCATCGGATGGACATTTGGGCTATTTCCATAATTTGGCTGTTGTAGAGAATGCTAATATACATATGGGGTGCGTGTATCCCTCAGAATCAGTATTTTGCATCTTCGGGTAAACCCCTAGTAGCGCACTTGCTGGGTCGTTGGGTAGCTCTGCTTTTAACTTGCCCAGAGCGGCTGCACCAGTTTGCTTTCCCAGCAGCAGTGCAGGAGGGTTCCCCTATTCTCCCCATCCTCGCTGGCATCCGTGGTTTCTTGTGGTGTTGATCTTCGACGTTCTGATGGGCAGGAGATGGTAACTCCTTGTGGTTTTGTTTTGCGTGTCCCAGCTGACCAGTGATGTTGAGCATCTTTTCATGTGTGTGTTGGCCATCTGGACGTGTTCCTTGAAGAAATCACTATGCTTGTCTTCTGCCCATGTATTAATTGGATTATTCATGTTTTGGGTGTTGAGTTATATAAATTCTTTATAGATTTGGGGCACTGACCCTTTATTAGATACGTCATTTGCAAACATCTTCTCCCATTCTGTAGGTTGCCTTTTAAGTTCTGTTGATTGTTTCCTTTGCTGTGCAGAAGCTTTCTATTTTGCTGTAGCCCCAATAGTTTATTTTTGCTTTTGTTCTCCCTTGCATCAGAAGACTTATCTAGAAAGAATCTGCTACAGCAACGTCAAAGAAGTTACTGCCTGTGACCTTCTCTATGATTTTATGGTTTCAGGTCTCACATTTAGGTCTTTGGTCTATTTTTTAATTTATTTCTGTGTGTGCTGTAAGAAAGTGGTCCAGTTGCATTCTTCTGCACGTGCCTGTCCGATTTTTCCAGCACTGTTGGTTGAAGCGATAGTCTTTTCCCCCTTAGACATTCTTTCCTGCTCTGTCAAAGATTAATACACCGGTGGGTCCAAATGGATTATATTTCTATACACTTGCAATGAATAATCTGCAAACGGAACTAAGGAAACAATTTTTACAGTAGTATCAAAATTTGTGATATATTTAGGAAGAAATTTAACAAAATAATTGTAAATCTTATACTTTGAAAACTTTCAAAATGGGGTTGAAAAAACTGAAAGTGATCTAAATAATTGGAAAAACATTCTATGTTCATATATCAGAAGAGAGTAGTGGCGGGACCCCCGATGGGTGTACAGATTTAATTCAGTGTCTTCCATCATCTCAGTTGCCTTTTTGATAGAAGTGGACAAGCTGATCCTCCAAATTATCCAATCATTTCAGGGATCCAGAATAGCCAAAACGTTCTTGGAAAACAAGAACAAAGTTGGAGGGCTCACTTACCCTGGTTTCAGAACTGGCTCCGAAGCAGTAGTAGTCGAGACAGTGTGGTGCTGGTACAGGTGTAAGCAGTAGCCCTGCGGGTAGAGCTGGGATCCAGACACTAAGCTCCTCCCGCGCGTGGTCAGCCCACTGGGTGCAAGATGACGGAACGGCTCAAGTGGGGAAGAACCATCTTTCCAACAGACTGTGCCGAGACCTCTCGGTATCCCCGTGCACACAGATCCACGTGGAGTGTGTCAAGGACCAAGGTTAAAAGACAGACTGTAAAACTCTTAGAGGAAAACCTAGATCAATCCGTGCAACCTCGGAATTGAGCAGCACCGTCTCCAGTAGGACACTGCGAGCCAAGGCAGCCGGTCAGGAAGCAGACAGAGCACGCTTCATCAGAGTTAAATGCCTTTGTGTTTCCAAGGACACTGTCAGGGAAGTGAAAAGACAGCCCACTGGATGGGAGACATTTTTGCAAATATTATATCAGATGAGGGACTTTTATCTCTATATATCAGGAACCCTTACAGCTAAGTAATGCAGACAACCCAGCAGAAAATGGTCAACAGACACTGGTCTGTTGACAGACGTTGACATTTGACAGACAGTGGTTGGTAGACATTTCTCCAGAGAGGTCGCACGGGTGGCCGATACACACATGATTAAGATGCTCGGTGTCCTTAGGATCGAGAAGCGCACATCAGAGTTATGGTGAGATGCCGCTTCACGCCCCAGGATGCCCATGTCAAGAAGTCTGGTAGTAATAGGCGTGGACGAGGATGCGGAGAACTGAGTGTCCTCACACACTACTGGCAGGATTGTCAAATGGCCCAGAGGTACGGAAAGTAGTCTTCCAGTTCTTAATGTGGCGACACAGTTACCACGTGACCCAGAATCTCACCCCTAGCTTTATACACAGGAGAAGAGGACACGTGCGGCAGCGTTATTCAAAAGAGCCAAATGCAGGAACAGCCCAGATGGCACCTGATGAACGGACATACTGTTTTTATTATTCCTGCATAAAAAGGAATGAAGTCCTGACGCTACCGCGGGGTTGAGCTTTGAAAGCCTCATGCTGAGTGACGAGCAAGTCACAAAGGGTCACGTATGATTACATTTCTGTGAAATGGCCAGCGTGTGTAGATGATCAACCAGGGTGGAAAGTCCATTAGTGGTTCCTTGATACTGGGGGCGGGTAGAGAGTTGGGAGGTCATAAAGAGCCCTGGGTTTCCCTCTGGGAGGATTGAAATCTTCCCAGACCGGTTGTGGTGATGGTTTCCGAGTCAGAATGTAGTAGGGCAGTGAGGTACCACCACACACATGTTGTGATGGCCCGAGAAACACTGACCCTCCAGCAAATGCTGCTGCCGAGGAGTAGCCGTTGGAACGTCCTTCCATTGCTGGTGGGAGGACACAATGGTATGGTCGCTTTGGGAGGTAGCTGGACAGTTTCTTAGAAAAACTAAACCTACTCTTAGCTGATACGATTCAATAGTTTTCCTCCTCAGTATATACCTGAGGGAATTGAATACTGTCCATGCAGTTACTTACTAATAATTGCCCAAACTTGAAAGCAGTCAAGATGCCCTCTAGTAGGTGAACGGGTAAGCTGGTACATCCAGACAGTGGAATATTCAGCCTCAAAAAGAGCAGAGCCATCAAGGGAAGGAAGCTAATCAGAAAAGACTGCTCTTGGATTCTAACTGTGGGACACCCCAGAAAAGGCAAGACTGAGGAGACAGTGAAATGATGAGTGATTGCCGGGGCCTGGGAGGGAAGGAGGAATGAATGGGGCCGAGAGGATTTTGAGGCCGGGGACCTCTCGTGTGTGACCCACGGAGGCGGAGACATGTCATCGTGTGTTAGCCTCATGTAGACTGTGGGGTTGTGTAATGTATAATGTGTGTTTGTAGGGTGTGCACAGGAGGGGAGCTTGTGCGGGGTGGGGCAGGGAGGGTACGGGAGCTCCGTCTTGGCGTGAGCAGAAATGGCTCTAAAAAATAAAGTTATCAGTTTAAAATGTCTGAGGCTAGTCTCATGGCAGCGTGTTGTGGAGGGCACGTGGGTGGGCGGGGCAAGACGGCCTGCCGGTCTGTGCTTGCGGGAGCTGTGTAGCGGGGGCACGAGGCTTGTAACGGTCACTTCCGAATCTGGTAGCGGGGACTCCCCACGTCGTCAGAACGATGCGTCTCTATGAAACTGCACGGGAGTGGACAGAGTAGGGCAAGAACTGCAGTGTCTGGCCGCGCCGCACAGCGTTGGCGGGAGAGAGCCCTGCTGCCGGCGAGAACGTCCGTAACCAGGCCCTCGCGCAAGCACAAGGTCTTACTTCGGCTTGGACGCTGGGCTACATCCAGCGTGTTACTTGTGACAGCAGCACTGTGTGTGTGCAAGGACATAGTCACGTTTTAGAGATGCGTGTTGCAGTATGTTAGGTGATGTTCTGTTCTTTCTGGGGCTATTTTCAAAATACGTTGTAGAAAAACGATGGCTGAAATCAGTGTGGTCGGATCTTGGTGCATCTTGATGATGGCTACGTGACAGATTGTTGTACTGGATTCTGAGTTTCGGAGTACGTTTGAAAATCTTTATCACCACATACACAAATCCAAAATGGATAAATCACTGTTCTTTAGTTGTTTCTTTTAAAGCAAGGTGTGCAACTTTTTTTTTTTTAAGATTTTATCTGAGAGAGGGAACACAAGCAGGGGAGTGGGAGAGGGAGAAGCAGGCTTTCTGCTGAGCAAGCACCTGGATGGGGGACTCGATCCCAGCGCCCTGGGATCATGACCTGAGCCAAAGGCAGGCGCTTAACTGACTGAGCCACCAGGCACCCCAGATAACTGTTCTTTAATAATAACTTGTATCATCGCAAACATTTGAAATGTTTGGTACAGAAAATGTAGCTTTTTCTAACTTTTAACTTCTTTTTGTTTCTTCATTAAATGTATGTTTAAGGAATGTGTAGCGTATAATATAGATGTTATCTCAATACACATAACGTAAGTCAGGAGCTAAATTTGACCTAGTCTTCCTCTAGGCCCTCTGTGTTGCTTTTACCCTGTGGAAACATGCCACAGATTAGCATTTAAGTTTGGTATTTGCTGTTTTTCTGTTCATAGTGACCACATGTTAGTCCGGGTAATTTCCAGTAAATAAAAAGGAGCAGGGGTGATCAGCGTGAGCAGGTGTGAATGTGTAGACTGCGCCTTAACAGAATTGTAGCTCTCAGAAAAGATCAAGGTATCCCAGAGATAATGCTTTTTCTCTTATTTCACATTTTACAGAACATCTTCACACTCAGAACACGGAGGTTGCACACAGCTTTCCTTCTGTGGCTTCATGTGTGTGGTCCCGGGGTCCTTCCCACACCCTCATCACTGTTTCCTACATACCCGTCTTTCCTCCCAGATAGGTCATTACTTTCTGCAGTTAACGTTCTTATCACTTTCTCTGGTTAGTGTTTCAAAATGGTTTTTTAAAGATTTCTTTATTTGTTGGAGGGGGT
The DNA here is from genome assembly GCF_922984935.1 of Meles meles. Classification (NCBI taxonomy): domain Eukaryota; kingdom Metazoa; phylum Chordata; class Mammalia; order Carnivora; family Mustelidae; genus Meles; species Meles meles. The sequence goes on from NC_060083.1 coordinate 10,474,773, forward strand.
GTGAGGCCGTCCGGCAGACTCCCCACTGAGCGTGGAGCCTGTGGGGCTCTATTCCTCTGCTCTGAGATATGACCTGAACTGAAACCAAGACTCAGACGCTTTGCCGGCTGCGCCACCCAGGCGCCCCCAAACTGTTTTGATACCGACATTGAAGCAGATGTTGTGGAAGTAAAGATCTCTGCAGGACTTACGATTAGCATGACTGGTGTTTCTCCCGTTACCCGGCCTGCCTGTGCTGGGTAATGATTAATGTCCTCACAACGTTAAAAAGTCCTTTAATATTATCGAGTTGATTTTTTTTTTTAAAGGTTTTATTTATATGTCAGAGAGAGAGAGAGAGGTTGGGCACAAACAGCAGGAGCAGCAGAGAGAGAGGGAGAAGCAGGCGTCCCGCTGAGCAGGGAGCCAATGCGGGGCTCGACTCCGGACCCCAGGATCATGACGTGAGTGAAGGCAGACACTTAACGACTGAGCCACCCAGGAGTCCCTTGATTAGATTTTTTCTAGTACTTAGAAATTCATGCCGAGAAGCGTTGCCGCTGTCCCGGCTTGAGCGCGGTGTGATTCCTTCATGTCGTGCGGCAGCCGGTGACAGAGTTAGGTCCTCAGACTGCTGTCCTGGCCCGTCCGCTTCATTACTGTGATCTGTAAAGGAAATTGGTGACTTTGCGTCAAGACGCACGGTTCTCCTGCATAAGTGTCTTATACCTTCGATGGGGAAAGCCATGGAAAAGTCAAGAGACAAGCAGCTGGGAGGGTTTTCTCAGAAAGTAGGGTTAGTCAGTATCCAGTATCTTCTCCATCAGAGGAAAGGCAGTTCCTTAGAGACCCAGGCAGAGGCCGTCACTGAAGAAGAAACGCAGGCATTAACTCTAAAAGATACTCAGCCTCACTGCCGTTGGGGGCTGGAGATCACAGCTCTCGCCGGCTTCTCCCCAAGACGTCGGCAAGGAGCGTGAGCAGTGGCGAGTAGTGACTGTTGGTAGGTATACAGGGAGCAGATGCGCCCTCTGCGAGAGTCCGTTGGCCAAATACACGCCCTAGTTGGGCTCGCATGTCGGATAACTTAACACTTAAGAGGCGGTCAAGGGATGTGGGAAAATTCATCCTGACTTTAAGAAATCCGTGATCTTGCATGGCTGCTGTGTACTCTGGCCATTTTCCTCCTCTGCTAACTTTCTGGAATGTTTACTTTGTGCAACTGTTGACTACCAGGTATTTTCAGTAAATTGTCTTATCATTAAAGCAGCCTTCTGAGATGGGTGTTTCTAATCCCCGTTTTGTAGATGTGGAACCTGAGGCCAGAGAGGTTAAATCCGTTTATTAGCCAGTGGTGAAAGAGGCTCAGTTTAGCGTTAGAACTACAGCCTTGATCACTATTAGTTCAGATAATTAAGTAAGTAATGGCTTTGTGATACCCTGTATACCTTAACTTTTATGTTTATTAAAATAATTCCATTTTGGGGGCCCCGAGGAGGCTCAGTCAGTTGAGCGCCTGGCTCTTGGTTTCGGCTCAGGTCATGATCCCGGGGTCCTGGGACGGAGCCTGGCATCGGGCTCCCTGCTCAGCGGGGGTCTGCTTCTCCCTCTGCCCCTGCCCCAACCCCCACTCGTGCACCTGCTCTCTCTCAAATAAATTTTTAAAGAAATGTTCATTTTCTAAGTTAACATTTTAAAATTTAGTGCTTCATTTTCTCACTAGAATGTTAACATCGTAAGTGTAACGCTTTATTGCTTCCTTGGGATGCCAGCCTGACCTGCACAGACACTAATGGGAAGGCTTTCCTCTCTCCCTTTCTCCCCAGAGGACCTGAAGAGGCAGAATGCGGTGTTGCAGGCAGCGCAGGACGACCTGGGGCAGCTGCGGACGCAGCTGTGGGAAGCCCAGGCAGAGGTGGAGAACATCAAGGCCATCGCCACAGTCTCCGAGAACACCAAGCAGGAGGCCATCGATGAAGTGAAGAGACAGTGGAGAGAAGAGGTTGCCTCGCTTCAAGCTGTGATGAAAGGTAAAGACCAAGAATGTTCCGCGAGTGCCATGGTTTCCTGAGCTCACCGCTGCTGACGGCGGACGGCTGGACGGCGATCCCACAGGGTCCTGAGCTCACTGTGGCTTCCTGCATGGCTGTGTCGGTGGGCGCCGTCCTCTCTGGAACGAGGGGAGGCCCGCAGTGCTGTCCGCGGCCTGCCATCTGCCTCTGTCCTGGGTTTGGGACTGGGGACTTATGGGGGCGTCTGTGGGGCTGCGTTCCCCTGGGTTGGCAGCAGGGCCAGGCTGGGCACGTGAGAGGAGCTGGCTGCGTGGACGCAGGGCGTGTGAGGGGCCTGTGTGGGGTGGAGACCTCCCCGGGGCTCAGGTTGCTGCTGACACTTCCCTGCCGCGCGTGCAGTCCAGTGCGGCCGGGAGTTCGCGTTTTCAGGGGAAGCTGGGATTTGATGTGCCCTTTCACCGCTGTCTCTGAGGTCGGAAGGTGGGGGCCGGAGTCCTAGGGCTGGCCGGGCTGCTGGCCTCTGAGCCTGGGGTAAGGGAAGAGTCGTGGCTTCTCCTGTCTGCTCTTGGCGCTGGTGCTCTGTGACTCCTGCCTCTCTGGCCAGATGAGGGTGAAACGGAGGAAGTTGCCCCTGAAGCTTTGGGTTCCTGAAATTCGTTTCATTCATACCATGCACGTGAAATAGTGGTGACTTTCTTCACCATGTTGGCCTGCGTGTCGTTTTTGCCCTGCAGGGGACACGATCCCTGTCTCCAGGTTGGTGGCTGTCCCCTCGGGATGCGTGTAAGCCTCACGGTGGTCGGCGACAGTGGCTCACCCTCGCAGGAGTCCCGTTCTTCCCTCAGAAGCAGCAGCCGGGAGGCGGGGACTCTGGGCCAGTTGGAGCCTCCGCAATGGCACTCCTGTCCTCGGGCCTTCGGTCCTCATGGTTCTCTATCCGTTAGCGCAGGGCTTTCAACACCGTCCTCCTCATGGCTGAAAAGTGGCCACCGCGCCTTCGGTCCACCTCAGAGAAGCAAACGTTTTCTCGAAGCTTCCAGCATGTACCGTTTACTGAGGGGTGTGGTTGCCTGTAACTACAAAGGCAGCTGGAAAATCTGGTTTCTAAACTGGGCCACCGAATTCTTACCAGAATTGGGGTTTTGTGGGGAAGGAGCGAGGGATGGAAGTTAGTGGCAGCCAGCAGTGTGTCTCCCAGAATGCTGTACGATTATAATGACGATTATAATGACGATTATAATGACGGCGAAGCCGTTTGATGAGGACCGTGTAGACTTCGTCTCGGTGTAGAGTCCTGAGACCCAGGGCACTGTCACAGATGCGTATCCCTATCCCCCACATCTTGGGCTGTGGGTGGGGTGACGGTCCTGTGGGTGTCGCAGCCGGAGCCTGCGTGTGCCAGCAGAGGTGTGGCGGAGGCTGGCCCGCTCAGCCATGCTCTGCTGTGGGGACCGGCACTGGCGGGGCCGGACCTTCCCCGCCCTTCCCCGGGCTTTCCCCATACGGAAGGGAACATTCGGCTCACCCCAGGCGTGAGGATTGGACGAGCTTCAGAGTCGTCAGCAGAGTGAGAACCAGAAATCTCACCGTGGGTTTTGTTGCTTTGCGTGACCTGGGCCAGGCTCCTCCCGCGGTGCCTCCCGCGGTGGGCGCGCCCCCACCCATGCTGTGCGGTGCCTCCCGCAGAGACCGTGCGTGACTACGAGCACCAGTTCCACCTGCGGCTGGAGCAGGAGCGCGGCCAGTGGGCGCAGTACCGCGAGTCTGCCGAACGTGAGATCGCCGAGCTGCGGCGGCGGCTGTCCGAAGGCCAGGAGGAGGAGAACCTGGAAAATGAAATGAAAAAGGTACGAGGGAGTGTCCTTGCGTGCGGGGACATCCGATCTGCGTGCGCACACGGGGGCTGTGGTCTGCAACAGGGGCCACGTGCACGCAGAGCACAGGGCTGGCTCGCCTGATGCGCGGGACAGCCGTGCGGCCACCAGCCTCTCGCCTCTGACGCGTGTCTCTGCCGCGGCTCTGCCGATCACCTCGCTCTGCGCACATGTCTCCCTGTCTGTCGCACCCAGCTCCCCTGTGTGTCGTGTGTGCTGTTTGCTGCCTCTCTGTCCCCAATGGCCGGGGAGCTCCCCCGGGGGTGGGAGTCTTGTTTGCTGGTGGAGCCTGCGGACTCGCGCTCGTGTCTGCCACGCCGGCGCCGCGTGAGCGTGAGTGGTCTGACCCGGAGCTGGACAGCAGATGGTGGGGATCTGTCTCTCCCAGCACGCGCTCGTTCCCGTGGGACGGCTGCGCTGCCTGCCATGCTGAACATGGTGCGGTGGGTGCCTGAGCTGGGCAGGAGGGCCAGGGCTCCCCCGGGGAGGAAAGCCGGAAAGCTGTTTGGCCCGTGCAGTTAGATGAACTTTTCCTTTACTAATGGATGCACAGTCATGTACTATAAGGCACATATTATGTAAGATAACAGCTGGAATTGGATTTTTGATGTCGTTTGGATTAATCATTCTGGGCCTCAGTCCATACAAGGACACTTTTGTGTTTTTAGAAGCTTGTTTGGTTTTTCAAATAACATAAAAGTCATCTGAGAACCCAACACCCCGAGTAGAAGCTTCAAACATGAAGAATGGTTTTTCCGTTCCACCTTGTTCCAGCACAAGCCTGTAACTCAGCGATTCCATGAGGACCTGAGTGTGTCTCGGTGGCCGCTAGAGTCACTTAGTCCTGTGACGGTGTGCTCCACGGCAGGCCCCATGTCTGGTGCTGTCACTGGGAGTTCTAGCCCACGTCCTAACAGGAGATCGTTGTCGTTTCAATTCTTCTGATACGTTCACATCTGTGATTTGCACAACCTGCCATTTCTTGTCATTCTTAAAATTTGTCTTATTTGTAAGATAAACTGTATTTTTTAGAATGGTTTTTTGATTTCCAGAGACACTGTGAAGAGAGGAGAGAGTCCCTATGCCCCACTCCTGGTTTCCCCCGTTTCTAGGATCTGCTGCCGGTGTAGTATGTTTGCCACAACCGATGAACCAGCGTTGGTTCATGCTTACTCACCGGGTCCGTGTCACCAGTTTTTACCTAACGCCCTTTTTTATGTCCTGAGAGCTCTTGGCACGAAAGCACATTGCAGGATGACATGTGGCTCCTCTCAACCCTGACAGTTTCTACAATTACCCTTTGTTGTTGTTGTTGTTGCAAAGCAAATCTAAAAATCTGTTTAATAAAGTGGAACACCCGGGGTGCCTGGGTGGCTCAGTGGGTTAAGCCTCTGCCTTCGGCTCAGGTCATGGTCTCAGGGTCCTGGGATCGAGCCCCGCATCGGCATCTCTGCTCAGCAGGGAACCTGCTTCCCCCTCTGTCTGCCTGCCTCTCTGCCTACTTGTGATCTCTGTCTGTCAAATAAAGAAAGAAAATCTTAAAAAAAATATGTAACACCCAGACATAAAAACAATTCTAAGAAAATTCATAAAGGAAGGCCATGTCCTTATTTCATCATTTATAAAAGATGAACCTATGAGAAGTATAATTGGTACAGAATTCTTACAAGCTGTTTGCTTGGAAGAGAAGTGCGAAAGGGGAGCCTGTTCCGTCTTCTGCTCAGTGCCGCCCTGGACGTGCAGCCTGGCAGTAAAGCGGAAGAAAGAAAGAAAAAGTCATACGGGTCGACTTCATCCATGAAATCATTGCATCTGGTTGACATCTTCTTTTTTGTTATTGTGTTTTTCCCCTAAATTAAAAAAAAAAATTAATTCCAGTGTGGTTCACACACAGTGTTACCCTGGTTCAGGTGAACAGTGCTTCTGTGTCTCACCCGTGCTCATCACTGCCACAAGTGCCCTCCTTAATGAGTTTTTCCTTTTTTTTTTTTTTTTAAAGATTTTATTTATTTATTTGACAGAGCTTGAAAGAAGGAACACAAGCGGGGGGGAAGGGGAGAGAGAGAAGCAGGCTCCCCGCTGAGCAGGGAGTCCGACGTGGGGCTCCATCCCAGGACCCTGGGGTCATGACCTGAGCCAAAGGCAGATGCTTAGGGGACTGAGCCACCAGGGAGCCCTGAGTTTTCCTTGTTTTTAATGACCTTTCTGCCATTTAAAAAAAAAAAATCATCTTTACAAGTTTTGTTTATAATGATATGCAACACGTGTGGGGTCATCGTTACATTGGCAAATAGCTCAGTCTGTGTTAAAGTCTTGGCTTCTTCCCTCCTCTATCAGCAGGCCTCTGTAGGTATCCCAGATTAGCCTTGACTGAAGATATTTTAAGCTCATATGTCTTTTCCAAACAGGACTTAGTTAAAAATAAAATAAATGATGAAATGACTCTTTAAGGACTGGAAAACCAAGCGAGTCCCTCTTTTCTGAGAGAGATGTTTTTTAGGGAAAATTCCCATGCATATTTGGGCATATATGATATTTTCCCTATCATGAACGTTTATGGGTAAACTTGAGCTCTTTTAAATTTAACAAATAAGGTTAATTTTCATTTCCAGTAGAAGGGAAAAAGCTAACTTTTTGAGTCTACTTTTATTTCTGTGTATATATATACACATACATATACACATATATGTATACATTATATACACATACGCCCATATATATACACACACCCATTATACACACGTATACGCTTATATACATTATATATACATGTCACACGCATGTATACTTATGTAATGCGTATTATGTATACAACATATATATGTTGTGAAAATCAAGTTTCTTACCAGTTTACTAATTTATGGATTATTTCCTTTTTTAATCTATGTTTTTGAGAATGAAAAAAAACAATATGATAGTTTTAGGAGTCATTCTTTGGGTTTGTCTCATTTAGATATCAAAAGTAAAGTATTACATAAATTACTCCTTAAAATAACAAAGATGGAATTTTTTTTATAGCAACATAATTTTCCAAAGTTTTAGAAAATACGTTGTTGTATTTATGTTTAAAAATGAGTCAGTCCTTTCATCCAGCCATTTCGTGAGAAATACGGTCTCATGAATTTTGTAACTAAAATTATGAAAATGAAAGTATTATGTGTGTTTCCTTTTATACATCGGGTTTTTTCCAGTTAATTGACTTAAAGACTCAGATTTGCCACAGGGAGTCCATTTTCCTACTTCCCAGTTTCTAAGTGGAACACTGGGGAAAGTCGTGATGATGACTTGAGATGCAGTCGTGTGACGCTGGAAAGTCAGACGTGGTTCCGTTTAACTGGCGCTCACATGGCACCTGGTCGGCCACTCGCTGTACTGAGTCTCATGGCGGAGGGGTCAGCGTTTCTTGGGAAAGCAGTGAATCAGTAAGTCACGGTATTTCATTCTTTTTAACCGTAGGCTCAAGAGGATGCCGAAAAGCTTCGGTCTGTGGTGATGCCTATGGAGAAGGAGATCGCGGCTCTGAAGGACAAACTGACAGAGGCGGAAGACAAGGTTAAAGAGCTGGAGGCCTCCAAGGTCGTGAGACGTTGTAGCTCGTTCCCTGATCCCGGGGCCCTGACCTAATGCCATGAGCAAAGTTAGAGTCATTGCGGGGGTAAAAACTGGAATCCAGACTGTGTCTTAAAATCCTGCTTTTTTTTAACATGCAGAGGAGAAAAACCCTTGGGGAGGATATTGTCCTGATGGGTGTTTTAGATAATGACCGGAGCAGTGCTCCTGCTGCTCTGTGAGCCATGGTTGTGTTCGTGTTCATGTCAGAGTGAGGCCCGGCCTGATTCGCTTTCTTATCGAGGAAAATGATTTCATTTCCTGATGCAAGTCCCCGAATCGAAACCGTAGAGATGACCTAGTTACAGTGCGGCTGGATTTGTTGGCCGTAAAGGTACAACCGAGGAAATACAGAGGGAATGTTGAAAACGGTGATAATTAAAAGGGAGTAGGAAAGAGAAAAAAGGATAATAAAAAGGTAATAAACAAAAGCACAGCATAGGAATGTAGGAAGGGGGACTAAGCGTAATCGCCTGCTAAAGTAAATGGGATTTTAAAAAAATCTAAATTTGTAATGCTTATAATAGACTGAAAATAAAACTGCAAGATATGGGTGAGGATAGAGGGTATCTAAAGACACGCCACCCAAATTCTCACCGAAAGAAAGCTGATGTGGTAACTGTGATACGAATTGTCCAGGATGTAGGGGAAGGAGTGTAGACATGGAGGGACCCCACCTAACAGTTCATCAGTGAGCCGTGACGGTCGCTCTTGAGGGCACCATACACACCTGGAAATTCGTGACCTTAGAGGGACAGTCACAAGGGGAAATTAACGTGCACAGTTCTGGTAGGAGAGTGAGGCTGATCGTATCAGTGGTCATGTGAGAAGAGGAAAATGTGAGCTGGACTGTAGGGGTTTGAGCAGTCTGATTAATAACTTAGGCGTAGCCGATCGGTGAGAGAGAGAGACTGTGTCTTCTGTAGTAGTGGAGGCTCAGCTGGGGACCTTGAGCAACTGACCTCATCTTACTGCGCTTTGCTTTTCTCAGCTGTAAAATGGGGGCCGTGGTACCCCCCATAAGGCCACTGATAGGATTACGTGAGTCCACAGGGATGAAGCCTGGAAGGTCGTGCCCGCGTAAAGTAACTGTTAGGTTCAGGTGCGTGAAGCTTTTCACAGCGTCAGTCACAGAGGACGCGCTGAGAAACTTTGTGATTTAAACTCAACTCTGTTGTTGTGCCAAAAATACTGCTGTGTGAACTCAGCTGTCTGACCACAGGCCATTAAATGATCTCCAGTAAAATGGTCGCTAAAATAAAATGGAGATGGAAAAAAAAACCTCACGGAAAAAGGCATTGTAAAATAGTTAAAGTGATTCGAATGTTTCACTCCAGATTCCAGACAGGTGGACAGTAGCACAGACAGCAGGAGTACAGGGAAGTAATGTACTGCAGAGCAGAAACGGTGAAATAGAAAAGCAAAAGAAAAACTGAGAATGTCAATGTAATGGAAAAAATGGGCAAACTGGTAAGAAAGACAAACCTCCATTAAGACTGATGGGGAGCTCTGGTGGCTCAGTCGGTTAGGCATCCCACTCTTGATTTCGACCCAGCAAGACCTGATGCAGAGACGGTGTCAGTCCTGAATGGGGGCAGTGAGGCTGATGATTGTTTGCGTAGAAAAGCAAGAGGATGTGCCGGCAGATTGTTAGACTTAGCAGCGGCTCAAGAAAGTTGTGCCAGCAAAATCAACGTAAAAATATTCTCCAGTAATCCATCCAAGTAAAGAATGTAATGGGGGAAAAAAGCTCCATTTATAGTAATAAAAACAAAACCAACGTCTCCTCCCCCCGCTCCCGCTGAAAAACCCAAAATCAGCTCTGTGTTGTCGAGTTGTAGGTACCTGAGAAAGTAAACGAAAATGGGTAAGATCGTTGTGGAAAGCGCTATGATGGAGGCCCGAGCACGTGTGCGTCCCTCAGGGACAAGACATTGGGTGTCTTAGGTCTTACAGCGCAGGGAGTGTATCCCCAAATTCATCTGAGTTCAAAAATCCCACTCTGAATACAGTGGGGTTTAATAAGGAGCTTTGAAGGAGGCAGGTTGCCCCGCCTACCAGACACTAAGACTTACAGTGAAACCACTGTCATTCAGATGGCTTGTTCCTGGTTTGGGGACAGACCGGGGACCAGTGGAGCAGAATCGAGAGCTCAGCAGAGCTGGGTGTGTGTGAGAGTTTGCTGCGGGACGGCTCGCCTTACACAGCCGCGGGAAGGAAGGGATTTTTAAAGCATAGACTTTTTAGGGGCGCCCGGGTGGCTCAGTCACTTGACTGTCCGACTCTTGATCTCAGCTCAGGTCTTGATCTCAGGGTCACGAGTTCAAGCCCTGCGTCGGGCTCCATGCTGGCTGTGGAGCCTACTTAAATAAATAAGTAAAATAGCCTTTTTAAATGGTCCCCCCCCTTTTTTTTTAAAGAGAGAAAGCATGAGTTTGGGGGGAGTGGCAGAGGGAGAGAGAGAGTCTCAAGCCAACTCCACACTGAGTAGGGAGCCTGACATGGGGCGTGATCCTATGATCTGAAATCATGACCTGAGCCGAAATCAAGAGTTAGGCGCCCCTACATAGTTTTAAATACGGAATAAAGTGAAATTAGCTTTCTACCTCATACTTTCCAAAAATTAATTTCAATGAATTAAAAACCAAAGATTGAAAAATCTTTAAAACTTTTAGATCCTAAAAAAAGATGTTATTAGGTGTAGAAAAACATTTAAACATTTTTTTGAATTTAGGGAACATAAACACACGTGAACACGAGTGGGGGAGAGACGGGGGAGGAATAGGGACGAGTGGACTCCACGCTGAGCTCATGGGGCTCTATCTCCCAACCCTGAGATCATGACTTGAGCCGAAAGCAAGTCAGATGCTTAAGGGACGCCACCCCGTAGGTGTCCCCAAAACGCTTCTTAAATCAGAGACAGAAATACTGGGAAAGGAAAGTTGGACAGATTTGGCTACACTAGAGTATAAATCTTCCTTATTTTTTTTTTAAGATTGTATTTATTCAACAGAGAAAGACATAGTGGGAGAAGGAACACAAGCGGGGGGAGGGGCAGAGGAAAAGGAAGAAGCAGGCGCCCTGCTGAGCAGGGAGCCCGATGCGGGGCTCAACCCCAGGATCCTGGAATCATGACCTGAGCCCAAGGCAGAGGCCTAACCCACTGAACCACCCAGGCACCCCTAAATCTTCCTTATTAAAAGATGCTGCAGAAGGTTGCACAGAGAGGGTGTGGGCTGCTCAGCGCATGTACCTGACAATTAGTACCCAGAGTCAGTCAGGGCTGCGCAGTCCACAGTTTACCGTGCACAGATCGGTAAAGCATGCGAGCGAGCAGTTCAGCCGGGAGGGAAGAGCGGTGTCCCAGAATGTGGGAAGACCTCGGCCTCACTGTGAGTCGGGGAAGCGTGAGCGAGGGGAATGCGTTCGCAGCCTCTCCAGAGTGTGTTGCCGGGCAGTCGGGTCGCGTTTTTCCGCCGTGGGAGTGTGCAGACTCTCCCGCTTTCAGCTGCCGCTGTCAGGTTGGAGACTCATGTGGCAGCCTGGGGTTCTTGGGGTCGTTGTCCCCTCCCTTCACTTTGCCCCACGTTGCTGCTGTACCGTGGTCGTCCATAGAGTAGCTTTCCGTGGGTGGCCCCACCGTCCAGCCGTCACTTATTTTCCTTCGCGAATGTCACTAACGACTCATCAAGGCAGATACTTAGCCGAGAAGCAGCAGCAGACGGAGTTACTGGCTGGGTTCCACCGTTTTATGTCTGCC